>NC_089565.1:1544090-1852909 GCF_040115645.1 Euwallacea fornicatus | reverse complement strand
TATTTAAAGTGCAATCAAATTAAACAGGGCTCTGTGCATGTTTGAAGCTCATGTATCTACACATCTGGCAACACTGCCACTGCAGACGGTGTCAGATGTCACTGTCACTAAACAAATGCCATCATTTTGGCTTTTGGGAGTGTAGCTGAGCTAGCTACGAGCTCGACTCTCAATTCCAAATTTTGTAGTAAAATTATCCATAATTTGCCTTTTCCAGAGCCTATAATTTCGGATTTGTGAAACCTATGGCTTGTTTAAATACTCTTAAGCAAGAAATACGGACTTTAGAACAAGTTTTCGGCAAGCACCATGAACGCTTTCAAATTATCTCGGCGAGTGTCGACGAATTGAGTTGTAGGTTCGTAGGCAAATCGGGGAAGAAATATATGATTCATGCGAATATAACGGTGAGTCGTAGTTTTTTACGTTATTTTAGAACTAGACAGAGTTGTTTTTTCCTATATGGATTCAAGTTTAATGAGGGAATAGGGCCAATTTAGAACAAAGGATATTGTGACCCCCATCTTGACATTTAACATATGTATTTGGGAGAAGTGAAGAAACAGCTGAGCTTGAACACTTCTGTTTGTTATTGAAAATTTAGAAAGTAGAGCTTTAATTTGCACAACACTCTCCTGGCAGTCCATTTTTTTATATCTCAACTTTCTGCCCTTACTAATTTGGAAGGGAGGAGAAATGTTTATCTTTTAGTTGAAATTTAAGTGCAACAGCTATTTTACAACCATTTTCATTACTATTTGCCTTTATCTAAGTATTACTGTACATTTACTTGCACTGTCGCTCCTTTATTACCATCTTATGATATTTATTATTAGCTTTTCAAAGTTACTCCAGTCTATTTCAAATAGCTGATTTGATTTCATTCTCTACCTGTGTAAGTGCTACTGCTGATAAAGTTGACCTTGCCTATAATATACATATGCCACACTAAACTTTACCTTTTATACTTGGTCTACCAGATTGCCATTTTGACAACCATTTTGTTTATGTAATAAAAGAACTATAACTTCTAGTTAGATGTAAGTACTGTCAAAAACAAATGTGCCTAATAAAGCATATTTTTTTACCTCGGCATTTGTCAACACTTTAGTATGTAGGTAATTAACCTTATCAAAGTAATAGAACATAAGGACAACATGACATTGAAAAATAATGAGTTTAGTGACCCTAAGATTTAAAACAAATTGTACATGCATGTTTCAAATTTTGCATACACCATTGTGGATATACCAAAATCTTTTAAAATAAGAAAGAAAATTATACATGCATACAACTAGCAAAAATATTACTTGAGCAGTTAGAGTCTGTACCTTTTGCATCAGTAATTCCTTCAAATATGTCAATTTTGTAGTGTGGGTAATATAAATACATATAGATTCTGAAATTTAGGCAATTTTTTACCCATATCATGATTCATATACATATATCTACTCCCAAATGAAAACAAAATTTATCCTAATTACAAGTAGATATTGTCATGGCCAAGTATTTGTCAACTTAGCTTTTTTGGGTGGTTTTTTGATTCACCCTTTTTAACTTTTGGAAAATATACATTTTACAAATCTTGCTGTAAACTTTATTGGATTTTATGTTTGTAAAATTTAAGTTTGTTAGTTTATTAGTTACAAACTGAAGGTATTTTTATCATCAAGTCACACTAGTTATGGAACCAAGAGCACTTACTTTTGTGAAAACCTACCTGCATTACAATGGTAAAATGTTTCAGTTTCCCTTTTAGGGGATAAAATAAATAACTATCTATATTTAAATAGTAATGTGGTTGACTTCTAAGCTATCCAGTGTTAACATTTAATCCACTTTAATTGCCTTATTACATATCTTTTTGCAAAGAAGTTTAAAGATTTTTGTGAATATCAAAGTTTGAAAAAATCAAAAAATTTCTATTAAAAGACCATCAAATTTCCTAAAATGAAAATGAAAATCTAATAGAGATTTCAAGAATCCGATCTCTGGTTTCATTATGCAACTAGTTCGCAAAATAAAACCTGTTTCTTCACTGATCTTGATTTAAAAAAACTCACTTTTTGTTGAAAAAAATCGAAAAATACTATTTTCATAAATCTCAGTTTATATGGCAAATAAAATAAATTAAGAAAGTAGGAAGTGAAATAAGAGATGTGGTGTCTTATCTATATGTCAGCATTTATGTAGCAAAATAAGATCAAATAATATATAAGTGGGCCATTTTTTAACTTCTTATTTTATTTTATGTGTGAATGAAAGTGTGCAGGTTCACAGTCATTTCAGATGGTGAATGGTCTATCCTTGAATTGAATAAAATGGGTATAATGTCATTCAAGCGTAACTGGTATTACGATTGAAGATAAACCTGCCAGTAAATTGAAGCAGAATAGGTTCTTGGGTTTGTAGATAGGTGACGGATTGAGATTCGAAAAGTTCGTTAATTTATCTTCAGGTACTTTTACTCTGCGTTATTTAACAGCCACATGAGGTGCTGCATTAGTTTTTGTGCTTACTGTGAGAGAACACATTGACAGGATATTTCAGTTACAGAGTATGATACATTTGTCAGGTTGTGCTGCGTGAACCATGGCGGCTACTATGAGGTGGGATGTCCTAAAACTACCTGCTTTCTTTATTCTGGAAATGGCTTCACCGCCAACATGTTATATACAGTAGCCAAAACTTTAAGATTCTTAATGCGTTCTATATGTCTTTGCCCATACCATCTTCAATTTTGGTCTACAATTTAATAGATTCATATACCTTGGACTATGTTGAAATTAGGTTCATAAAAAACCGTTTTGAAATGTACTAGTGACATTAACTCAAAGCCAGTTGTTACTTCTCATTAGTTAGATTAATATTCGAAGTAGTTTTTATATGCTTATAGAGAGAAACGAAGTATCGGACTGCTGGTTGAGCTTAGTATACGGTGTATCAATAAGCATTGCTTTTATAAAAAAATGTTTCACTGCTTATACTGGATGAGAGATGAAAAGAATAATGAGGTCTAAATTTAATCCTATCATACAGGGTGTACATAGAATAGTAATTAAAATCTTCAATACACTATCGGGGCGCACTCTAAGCTCTAGAAACATAATTATAATAAAAATTTGTTTTTAATATTTATTTTACCTTCCTCGTTTTTAAAATAATTGCAAAGTTTGTGCTATTTGCTGATTATCATGTTTTGGTTGTAAATGGTATAGAAATATATGCATTTACGGCAGTACACCAGTGATTTTATTACTCTAATTTTATGATTACATATATAAATATTATCATAAATTTTAGGAAACGTATCCTGCAGTACCGCCAGTATGGTTTGCAGACTCTGAAGAAACAAGTATAACAAATGCAGTGCAGATACTCAGCAACACTGAGGGCTTGGACAATCATGTCCTTCACCAAGTTGGCATACTACTCAAGGAACTCTGTAGATTGCACGCAGTCCTCGAACCGCCTGACCTTGATCGATTAAGAATACCTGAACAAACGGGGGATAGGTGAGTGGAGATTTGAGATTATAATATCACAAGTTATGATCTGCCAACATTCCACAAGCATTCATTTATTTAATATGTACCATTACTATAAGTCAAAATCATGGCTGACTTATCAAAAAATGCTTTAATGACTATAATGCATAGAGTATCAGAAAAATACTGGCTGAAAAGGAAATTTTATGAAGATTTTGAAAATATAAATAATCGATATGGCGCCTATATGAAAATCAAAAGTTTATCAATTTTTCTTTGAAAGTAAGGATTTAACAAGAAAATTGGCAACACTGCTAAACAGTTCTCAAAAAGTGTCTTAATAATGTAAAACTTTCATTCCTCTAAATATAACCGTATAAGAGTTACTTGCAAAAAACGAAAACCACTGAATTCGATTTTTCCGGATATCTTCGTAACTATTAGGAATTTAGCCGGTATAAAAACAGATCATTAATTTGTTTTAAATTGTCCCACTTTTCGCAACGATTTTGTATCTATTATCGTTTCCTAGATCCCCGTGCTGTTCATCTTTACCTGGGACAGACTGTATGTCTATGTCAAGAATCTTTGTGCGCACTGTCAAGTTGTGGCATGCAGTATATTTTTTTAAATATCTCATTCATAGAGTTTCCCCACGTTTTTTTGACATCAAAACAGTATAATAATTAAATAATTAAAAAACAAGGCGACGTCTCAACTGAAGATACACATATGTTTCTACTGTCCATTATCTAAAGATCAGAAGCATCCAATTAAATATTATATATTTTCTCAAGACGTATGTAAGGAACATTCAACCGAGGAAATATGATGCCATTCATGTAATGGCTAATCTTCGTATTTCAAAAACATGATTGTCAGTTTTTTTTTGCAATTTAGTAAATGTTTGTTTTTTTCCAAGAGATCAATTGATTTTTTAGGGATTTCACTTCGTTTGCGTGTTGAGTTTTATGGGTTTGTATCAAATAATCTTGATGTTTTGCTTTATTTTCATTTCAATAAGGGCTTTTAAGTTCAGCGATACTTTCTACTTCAAAATATCTCAATTATAATTTAAATAATGTGGAAATACATAATACTGACATGTTTCTATAGATATTTTTGAAAATGTGTCTGAGGTAGCAGATGACCTCAGTTTAATAGTTAAGTTTCCAAAAACTAGTGTACACGTGACTTTTAATGATTACTTTAACGCGTTTTAGAATTTGTAATAGTGGATTTGAGGCTATGGAAGATGAAGGTTTGGACAGCGATGCAGACGCCCAGGATTCAGATGCCATGACGGTGGACGAGGACAGTGACGATCCCAATGATGATGATGAGGATTTGGGTAAGTGATAATTAGACAAAATGTTTTTGTCCATTGAAACAAAGTTTTTTATAATTTATTCATTTAATATACAATGTGTTTTCTAAATATACAATGCAACTTTGGTTGGTTATCCTTTGGATTCAAATACAAAAACCTTCATACACTCATATGTCCCAAATCGTACAATACATTCTGTTTAAGATTAGAAAAAAATGTGTATCTTTACTATAAAAAAAAAAATGATTATGACGATTTACTTAAAAGTTTTCGCCGATGGGAAACTGTATTTCAGATATGAAACGATTTCAGACATACACATGTTTATAGCCACTTTTATCACTTTGACTCATCCATATCTTTGAGAAACCTTATGTGTATATCATTTTAAAAGTAGGTTTTTATTCTTATTTACAAAAATCCTGTTACATCGTTTTTGAGCAACAACCAATTGAATGACAATAATTTTATGGCTGTTATGGAACCTTAGAACTTTGATGTTAAACATTTTGCCCAGTCTTACTTCATTTTCAATATAATAAGGGTGTTTGACAATTTTTTATCACACAAGTGGGAATTGCAACAAATAAACATAATTTTGACATTGAACAATGTGTTTATGTTTAATATTTCTGAAAACTTAGGAATGGAAATGGAAGAAGGAACAACAGCTAGACAAAGAGGAGATGAAATGGGAGTGGAACATTTAGCAACGTTAGAAAGATTAAGACAAAATCAGCGGCAGGATTACCTAAAAGTGAGTCGTTAGTTTATCAATTTTTGTCTTTTTTTTTTTGGTTTATTCTCTTTAATTTGATTCCTTTCTTTGAAACTGTTAAAGACGAGCTCCACTCGGATTACTGTGAGTTTGTTTCAATATTAGGAGTGGAAAAAATATATACTTTAAGAGTGAAAAGGTTTGGTAGTTCCCAATAGCATTAAGAAAAAACGGATGAAAGCAACCTCTGCGGTTATATTATAAAGGCCTTATAGCGCCCTACCGCAGTGTTTGTAGAACGGACTGTTCTGAATGCTCACGAGATTCATATTTTTGTTTACTCTACAATGGTTTGTCAGGACTTCCACTATATCTCCAATATATCACCAGCTCCTTCAGTATCCTGCTGATGGTATTCAAATTGCCTTCCTCATATCCATTTTTTTAGCGCACGGGAGTCATACCTTTCACTAATCTCTAGACGTGGTTCAGCTCTATTCAGGTTAGTTCAGGTTATGAAAACTGCTTGGCCAGCCCATTGGCAAGACTGAATGTAGGTATAGGATATGCTAAAGTATAAATGTTGAACGGCATTAAAAATAATATACAGATATGCAAATAAAAAGTTTATATTGTAAAAAACTGTTTTTGTGGTCGTACCTTTTTTACATAAGTATCAAAATATAAACCCTCAACCTTAAATATGTGAGTGATAAATTTTCAATTTAATCAAAACAATCAAATTTCAATCTACTATAAATTGCTTCTTTTCGAGTTAAAAAAATTCCCCCTATATAATATACTATTTTTTCACTTGTTTTTAGTAGTAACTGATTTGTTTATTTATTCTTTTAAGGGTTCGGTATCGGGGTCTGTTCAAGCCACCGATCGCTTAATGAAAGAGCTCCGCGACATCTATCGATCGGAATCATTTAAAAGCAAAATGTACCAAATCGAGCTTGTCAACGATTCCCTCTACGAATGGAACGTGCGACTTATGGCCGTGGATCCCGACAGTCCATTGTCCCACGACCTTCAGATGCTCAAAGAAAAGGAGGGAAAAGACTGCATACAGTTGAATATGTTATTTAAAGATACTTATCCATTCGAACCTCCCTTCGTTCGAGTAGTTCATCCAATAATTTCAGGTTCGTAGGTTGAAATGAATTTTTTTACACGGAATGCATATTTTGGCTGTGCATAGGTGGTTACGTCCTGGTCGGAGGCGCCATCTGTATGGAACTGCTGACAAAACAGGGTTGGTCAAGTGCGTACACAGTTGAGGCTGTTATCATGCAAATATCAGCCACTTTGGTGAAAGGCAAGGCTAGAATTCAGTTCGGACCTCCGAAAGTGTGCTCCCAAGGCCAGTACAGTTTGGCCAGAGCGCAACAAAGTTTTAAAAGTTTGGTGCAGATACATGAGAAAAATGGTAAGTTCTCTATTTCCTTCCCACACCACATAGTCAGAAGAAAGCACTTAATGCTTTCTTCGATTTTATGACTTTTTAAATAAAGTTGACATTTGAACGCAAATACTACAATCATTTTTGGAGTTTCATCTCGACAAGTTTCGTGTAATTTCCCTAATTAATGTTTCCCCAAAGGATAATGGACCCGCCAACATAGCTAATATTTCGATCGTATGAATACTTTATCTTCATCTGATGAGCATACATTATTGTAGAATTTTTTTTTGTGAGTGTATTAATGAGTGACCTGTTTGAAATATAAACATTTTTTGCTGGTCATTGGTATAAGTGACAACATAGCATCATTGAATATTCCGATTACCAAAAAGGTGAAATTTTAAAGTTATAATGTACTTGAATGATATAGGGTCCGTGCGGAACGTCCTTAATTTTTCCATCATAAACCTTTAATAATAAATTTTACTTTCTGTTTCAGGTTGGTTTACACCCCCCAAAGAAGACGGTTAATTTTGTTTTGTGCCAATAAGCTATTCTTAATTTCATTATTTTTTCTTGAGAATATTCTGTGTTAGTGCCCTTTGGTTAATATTAATTTGAGGAACAGAAATCCTTTAGTGTCCGTTTTTTATATTCTTAAGTTCATTACCTTTAACAAAGCCTTCAGGCATGCTAAAAAAGAATGATTCATCTTAAAGTCGCATTAAAGCTTTCGGCATTACGGTACAAATCTCTGAAACAACACTGTCGGTTTTGTATAGGATTAGTATTCGTGAACATTCGACAAAAAATTCATAAATGTTTTAAAAACAAAGATATACGCAATGAAATTCATTCGTGTTCTTAATATCTCGGTTTTGCTGCTTGGATTTTAGCATTACCGACCATCTCGAGTGTTAATCAGATTTCCTTTTTGAGATGGATCTTGTAGTTATGACTTGTTACTGTACCTAATGAATAAAGGATCTGATCTTCATTGTCGGTGATATGGAAAAACCGTCTGGAAGTTAAGTGTAAGTAGTTCGGGAACGAAGGATCATTAGGGTTAGCAACACAACTATATTAAGTTTTTTCTTACGACCCCCTACGAAAGTAAACATAATAATCAACGGAGGTAGTCGCAAAAACAACTGCTAACACACGCGAATGTTAGGCATTTCTAACATACGCGTTTGTTAGAAAAAATTAAAGAATGATATACACATCATGAAAAATTCTGGCTAAAATAATTATGTAGTGACATACTATTGTATTAGTCAATAAGTGTACTAATATAATCTGTACCATCTACATCCTACATTTCTCCAAAATAGCAAAAAAGTGTCGATTTTCATAATAATATTTTTCCAAAATATCCAGAATTAGAAAAAAACATTACCTAGTCTGCCCTTATAAAAGGGAAACGTAATAACGTTGTGGTCGTGGGAGAAATACTGTACATAACTCGCAAGAAAGTTTGTTAACACACTCGCGTAATTGCAACATTTCACGCTCATGCGTCAAAAATTACTTTTTTCGCTTGTTACGTAAATAACTAGTTCATATTTAGCTGTTTGATTAAACTTTATGCGGGGGTATTGATCAGTACTTTGCTATAATACAAAATAACACCATAGGTTGTTCACTTTATTCATTATTGTAATTAATTTAGTTCTCGTTGCTGCTCTCAAAACATATTAACCGGCTGACCCCAGATGTACGTGGCAGGTTACCACTTTAGTAGTTTTCTTCGTAAAAATTTAATACTGGGTCATGGGGTTATATTAAATAGATTATCGACCTCTTATCTCAAGCATCGACTGGTTTAACTGGACACACCTTTTATTTTTAAAAGTAGGAATTAGCAATACCAATTTTTCTCCACTGGTAGAAATCTACTTAAAATTTTCTCTTGAGCCGTATATTAAAATTAGTGTAGTAAAAGTTAGAGTTGGCCTAATATTTTATAAAGTATCAAATGACAATCCAGGTTGATCACGCGAAATCTACTAATTTTTTAATAAAGAGTAGACAGTTATTTTTTCACAAAAATTTGATAACCCTTTTCTGTTATGTGCTCTTTAATACCTGCCTTCAATATTCGCCCATTTCCTAAAACTGATTCCAATTCTAACTGACTCATAATATATCCTTACGAGTGGCCATCTTCGAGACCCTCTTTTTTTTTTGTCGGGTCCTTCATATTCAGATCTGAAAATCCAGAAAATCAAGAAACATTTTGTAACCGATCATAAGCCTAACCTGTCAAAGCATGTCTGGACGATGAACACCATCCTTTTCATGAAATTGTGCGAGATTCCTTGAAAACTTAGTGATTGACAAATTTATTTAGATTAACGTGTATTGCCTTATCATTCCTAGAGATTATCGTCCCTGGTTCATTATCAAAAACAATCTGCATTTGTCAAATAAAGCTATGTTGCTGGCAATGATCTGTTTTGAATAACTTCTTCACCTACACGTTTTTATATGGATGAAGAACGGTTTTCAAAATGTTCCCTATTTATTCACATCTCAAATGGAATACGAAGTCGGAGTTAGGTAAAATTTTTGATTAACTAACAATTCATGACTTCATTATTCGCCTTAAAGCTTATTGAACTAGTATTTTTTTGTTGATTATAGAAGTTTAGAAGATGTCATTCGGAAGTTTTCAAACTATTACAAAATGATTTTATGGGATGATGGAACCGCCCAATTGGGCTAACATTCAAATAGCGATGGAAGAATCTTTAAGTTGTAACTATTAATTCGTCTATTTTAACTTCTACCTTATAGCTGCCGATTACTAAAACGAAGAGAAAACCAGTACCGAAGTCATTATTTCGATACGCATTATCGATGTGGTTAGATGTCACAATTATTCAATGGGAGATCGAGTTGGGTGTCAAGACTTTTAATCGAAAATGTTTCAAAAACTGTCTATAACTGCACAACTAGCGGAATAAAAAAGCTTTTTGTGTTTTTTTTTTCCCAACATTATAGGTTCATTATTATCCTAAGGTGACATTTTACGTTCAAGATGTTAATACCACGAACTTAGTTTTTTAATATGCGAGCCTGGCATTGTTTCGTATTTTTTTAGTGATATTTCTAGGATGTTTTTTTTGTATACTTGGTGTCTGACAGTTCCCTGGTTTTTCAAATAGAAAATTCTATTGGATTAATATCAGGAGAACTAGGTGGCCAATTAAAAACAAAAAAAAAACATAGATAATACGTTGATCTTAAAGAAATTGAAAATGCTTTTGAAATGCGAAATAAAAACTTTAGATCCGTTTTACCAAAAAGGTAAATTGGTATCCATACCGTGAATAACACGTGTTTTGGAGTTGTGATAGAGTTGCCGAAACAAAGAAACTATGGGCAAATTTATTGAACCTATTTTTTGATAACATTGATTTGAAATACTTTCGTTTCAAAGTATTGACCAATTTAAGCAAAAATAGAAAGTTTTTCTCAATTAACCCATTTTGTAGGTCTCAGTATTCCGAAAGCAGCAATTGTGGGGTACACCTAAATAAGAAACCCTGTATGGTAGGATGTGTGGGTGAACGAATGAAGTCTGTATAACATTTAAGAGTGTACTGGGCGTAGAATATAAAACGCTAAAGTAGCGCCCTAAAAGATATCTTGGACAAATGTCACTGTATTTTTGAATGTTGTTCCCTCGACCAGTCATGCAACGTTATTACACTGAATAGATATAGCGAATTATTGATTTTGGGAATGTCTCAGGATTATCCTAAAAATGAATCAATACCCTCGCAAGATTAATACTCAGTTTACTTGTCCGAAGCTAAGAATTACAAGTTACACCTGCAATGTTTTTGGGTATTTAAACGAATCATTGGACTCTACATAAAAAAAAAACACGTTTCTTATTTGTAGCTACTTAAGGGTCGAAAAGTTAAGTTTTTATAGTAACTAATTTTTTTGTTTTTTTTTTTTTTTTTTTTTTTTTAATGAATTGTAACAATTCGGCTACCGAGTTAATAATTTTTTTCTTATAGGCCGTGCAATTAAGTTAACTGTGTTAATTTTTTTTTATTAAATCGTTCAGTTAATATAGGTTGTGTAAGATGTTTCGTGAAATAAAATATTTGACTTGTTCGATCATTTAGTCTGGTAAATCGCCATTCAGATATTGATCAGTTATGAAGACAATAATAGGAAAAATATTTTTTATTTCGTTGAAAATAGCGTTACTTAGAGGGCCAATTACAAACTTGTGTTATTTCGTTTTTTTTTGTGTTAAAATGATTAATTGTGGATTGTCATTTTGCAACCTCTAGGGAGAAATCCAATTTTCCTTGCCTTTCCTGGTCAATATTTGTTCGGTAATTTACCGAACGGACAGACACTCCTTTGGTGTGCGATGTATGAAACCACCTTACTAGTTGATATCTTGTATTTTATCAAGTATGAGCGTAACGTAGAGGGCGTTGCAACTGTGAATAAAATATTCCGCTCCCCGGGCTGGGTATCTTGGTAACAGATTTTGAAAACTGTATCTAATAGGTTTGTAGTTGTAAGCACGAGGCGCACTGAAAAATTTCAACTAAGATAGCCAGTCTTATATTAAAAATGTGATGTTTCATTTAGTTTTATGTCATAGTCTCGCCGAATGTTTCATTTAAGTAAAGGTGGTGTCAAGAAGACGAGTTATTTAAAAGAAATAAGTGACATATTTCAAAATTCTTGTCTTCTTGAAATTATGTTTCTGATATCCGGCCGACTTTCATAGTTTGTTATTTAGTTAGTTACTCATAATTACACTTAGAATAACTCTTCATTTGTTACTGTGTAAAATATTTTTAAGACGTACTTATTAAGGTTTTATTCTTAGAGGTCCTGTTCAGTTTATGTTGACTTTACCTGCTTTATTATTTGCAAGGCTCCATTGTTTCTCTGATTTTTAGTATTATTATCTGATTTTACGAAATTTGTTTCAATTAGGTGCATAGCTGTAAGAAGTTTCGTTCGGGAAAGGTAAGATACAATGTAATTGGAGCCTTTGCCGATCCGTTTCATTGTACATAACAAACTGACGTGTATTCTTTGCGCTGTACTCTTTCTCCTCGTAAACAGTTTGTGAGTATTTGCTTTTTATTCTTAAGGTAAATAAATAATTATCATTCAGCTTAATATGTTTTATTTTTAAATATAAGTCACTCGACCTGAGGCAACAATTGTGCCAATGCCTAGTTTTTCAAATTAAAGTTAAAGCTAAACTGGCAGTGGAAGTAATGTTATTCGCGTCTAGCACCGTCTTTGTCGGATTAGCTCTTCAAGCGCTACCCATAGCAAGCGTTTTTGCCTTTCAGTCCACGATTTTGGATGCTCGTAAAAATTTAACCCTTCATTAATTAAATTTCATCAGAGATTCGTCAATATGTGGGCTCTCTACCGTCCTCTCTAGTCTTCGTCATAAACGCAAAGTGTAGTATTACAACAGTAACGCTATAAAGATTTAATCGTCCTGAAAGTGTCGTTCCGTCGCAAGCCTTAACAGCAGTAATCGCACAAACGATCAACGCAAACACCTTGGTTATACAGGTTGTCCATAATAAGGTGCCAACCCGTAAAGAGCGTAATCTACATGCAAAAATAATACATTTGAAATAAACATATCTCCTATGCGGCCCTCTAACGGAGACACGACCCCTTGAATGAAGTTCCAATGAGATTGTTTTTCTAAATAATTCCTAAACTATTTAGCATAAATGTATAAAATTTTGGTATTCCTGCAACTCTGACGTGTTCAGTCCAAATACTTGATCGATGCGGTCAAGTGTGAATCACAGACCTGTCATTCAGAGTGCATGTGTTACAAAAAGAGCCATATATTTTAGCGGATGCGAATTTTATATATATACAAAGCGACCCATTTTTTTTGGGTCAGTTTGTAAAAAGTTTATTGATGGTGCGATTTAGTCCGGATTTTTTTTAAATTATAGAACTTAATAAATTACACATTTTCAGCAAAAATGGCCTGGTTGACGTCAAATTCAAGGCCTACTGTGGCAGTTTCTAGGAGCAATCATAATAAATCATATTAGCGATTTTTCTAGAAAAAATCTGTACGCGCTACTGGATTGGTCACTCCTCAAAACGGGATTGTACAAATTTTTAATGAAAAATTTTGAGTAATAACGATTTTGTGGAAGAATTAAACATGGACATTGGTACTTACATCTTCTTACACTTTCTCTGGGTATATTAAGGTCCGATCTAGCCATTTTAACACTATTTTGGGGATTGTTGTTAGAATATTGCAAAATTT
Source organism: Euwallacea fornicatus (assembly GCF_040115645.1). Classification (NCBI taxonomy): domain Eukaryota; kingdom Metazoa; phylum Arthropoda; class Insecta; order Coleoptera; family Curculionidae; genus Euwallacea; species Euwallacea fornicatus. The sequence goes on along the minus strand of NC_089565.1, from coordinate 1,839,658 downwards.
GGTTGTTATTTGAAGAAAGAGTCCATGGCGTCCATTTTGCCTCGTTACTTCGACTTACTGGTTCTATCTGGATGTCTGATTCTGTTGATTTCTGCATTCTGCCGCAGCTTCTGCTGCCGAGCGCACGTTGCCGCCAACAAGACGAACAATTTCTTTCTTTTCTTTTACACTTAAATTTTCCATAATTATATTAATTGATAATTTAACTTGTATTAAGTACAAATGAGTTCTAACATCGTTGCTGATGCGTTGTTGATGATTTGTTGCGTTTGTTTGACAGTTGAACACTTCACGTGCTCTCCATAGCCCACTATGAATTTTTGAATATAAATAACTACTGAGGGTGCACTTTTAATTCTCCTACAAAATCGTTATTGCTCAAAATTTTTCATTAAAATTTTGTACAAGCCCGTTTTGAGGAGTGACCAATCCAGTAGCGCGCACAGATTTTTTCTAAAAAAATCGCTAATATGATTTATAAAAATTTCGCTCGTAGAAACGGTCATAGTAGGCCTTGAATTTCATGTCAACCCGGCCATTTTTGCTGAAAATGTGCAGTTTATCGAGCTCTATAATTGAGAAGAAGTCCCGGCTAAATCGCGAAATCAATAAACTTTTTACAGATCAACCCCAAAACAAATGGGTCACATTGTATATATGCTAAAAATATGTAAACCTCGAGCTGTTTATTCCAAAAGTACCCTTGAGTAATATCTCTATCGTCATTTTTGAGAAAAAAATTAATGCAATGCTTTGCATACATTTCTTATCACTTTTAGTAAAACACTGGAGTAGGCTTTGAAACAAAAGCGAGTTATTTAGTATATAACAGTGACATTTTTATGTACTAATCACTTACTTTTATCAAATATTTTTTTAAAACTACAGTTACGGAACGTAAAATAAAGTGAATATCAGGTAGTTGATTGTTTCTAAAACATTCCATAATTCACTTTAAATTAAATTTCTACAATTAAAGGTTGCTTAACTAATTACAAAATAATATTAAACCGTCAAATATGCAACTATCTTTTGTTTCAAACTTTACCTTAGTGTTTTACTGACAACAATGAGAAATATATGCAGAATGTTAAATTGCATTTTTCTGAAAAATAGCGACAGAGTCAGTTCAGTAAAAATCTCTAGATTTACATTTTTTTTTATCAAAGAAATATAAACTTCGTATTCACTAAGAAAATATGGCTATTTTCTTTAACACAAACCTTCTCTATGACTCAATGTCAACTGCTTTGATCAGATATTTGGATTGAGCACGTCCAAATTGTAAGGACACCAAAATTTTATACATTTATGTTAAGTAGTTTAAAAGATATTTAATAAAAATAACTTCATTAGGGTCCCCTCCAAGGGGCTGTATCTTTGTAAAATGGCACTTCAGGATATACGGTTATTTACCAATTTAATTTTTTTTTGCACGAAGAATACGTTGTTTAAGGGTTGAAATCTAATTATGGAACATCTTGTGAAAAAGAGGGTTTCAATACCTTCGTGCCCTGCCTGGCCTTCATCTCTTGCTAAGGTTTTACCAAATTATGGAACGCCCCTTGTTGAACTGCTTGTAGTTCCATTGGTAATGTCTTTACGCGTCTTTTTTCTCGCCTTCTTTCTTTTTGTACAATATTCGTCGAGCTTACGTCCCGATGCACAAGTCATCGTTCTTGCCCCCTTTTTATGACTCAAATATCAAAACATTTGACTTGAATGTCAAGAGAGCGATACCTACTCTTATATAATAATCAGGGACATTATTGTATTACGAGGAAAATCTTCGAAAGACACCCATCCCCCACCTGGATATTTTACCCGGCCTCGGGGTGGTAATGTGGGATTGACTAAGATGCTTACCAACAAAAAATCTCGGAAATGGAAGAACTCCGTTTTCTTCGGCGGGGCACTGTGTCTGAGGGATACATCGTCAGTGGCGAAGAAGATTTTTATTTTTGCTGGTTTTCTTTCTATTTGTTTCATATCTTGACCTTTTATGGCCTCCCTCTCTGTGTGTAGTATTTCATCTGTATCTGGTTAACGAATAACCAAGCTCAACGTTGCTTGGTGATGGGATGAGAAATGGCAGATCAACGTGGTAACTGGCTAGCTCGAATCATCAGAGACCGATTTAGTCTTTAAACAACTTAGCGTCCCGAGTAACTTGTAAATCAATCATTCCTCTTTATCTGGCATCGTGATAACATTTTGCACATGCATCTTGGGTGGAGAGTTAATGGCTGGTGTTGCCTTTTGTTATCTTGCTGTCCGAGGCTTGGTCCAATTTGTCAGAGACTCTGTCCTATCGTGCAATGGCAGTCTGGTCCATTTGCGCCCCCCAATCCTTGTGCTAAGACCATTAGAGTTACTATGGTTATCAATTGACTAATAATTGCATCAGATTTTCTCCACCACCAGTTACACTGCTTTTGCTACCACTGATACACCTTAAAAGAACCACCGGGAAAGTCTCCATTTCTTTTTCTCTTCAGTTTGCACGTTCGTACGTGTCAGCAGAGGGTTGAATTACTGAGTAGCCGAATTCTACAAGTTTGTAGGATATTCATAAGATTTTGCATTGATCTGCGGTTCTCTAGGACATTCACCAATCTAACACCTGTAATATCGCATTGCTGATTTAAGTTTTGTCTCTAGCATATCATCACTATATCGTACGTATACTGCGGAGCCAAAGTTGATTGAAATCTCCGCACATCGGGGATCAAACAGCGAAAAATTTTTGGTAGAAAAGAGCATTTTAAATTATTTTAGTGGACGATTAGAACTATAGGCACCACCTGTGTACAGGGTTGTCAATTTACATGTCTAGGACACTATCCTGGTAATAAATCGCTACTTCAGATCCATAACACCAGAGGGCGCCATAGATTTCGCATGTAAAATATTAGTAATTGATAAATTACATTTTGTGATAATGGTTTATTGATAGAACTGATAAAAGATAATTCGCATACACTATTAACACAATTTATGGCACTCTCCGATTTTTATAACACTCGCCCTAAGTTAGTAATTGGTTCCTTTTTATTATGGAAATACTTTTACGGCACCTCTTCCACACTCGAAACTTTCCTCATCTACATATACATTTAAAGTATCTTGTTTAAAGGACATTTTCTGCTCATTTAATGCCCTTTTCGTGTACCGACCAATTTCTTTTTCTAGACAGAGATCAATTTTTTCTTTTCTAATATGCTTCATAACACTATATATCGCCGTCCTCGTGGATTTTTCCGGCCGAAACCCAAAATGGCCCTTTCAAAGATTTTCTAAAAAGATGACGAAAGGTCGGTAACTAAAGATCACTAGACTTAAGTAGTAGACAGAAATACACGGAAGCTAAGGCATTCATTTATTAAACAGCTTGGGCTCAGTAATTCAGCTTTTTAAGGAGAACTACTAGGGTGAAAAGTGAAAATGGAATATTAGAAAGTAAAAAAAAGACTATTCAGTTAATGAAATTAGTACTTACATTGCTTTGCATGGGAGTATCATATGCAAAAACACATTCGTTTCATGTAAAAATCACTTAAAAATAAGTGACAAATGCTTATGAAATTACATGCTCTCTTACTGTAAATTAGAAGGAAATATTACATTTAGAGGAATATTTCAGAATATGTGCATACTGGGTGTGCCAATGAAAAGGAACCTGCTCATATATTTCTCATACTGTAGTGTGTGGTGAAATTTTCCGAAACGTTTTGCTGTAAATTTGACACTTGAACGAGCAACCCCCTGAGAGGAGGCTTTACAACTCCTCGAATTTTAATAGGGAAAAAGGGCTGTATAACATCTATTATAGTTTCAAAGGTCTTCGAACTCTCTTTGCAATAGGGTATGATAAAAGCATTAAGAAATCTTTTTTGCAAAAATCGAAATTTTCTTTGTGAATTCTCTACTTAGTGCTTCTGGAGGTTACTCATTTCAATAAAAAAGTTACTGAGTTTGTTATCTTCTACCAGGTAGGAAATCATTTTATTCATTATACAAACAACGCAAATAAATAAGATTTAAATTTCTGCAAAAACGATTCGTCAAAATAACTTTTATCATAGCCTGTTGTTAAGGTGGTTCCAAGACCTGTAAAACTAGGTATTACACGACCTTTTTTCCCTATTCAAATTGGAGGGGTTGTAATGCCCCCTCTTAAGGAGTTGCTCGGTTAGATGTCAAAAATGCACGTTAGAACATGTCCTCCAAGACAAATCAATCGACGTGTTTCGATATGACAGTATAACAAATATTAAGGGTGGCTCCTTTTCATTGAAACGCCCGGTATATGACATTCGGAATATTCATTTTATATTATATTCTTGTATCTTAACTATGTGGAATGGACTTCACCGGATACAGGGGTGTTCATATAGGCCAGCAGAAAGCTTATTGGGAACATTCATAATTATGACAAGAATTTTATCAAGTTGGGTTAATTCTAATTGCGGGGTAGTAATATTTAAATTGGTAATTGATGATCGGTTTGGAGAGATTTGAGGCATTTGAGGCTTCCCTAATACACAGAATTCTGTAATTACAGTGTACAAGAAGATGGGAATAATCTCTCGTAGTCAAAGAGAATGTGTCAAAATAATATGACCAATTACCATAAAAGTTTATCCTACAGACCCCCCCTACAGAGGGGCAAGCGCCTTAAGAACGCCTCTGGAAACCAGTTTTTCTTGTATAAATTTTAAATTACTTAGTGTAATTAAGTAATTTTTTAGTATGATGGATGTTAGATGGGGTTTCTTAAAATTATACAATTTAACACATTGGCCTTGTTTAATTTGCCAGGACCGGGCCCGTTTCAACACAAAAGTCATAATTTTTCTGCACCTTGTATCAAAGTAGACGCCAAAATAACTTTTTTAGATAGTCTCTACTTTAGATTAAAAAATATATTGTTGCTCATTAGCGCAAAATTGACCCGTTTTCGAAAAAAAAACAATTTTTACTGAATATGGTTTTCGTTAAATAATTTTGTATGTTGGTTCAATGTGGGCTTCTAACCGTATGCGTTCTCTGGCTCTAAGAATTGACGATTGTTGAGCTCCCCGAAATGATCCAAAATTGTTTCTTAGGTCTTCACAAAGAATAATAGTTCTTTCCAATAAGTTTTTCCTATTGTCTAAGAAAAATATTGCAAATTTTAAGGCACTGTATATCATTAACTGACGCCAGTAAACAAATCATGTGTGATAATGTTTTTTTCTTGAAAACGGTTCATTTTTGCGATAACGACCGACAATAATTTTATTGGTTTAAGGCAGAGGCTATCTAAAAAACTTATTTTGAGGTCGTTTTTGATTAATAGTGTAGATAAATTATGATTTTTGTGTTGAAGCTGCTCCGTTCCTGACTAACTAAACGAATCAAATGTGTTTAACTGGTATAATTTAAAAAAAAAACATCTAACGTCCATCATATTAAAAATTTATTTAATTACACTAAGTACTTTAAAACTTATTGAAGAAAAGCTGATTTTCAGAGGCGTCCGTTCGAACTTTGCGTCTCCGTAGGGAGGGTCTGCAAAAAAATTTAAATAGGAACTTATCACATTATTTTGATGCATTCCTTGTGAATCCGAGGGAGCGCTCACACATTCTGGAACACCCTGTATACCAGCAAGAACACTTGTTTTTAAATATAGATGCGCAGCCCACCAAATTTATTGGAGGCACGTTTAGTTATTAAAATTTACCTACTTAACAATTTTTCCATTAAACAAATTTCTTTAACAAAGGCTGATTTACTTGTGGATATCGTAATACACAGAGAAATTAATTCGGGAGCAAATATTGGATACTGTGTAGCGCAAAAATAATAATGTTGTTTGTGGGTTGAAATCGCTCTAGGGAGAATTGCATTGGAAAGCAAAATTGTCAATAGTTCGATGATTAAATGAAAACCTTTCGGTTTTTAACATTTAAATTGAATGCTTTGCATGGTCTGCCCTGCAGTAATATCCGGTCACTTTTACATGTTATATATTTTTGATACAATAGTATAAAATGAATTTTGTCATGTGTAAAGGGCTATCGATTTCAGTATTTCGGGACGGTAAGGTCGATTCACCTTCAGGTAACTAATTAAGGGGAACTTTTTACGCAGGGGAATCCCTGGTAGACAAAGAGTTGCTCATCAACCATTGTATCATAAGAATTTTTTCCGAATCAAAGGAATAGTTAACGTTTAGTGATGCATAAAATTGTATTAAGTATAGATTTTTAAATTTTTGACATGCCGTTGTTCGATCCCCACCCAACCCGTCATATTTTACTTAAGCTCGGGTTAAACGGCTTAAACTATAATATAATAAAAAAAACTAAATGATAAATATTTATAAATCGCCCAACTTCAGGGCTGTTTTGGTTCGACCATGAGAAACTATGGTAAGAAACACATTCTCCACTTATAAATATTAAAATTGACCGTGCCCTTCACAGAGTCAATGTGTTAAAATTTTAACTGGAATAACCTCTTAAGGTTTACGTTTAAATCGTGTAGATTAAACTCTCAAATTCGCAGGAATCAGTGTTCTGATTGGTCAATCAGAACAGAGAAGGTAAATACCAAATCCTGTTAATACTTCTCCAGAATTTTCCCAAGCCCAGAAGCAGTTTCAGGTTTGAGCCGACACGATTTTCTGCTAATTCACACTTAAACTTTATTTCATGTCCAAGTTACATGCAAAAAGTAATCACTCTGATCTTAATTCACGCAATTAGTGAAGTTAACGGCAGCGACATCCTTTGGTTGCCATACTGGTTTCCGCGGGGGTTTCCACATAAAAAATAATATCCAGTCTCAGGAGACTTCTCCTGAAGACTCCAACACTATATAAGTCTTAACTCTTGTCGTCTTAGGGAAGGATTTAGATTGGAAAAAATGAGAGGTCGACGTAAACGAAAATCTCGGTTTAGTTATTTTGTCTCGAATCGGACGAAAGATGTGAAATTTAACAGTGAGATGGGGATAAGCTTGTGAAATTCGAATAATTTCTTGTCAATTTAACTCTTTTTGTGCTGGGGACTGCCGACTCAACAGTTGACCAACAGTTTAGTGGAATCGTGGTGCATCGATCGTTACGCGCACACATTTACCGGTCGATGTGCGTATACACGTATGTGTGTTTGCTCATTAAACAATAAAGTACACTGTCGGTCGAATACAAATCGTGGGGACAGCTTTTAGGCCGACTCTAAGGTTAAAAGCTCGGACAAGCTTATGACAACAGTGACCGACTTATTCCTACGTTGATATGTCGTGTCTGCCCATTTTGAATCGGTTAATGTGTTCACACACATAAGCCAATTAAACAATAATCTAAATCGTCTGCCGATTACAAGTCGTACCAACAACATTTGTGGTGGCTTTAATGGTGGCAATTAGGGTAAGCCGATGAGGTGTGTGCTCGACTTTCTCCTACGTGGATCAGCCTCCATCCCCGATTCAGAATCGGTTAATATGCGGACACATGCGTGTCTTTTACCAATTAAACACCAACTAAACTGTCCGGCGGCTATAAGCCGTGGTGAAGTCTGATGTTAGTAGTCAAGACAAGCTTATGAGATGTGTGACCGATTTATTTCCATCTGGATCGGTTTCATCGCCTAAATTATATCTTTACGCGACAAGTATTGATTGAGCTGATAAAGAACGGCTCAATTTTGAGATATGACAATAGTCCCAGAAGTGCCGGATCTGGCATATAGATGGCGTGTTTCTTCTCAAAAATTTACCTATATTACAAGGACATAACCTTAAAAAGCCCATACCTACAGTTTGAGGGTGCTACGTTGATATGCGTATGTTTTGGAGCCGCTTTGAGTGAATGCTTTTAGAGATTTTGTGAACACGGAGGAAATTGGTCGTCGATACGCCATTCAATATTTTCATTTGAAAGGTTTTAGTTCGTCCAACACCGAACCGGAGTTAGATTCTACTCTGGGAGAATCTGCGTTAATAATTATAAAATACAGGGTGTCAAGACGAGCTGCCAAGACGAACTCCGCAGCGGTCGACCCTATGACACTCCAGATTCGACCACTCTAGATATTGTGGTGGAAATCCACGGAAGTGTACTAGAAAACCGTAAGTTAAAATTGCGCGATTTAGTAGACATGATAGGTGTTTTGACCCGTTTTGACCGAAAAATTGGATATGAGAAACCTGTGCGGAAAAAGGGTAGAGTGATTACTCACAATTGAACAAAAACAGCGTCGTGAGAATGTTTCAAGACGGTGTTTGACATAGTTCACAGCAACTAAGCGGGGTTTTTTGCGTTGATTCATAAACATAGATAAAACATCATTTTACGCTTGAGACGAAAGAGCAATCAAGACCACGGACTCAAAGGGATGAGACTCGGTTCCAAAGAAGACGAAAACCGTTTCATCTGTAGGAAAGGTGATGCCGTCCATTTCTTGGGATGCACATAGAATAATTTTCATTGAGTCTCTCTTTCAAGGAAAAAACGGTAAACTGAGAATATTATATGAATTAATCGTTGGGAATTATTATGAGAATTAATTGAGCGGAGAAATTTGGGAAAAGCGACCGCATTTGGCGAAAAAGGGTCTTGTTTCGTCAAGACGACGCACCAGTCCACACTTCCGTCATCACGATGACCAAAATCAATCAAATTGGTTTCGAACTTTTGGCTCACCTTGTTCGCCAGATTTAGCCCCGTCGGATTAGTTTCAATTTCTAGACTTGAAAAAATAGCTCAGTGGAAAGAGATTTGCCAACAGTGACTAGGTGGAGCGCAGGGTTGATGCCTATTTTGAAAATTTAGAAGCTTCTTACTATAAATAGGGTACACATAGAAGCCATGGAATATCGTTGGGAAAAGTGGAAATCTCAAAATGAAATTTTTCCAACGTTTTTTTTTTAACCTTAGGTCAGGTGTCTTCTAGGACCGTCTTCGTACCGGTTGCTGAGTGGCTATTAAAATCACCTCCAGTAGTTTTTTCTTGAGTTAACCGAAAAAAACGTCTTTCCGCTTGTGTAAACTTTACGTATTACGTACTTATTCTCTACATTATCCTCCTTAACTTCTGAAGTGTAAATCCCTCGAAAGCCAATATTTCCTCTTACGCATTTCGTCGGCAAAACGGCTCATTTTATATGGAAATATTCCTTCAAGAGCGTATGAATCATTTATAAGGTGGAAAAATTTGTCCTTTGTTTCCAGTGACGTACGTGGAACGATATGAAACGTTCATTAAGCGGGTCTTGTAAATCTCTATTTTCTAAGTAGTACCTATAGATATTTTTGTTCGTGAGTGATAAACTGCTTGAACATAAATTCTTAATATATATATGATGGAGGTTGTCTGCCGTTGAGATATAAATCATTAATAAGAATAGTATACCGGAGGCTGTGGTAATAAAGTAATAAAGCCATGACAGTTTGGAGGGATAAATGGAGGCCGGCACCAGAAAAATGTATTTTTATGGCGATACAGCTTCACAACGTAAACGAAAGTTTCACTGGAACAAATCCTCCGCGTTTCAAATAGAAATTAATTACTCTTTATTTGAATATGAGGATTTCTTCTTCCGATGGTCATTGGCAATATTTCCTTAAATAAACGACCGTTGGAACTTAGTCTCCTAACAAGTGAACGCCCTTGCATCACTGACCACTCACGACGAAGTACCTTCCTTCTAGGTGATCTAATACAAAGCAAATAATAAATGAAGTTAACGTTGCGAAAGCTTGTGAGGATTTAATTACCCGGAAATAAAGATGGCTGCTAACCCCTAATTAATTTTTTTCTGACGGCACTGCCTTTAGTGTTTACTTATGATTTTTTTAATTTTTAAAGTGCTTCGCATTTTTAAAGAGATCTTGTATAATTATGATTTTCCGCGTGGGGACGAAATTTCACTTAGGAAGCAAACTTTGCATTTCCATTCAAAAACAAAGTAAAGTTTTCAGTAAGTATTAAAGCAACTGAAAGGAAACGATCACCATTTTCTGGTGTTAAGGCGAACTTGCGGGGCCGAGGCTGTCGAAATCGCGATGGACACCCTTCATCAACCCACTACGATTTGACAAATCTTAATTGAGGTTCAATTTAATTTAAAGCTTAATTTAGGTGCATATTTCTCGTGGAAATCTTTACTACTTCTTATCTCACTACCACTATGCGACCATATCACTACATCTGACAAATTTAAATGGGTTTCCCTCAGGTGCGGCTCAGTTCATATCCACTCGGTGTGGAAGTTCGTAAGTAACGTTGGGTGTAAACTGCACCAGTGGCTCAATCATTTACTAATGCAAAGAAACGAGGAAATACGTACCTAAAAATATAGCACTTACAAGTGTTCCGACCTTTAGCGCCACTTCAATGTAGTATATTATGGAAATTTAATTCGACCTGGAACTCCTTACAGGAACAAAGTGCCTCTTCATACAAATATCCTCTGGTCGTATTTTCAACATGTTCCAGCAAGTTGTCTCTCACCTCTGGGGCCATTTTAATGTAAAACTTAACTAGGTTAAAACACGGTCCATTCTGATTTTCGCTCGGTCGACAGTGAATTATAGTCGCAATTGTGATATTCATTGTTGATCAAAGAGCTTGCAACTCAACTTATATTTTCAATCTTCGGAAAGTGATGGTTATTCTTTCAGAACTGCCAAAATTGGAGCCAGGAGGCTGCTGCAAGCTTTATGGGTCTATAATAAAGTAATTTAAGTCCCTTCTTTACTATCGAATAGATAGTAAATAAGGTCTTATTACTATCGACCGACCTTATTACTATCTATTACTATTGGAAGTTCGAGCATTAGAAAGTTCGCAATATTCTCTTCCCTCCTGCAATATTTTACGGTGAATCGTCTGCAATTTTTTTTGCCAATAAATCACATTCGTAAATAGCAACAATGATAATTGTAAGGAACAAATGATCGATTATTATTGAAATAATAAAGGTTGAAGGAGCTTCAAAGGGTCAAGGTCCCAAGTTTGTTGCACCACATGCGCCTTTCACCTTCGGAGATTCTCCTAAAGTGTTAGATCCTGAAAATTTTCGAACTCCGTGAGCATAAGAACCTTTAAACGCCACCTATCAACTGCGCTAAGTGTTCTTGAACTCCTACGTGAAGTGTAACATTTAACCTGGAATATCTAATTGAATACTAGGCATCCCGTAGAAAAATGCTTATTATCAAGCTTTAATCATTCTGAGGGGGGGATGTATTGGTGCTAAAGGTGCTCCCCTTCCATCCCCCGCCGCGGCGGGATGGGGGTTGCCTTTTTAACTTCAAATGGCGAGCCCCATTTTTTTACAGATTCCGATTATACGGCTAAAAATAAGAAAAAACTTGCCTAAAACATTTTTTTCGGTTCATGCTGCAAAACATTGTAATTACCCAAATTGAATTTCTCGTTCGTTTCTGATTTACTGAGAGGTCTGATGATGTCTGCTTTAGAATTAATGAAAACGTCAATTTTTGAATAGCTTTCATTTGAAGTTGATGTTCAAATCGGTGTCTCTGAACTTCAATGTACTCGTTTATCCGTGTTTTAAAGGACTCCTCGCTTCTACGAAGTGTGTCTTTTGAAATATTGGCACAAGCAATCGCGCGACCCACGTCCTCGCGTATCTTTGGTACATCTTTATAAACCTGATCTTTGCGACATCCCCGCAAAAATAAATCTGCCGTAGTCAGGTCTGGAGATTTCGCAGGCCAATTCGCCGCGCCAGATCTATCGACCGTTGAAATCACGATTAAGAACTTCCCAAGGCACGGCAGAATAGTGAGCAAGATATTCGTCATGTCGAAACTAAGCGTCCTGACACATTAAGTCCCGGAGTAATGTGGGTCGTCCATTTTCCGAAATATTCCGGTACATTTCGCCATTCAAGTTGATTGGAATTATATGGGGGTCGACAAGTGTACTGCCAACGATTCACCACCGCACAGTCCAAGGACACCGGTGGTCAACTTGTCGAAACCAATGCGGTTTTCCAACACGCCAGTGGTCCACTTCAAGCTTATTATTAACAGTACCATGATTTGTAAATAATTACTCGTCAAACAACAATACAAATCGCAGAAAATTGGGATTCTGTAACATCTGTGCAGGTGCTCTCTCACAAAAATCTAAGCAATTTTGACAATCTACCTCATGGAATTCTCGGTGTAAACAGCTAAAATAAGGATGAAACTTATGCATCCTCGGCATTCTTCATTCATATGAGAAATTTTTGATAATTCTGATGTATCTCTTGTGTTGACTTGAGCCTTAAAAGCCGCGGCAGCTATGATTGCAATTTTATTGTTTTCTCCACACACAGCAGCTGGGCGACTTCTTTTCTTCGGATTTACAGTTCCTCCATTAATAATTTTTTTAATCACACGATAGAAAGAAGTCCGGGATTATGGTCTTTGAGGGAAACTCTGAGCGTAGAGATTGACAGCATTATCTAAATGCCTGCCGGTGTCTCCACGCACCAAAACTATTTTCATTTTCCCTTCTAAGGTCAAATGCTCCATCATAAAGGGGCCTTAACGACAGAATATTTAAAAGTAGATGTTTTGTTGGTTTGCGATATTGTTTATTTATCAGATTTTATTACCTTGGACTTTTTTGTCTCATTTAAGATATTGATTAAATTGGTTAATTATAGTGCCTTCTAGCATGAATTGAACAAAATGTTTCGAATAGGTTTTTCTCATTTTTAGGTGTATTGCTCGAATGTGTAAATTTCCATTTGAAATTAAAAATTTATCCCTCACTCCGCCCACATGTGGAACAAAGTTTAGCCCCGATACATTTTCCCCTTAGAATCATTAAAGTTCATTACTAAACATGTCTTTATAGGATGCCTAGCATTCGAGATATTTCGATATTCCAGGCTGAACGTTACACAATGTATATGTTTGCTATTGCCACATCACTCCACATTGTCGTTACCAGCGTTATTTTCCATTTATTGTTCTTCTTTTGAGTACTGGAAATTCACATAATTCTCTTTTAGGGCTTTTACCACGTTTATATTTCTGCTGTTTGTCCCGGAATCATCGTGTCTGTCCAGAAACCAAGCTTGGCATTGGTGGCTTCTCTTTAATTCCCTTGCAATACTCGCATCACCTAAGAACTCGATCAGCTCCTGAGTCTCTTCCTGAGGCTTTTCCACAATACTGGAAAACTCCACCGAGGATATCATCCAGGTGGGTTTTTTCGATTGTATTATGTCACAACAATACCGGGAAGCCCAATTTACCATCTCGCTCCTCTGAGCTTATTATGTCTAGAGCACAACTGGATTGGGGCCTACTAAATTATTTGTTCCTTTCACTTCGTGGGATACATAGCACCTCATTGATGGAGTTAAGCTCTTGCAAAATCAAGTTTAAACCGATTATATGCAACACCAGGGTTTTTGTGTGAACTGCACCGCTTTGGAACATAACACTTGGCATTAACTGAGCTTAATGTGCATAGTTTAATCTCTTAATAATTCTCAATTTATGTTTACTGCTTATTTATATCTTTTAAACCGTCGCTGTACTAATTAAGTACAAATCTTAATTGCGCTATAATTCAAATTAGTTTTGCAAACAGGTGAAAAAAAGTTGGAAAGTACGTTATTATGACCCAAAAATCAAATTTAAAAATATCTAATACGGAGGTCTAAGACATGAGGGTCCCATAAGCTTTTTACTACCACTGGTTGTACAAGATGTCATAAATGCAACCGTGCATTCCAGGTTCTAAAATAATAGGAAAATTTCATATAAAAACATGTTGAATACTGCTTATTTGCAGAAAGTTTGGTCCTTGAGGATGGTTTTTGATTAATAATTTCGAAACTTTTTGAGGTAAATTAGTGCCATTTTTTTACTTTATTATAACTTTTGGTGCTCTTTCCGGATCTCCATAAAGAAATTTCCACATTTTTTCAGGTGCGAGTAATACAGGGCAGTGGTGCTTAAAAAGTATCTCAACTTTTTTTACTTAATTTTATTGCCGATTTAATAAGAAAAATTTCAAATTTGAAAATGTCTACATAAAAAAAGTGCTAGTATGGACAGTGGAAATCTCCGATTTTGAACATTTCGACTGACTGTTTGACGGAGAAATAGAAAATAACTGGCAATTTGAATGTTATTTCTTGTCATTAACAATACTATCAACACGAAATTACCTAATGTGTTAATATGTATTTGTTGTTATAGGTATGCAATATGTTGATATTTAGTTCAGGTTAGTTCTCCTGTAACTGTAATTAAACGATTACAAATTTCAAAAAAACTCTTTATACAAAACATGTTTGGAACGTATGGATGTTCACATTTTGGAAAAAACGTAAGTTTCTGAAAGAAAACATAGCGTCGGCGTCGCAACGCCGAGCGTCGCTATCCATATTTTAATGTTTTTAGCATTTATTTTAGCTCATGTCCCCTTATTTAATGTGGGGAAAAAATTACTTTGCCAAGCCCTTCTGTTTTCGTATAAAATAGGTGGGGCGTCAAGTTTGAATACCCTGTACATGACAGCAGTTATCGGTAAAATCTGGCGGTTTTTCGTTGTCACTGGAACGGTGTTTAATTACGATTGTTGCTGACGAAAATTAATAAAAAGCGTTTTAAATTTGATGTTTATTTAATAAATTTAAATTCATAAAAAAATGGTCCAATGATATCTTCGGGCCAAAATCCACGCTAAACAGTAACACGTTGAGAAATAATTTCCTTCTCATAAACCACATGTGGATTTTCAATACTCCACATTCGACAATTTTGCTCATCTATGAAGCCATCAACACGAAAATGGGCCAGATCGCTGAAGGTGGTTTTGTTGGAAAAATTGTTGTTCACTTTTTGTTGTTTAGTGATCCAATTGACGAATTCCCTTTTTTGTGCATAACCTGTAGGTTCGAGTTCTTGAGCTAGTTGGATGTTATAGGCATGGAAATGCAAATCCTTAGTGAAAGTACGTTATATAGTACGTCCTATAATTTTCAATTAATTAATAATTAAACTAAATAAATTCTTAATAACAAATTTAGAAATAGATAATAAATTAAATTAGTAAATAAATTTAAAAGTTTTAAAAAGCGATCTGTCAAAACGAGTTTGACAGTTAAAAACGTGTTTGACAGTTAAAAACGTGTTTGACAGTTAAAAACATGTTTGACAGTTAAAAACGTGTTTGACAGTCAAAAACGTGTTTGACAGTCAAAAACGTAACAGAAAAAATGGCGTCAAATTTAAACTTTGCGCTTTTGTGGGGACACCCTTTATATTTAATTTCATGCCTATTTGCCATTGTTTACTCATAGCAGAGTTAGCGTTATAAAATAAAAATGATTATGCTAAATGGTTAAATAAATTTGATAATAAAACGCTGAGCAGGCAACTATACTCATCTTAATATCTAAAAACATTTGGTTAATGGAAACGCACACAAATTAGTTATAAAGTGTAATCGAGTGAGAAGTTACATGATAAAATTGATATAACTTTGAATCCCTGCTCTGCTATTTAACGATAGAGAACGTATTGGAGTTAACAGATACGCGCGTTTTAAGGTTTATCTCGAATATTCGGTAAACAGGTTTTACTTGGAATTAGGAAATTTATGATTTATTTCCCAGAACTGACATAGATAATAGGGTTATTAACTTTATTAACTAACTGCTTTCAGTTTAATATCTAGGGCCCGGTAAAGTATCACTTACTATATACATTTCAAATTGCATTATTCAAAGGGAAAAAGCGGCCCTTTGGTATTTCACATAAGTGTTAAAAGTGTAACGGAAATTATCACAATTTTTTTGCGCTTAAATATTATCTGGTTTTTTCGGTTGTGGTAATGAAAAAGTGCTCAGGATTAAGGGTGAGTCATTTTTTATTTTTGAACACACAACTAATTTGGAACGGTTTAAATTCGTAGTTTACGTTATCTACGGAACAAAAAAAACCCATCGGTATACTCAGATCGAACGTATAATATAAAAATATCTGTTTACTACGTTTGTAAGAATTGATATTTTTATAGTAAAAAGAAACCCATCATATTGCTACGAAGCACTCCTACAAAGTTACAAAGTTTCCAAAGTTTACTTTTCTCACATTCGAAATCTAAAGTCAACGTAAACGGCCCTACTTCAAGTTTAAAGTTCTATTTGAATGTTATAGTAAACAAACTACCCAATTTTAAAGACAAATCATAAGACCAAAGAGGTTACTGTATGAACAAATCGTTCGACGATCAGAAGAAGACTGACATTCGAACGCTGTGCGGGTCTTTTATATGGGGAGAAAGTGACGTAACTGACAGACTGACATACTGACATAACACGGCGATAAGTCGTATTGTAATGTTCTGATTTCATGATTGGTCGCCTTAACTATTTGCAAGACTGGTTGCCTATGAAGGTGACTCTGTAGGATTACAATCCCCCCCATGAATTTTCAGCCATGAACCGAACGCTCGTCTGTGATTCGCCATAGGCGTGGAATCTTGCAGAAGAGGAGAAATTATCGGGCTTCGAAGATAGACACTATTTCTTTTACGGCAGACATGTTTCGATTTCTTCCCCAAAATGGAATTAAACAAATTTTAAAAACTCTGTTGGAAAATTTCTCCAAAAACTTCGAATGGGCCCCCAGATGGGATCTAGATATGAGTGCAATGGGAAGGATATTTGTGTGTAAAGGTTTTTTTATGATGGAATTGTGACATGATGAGATTATGAGGTGTTCTGTCAAAAATCGCAATATTTTTTACTGATAATCTGTTTAAATCCGTTTAAATTTGATTCGGTTCTATTTCACAAAATTGCAGTTCCATCAAAAATAATAAGGTTTTCGGCAAATTTTGACAGAGTATAAAAGTTTTAGAATAAAATTTTCTGTTAAGTGATATTATTCGTTTGTTAGTTATTTTACAGATAAAGAAATCCCAACTCTTTCAGATCTTACCGCACCCCTACCTCAACCCTTATTGAGGATCTATCAATTTCTACCAATTAAAGGTATTGATAAGAGTAAAATATGTTCCAAATTTGGTTGGGCTAGGATGATACATTACTGAAATAAGCCCTTTTTTAGAAATCTACAAGCCAACTTTGGAGGATCTCTAGACCCACCCGCTCTGTGTCGGTTCCGTTATGACTCAGGTAGTAAATGCACTCAGACCTTGAAAAACTTGTCTTTGCTGCATTGCATAAATCGAAAAATGTTGGTTTCTCTTCAGATTCTACTGGAATTTGATGATAGAAATAAATCGATAATTGGAAAAACTGAGAAGATGAAGGAGAGGATCTGATGAGGTTGTGAGAAAAATCTTGAACGAGTTCAGTAGGGTATCTGTCTTTTAGGGAACTATATGTGTATGTAAGAGCAGCAGGCTGCCTTCAGATCACCTCCTGAAGTAATGCCTTGCGGTGGTTCCGGGGGGAACAACGATGAAGAGAGGACAGGGGGTTTGGTCGGTCAGCATGTCCTGGATTGGGACGTTAACCCGATACAAAGGGGGCAAATGAGATCGCCGAGTGCCGAGCCCCCAGTGTCGGCTTGCAGATTCCCCTCAAACTCTATTAAAAAAAAAGCTGCCTCCAGATGTTTTGTTTCACCAATTAAATTCGCTCGCATTTGGCTATTTTCAGTCTGTTGTATACAGGGTGTTAATTGAAAATATCTTTTGATTGGGAGCAAAATGTTTAGGTATCTAAGGAGAAGTTTAATTTGATATTAGAGAGAATTTTATCAGTCACTCCTACACCTTTAGCTACCTTTACTTTGGTGTTTCCAATGGCGTCCTCCATCGAGTGGCACATCATGATAAGCGGAACTGAATTTGCTACGTAACTCTACCAAGAAATCTGAAATCGGTTAATAAAGTCGGTGGTTGGAAGGAAAAATGTATACCAATGCATATAGCTCAATGAGATAAAATAATTAATGTTATTAACTGCTCAAAATGGGGACCGTTATTAAAGAGGCAATAATGAAATCTGTTACGAGAATGGATCAATAAACGATTTTCGGAAAAAATAACGGGCAGAAGAGGTACATTGGAATGGCCAGCACACCCTCCAGATCTCAGTCTACTAGACTTTTCCCTAAGTTGTTTAAAAAGTAAAGTGTTTGGAACTCCACTCGAAAGTATTCAAGAGGTGAAAGATAGAACTTTCCTGGAATGTAGAGGTATTGCTGGGGAGGCGCCATTTGAAATATCAAAGTGAAGGTGGCTATTGTCTTCCCCTAGATATCTAATGTTTTTAATTATTTTAAATTTTCCGCCCAATCAAGACATATTTTGGGGTGGTTCATTTTGAAATGAACACCCTGTACGATAGAAGGACAAGGAGTTCTGACGTGAATTACCACTTAGTGTTTCACGTTATGAAATATCGGTGCAAGATGCACGAAATACGTAAATTACAGAATATCTACTCTGTACAAAATTGTAATCCTACCTCTAAAAGAATAAAAGCCTCTAACTCCTTTCATAGAGGGTCGAAAAAGACTGATAAAAAGTAAAAGAAAAACGGATTAACGATATAAAGATGGTCATTAAATAAATCCTCCTCGGGTTTCACGGACAAAGCTTGGCTTCATCATATTAGTTACAGGTACGAACAAAAAGTGTTTTTTAGGTTGGTAATTCCATTAAATATTAGAAGAAAATTTTTAAAACTTATTAAGGCTTAATTTACCTTTGTTGGTGTGCAAATCTATAGCTGTCTACGGGATTATTCTATTAAAGCAAAGTTTTGAATGAATTTATTACTTTAGTGGCTTGGTGTTGTCCTGAATAGAGATGTTTGAATATTTCTGTTCGCATTAATGCCGGTATAGGGAATATGTTGCACTGAACAAATGGATGTAATGACCATAAAGTCTATGGGGTATCGTATGTCAGCATAACAATTTGGGAACACATTATTTATATGCATTTAAATCCCATTTAGTAGGCATGTACGGTTATATCTGAATCCTGTAACTATTTACATTCGACGTTAACGATATATAGTTGTAACTTTGATGTAAAACTATGAAAGTTGCAGCGGTGCACAGCTGTAAAGGTTCATTGGACGTTACAGTAAAGTTTAGTCCATATTTAATGTCACATGTTAGGGATAGAGTCCCTCAATGTTGTTCATATTCGTTTATAATTAATTTGCAATATCTTTTGTTGAACTACAGTAGGTCAAAAAGGTATTCATACACCCAGGCGAATGACGTTTATTTACATTTTTTTCTTAACTTAAAAACAATTGAGATAAAAAAATAATTAATCCACACAAATGAGGCACTATTACACTGATTTCTAAAAAAAAAAATTATCAAAAAACCGTTTCTTTGTGCAAAAAAATCAAAGGAAAATGTCTTCAGGTATGCCCAAAAAAGTGTTCATACACAAACATTCTGGTTCTTTTTTTATTAAGTTTCTTGTGTATAAATTCCATTTATTTGCGATAAGTATTTACTAGTTCATTTTAAGCCAAGTTAGTGCAAAGTGGATTTAAAAATAATAACTATGGGCCGAAGAGGAAAAGAAATTAGTGAAGATATCAAAAAGTGAGTAATCAAATATCATCAGGAAGGAAAATCTTATAGAACAATAGGAAAATCTGTTGGAACAAGCTATTCTACTACACTCAGTACATAATACAAAAATATAAATCACCTGGGTCGGTGGCAAATTTAAGACGTTGTGGAAGGCCAAATCAAATGATTCAACGAAATGAGAACTACATTCTCCATCAAATTAAAAAGAATCCCAGTGTAAGCGCACCATACCTCGCTTCACAACTAGAAGAGACCACTGGACAACAAATCCATCCTGAAACTATTAGGTATCACATAAGGAGAATGGGGGATTCCATGGGAGAAGAGCAGCCAAAAAGCCATGGATAAATAATGTGAATAGAAAGAGAAGAATTGCGTTCGCTTTAGAACATATTAATAAGCCAATGGAGTTTTGGATATTCTCTGATGAGAGTAAATTCAACATATTCGGATCAGATGGTGCCAAGATGGTATGGAGAAAACCTGGTGAAAGATTGAAGAAGTGCAATTTGAAAGCGACAGTTAAACATGGCGGTGGAAACATAATGATCTGGGGATGGATGGCAGCAAATGGTGTGGGTAATTTGACTTTTATTGAAGGAAACATGGATAGATTCATGTATAAAGATATCTTGGAGGCCAATTTAAAAGACAGTGCTGAAAAGCTTCGACTAGCTGAAGGATTCTACTTCCAGCAAAACAACGATCCGAAGCATTCATCGAAATTAGTTCAGGAATGGTTGCTACATAACACTCCTCATTTATTAAAAACACCTCCCCAATCTCCCGATCTCAATCCTATTGAGCATTCATGGGAACATTTGGAAAGGCAGATTAGGAAAATGGAAATTTCAAGTAAAGAACAACTAAAAAATATTATTTTAAACGAATGGTCCAAAATACCTGAAAGTATTACTTGTAATTTGGTGGAATCAATGAATCGTCGTTTGCAAGCTGTGATTGATGTTCAGGGTTATCCCACGAAATATTAATGATTTCATTGTATCGGTGTTTAAAGTTACAAATGTTCATTTTCGGTAGTGTATGAACACTTTTTTGGGCATACCTGAAGACATTTTCCTTTGATTTTCTTGCACAAAGAAACGGTTTTTTTATAATTTTTTTTTTAGAAATCAGTGTAATAGTGCCTCATTTGTGTGGATTAATTATTTTTTTTATCTCAATTGTTTTTAATTTAAGAAAAAAATGTAAATAAACGTCATTCGCCTGGGTGCATGAATACTTTTTTGACCTACTGTATGTACAACATGAAAGTACACGTATAATATTTTAGGCAATTTACTATTTCAAACTGAAACTCGGCAAAAGTTTACGTTAAAAAACAACGGTTCATTAGTTTTTGCCAGTTGTGCGATAAAGTTCAGACCCTTTATGTTACATTCATTAGACCGGTTATTTCCCTGACGAAATCCTTTTTTGTATGGAAAGTATAACCCAAACAACAGGCAAAGTTTGCAGCAAATAATTGACCCCTACATAACAATAAATCTTCATTTGAGGGTTAACGAAACCTGTTAAAGACGCAGGCTTAGACAGCCCCTCTTTTTTCAGAAGTTCGGATTATCACCCTGACAGCTTTTATGCCGACTTCAGTGGACATACACGATGATTCTCACATTTCTCACGGCTGGGTGGACGACGCGTACAGCGTGTCCATTTGAAAGCGGACCGCCTTCGACGTTTCGGTGCTCATAGAAAATACGTGAATGTGTAAAACTGCGTCGATTTTGTTTTCAAGGGGGACATTCTTGAAGTCGGTTTTCCGTGAAATTGCACGCACCCTCTAGTGAGGATCAAGACAATCGCTAAAATCTTAAATGGGAACTAGAGCGGAGTTATGCCTCATTTGAAAGGTTTTTCTATTACGTCTCCGAATGCACCTTTCTTCTTATTGAGAGGTTTACGAAGCATCAAGTCTAAACCCTAATCAAGCTTGGGTATCAAATGTATTGCAGAAAAATTGTTTATTAACGATTTGTGTTCGAAATGTACTCTTTGATTTTTTAAACAGTGATGAGGAACTGGGTGCGCAACTAAGTTTCCGGATTTCACACATGGATGGCGCTGACGACACGGGCAGTCGACATACATGGCGGAAACTGTAATTTCTTTATAGCTTGAGCAGTCCTCAAGAATAACCGTTTGCAATATCAACACACATCGCAACGCAAATGTATCTTGTCTAAGGAGGAAAACGTCGAGTTTCGTGCCGAATAAACAGCATTCACGGGAAGTTTTGCTTTTCTGCTTTAATTCTAAAAAAACTGCAGCGAAGCACGTCATTTGCTCGAGGAGACCTACGCCGCATGTGCACCATCGAAGACTACCCGTGAAGGTTGGTTTAAACGCTTCAGAAGTGGCGGTTTTAACATTGAGGACAAGAGGCGCTCTGGAAGATCAAAAATAATCGAAGTCGCCAATCTGCAAGCGTTATTGGATGAGGATGATGCGCGTACGCAAGATCAACTTGCGGAGACATTAAACGTGACTCGCCGAGGTATTTTCAGACGTTTACATGCTATGGGAAAAATTCCAAAGGAGGGAAAGTGGGTGCCGCGTGAGTCGACTGAGAGACAGCTGGACAGCCCCTTCGGAAAGAAGACAATGCTCTGCGTTTGGTGGGACCAGAAAGGAATCGTGTACTGTGAACTGCTTAAACGGGGCGAAATTGTCAATGGACATCGCTACCGACAAAAACTTATCAATCTGAATCATGCATTACTCGAAAAGCGGCCAGAACGGAACACGAGACGCGAACAAGTGAACGAACTCTCCATGCTTCGTACTTCCATGGTCCAGGACACCATGAAAATGCCGAAATGGGATCTGCCGCACCCATGTTCGCCAGACCTGGCCCCTTCCGATCATCACTCGTTCCTGTCAAAGGCACGTGGTTTGGCAGAGCTACACTTGGCCAATTTCGAAGAAGTGTAAAATTGGTTGGATGATTGGTTTCGTTCCAAAGACGCGTGGTTTCGTCATCGCGGCATTCACGGGTTACCAGGAAGATGGCAGAAACGTGCGGGTACAGAGGGGCGATATTTTAAATACACCATTTGAAGGATTGCTCTTGAAATTTTCCATTTTTCATTGATCAAACAAACCCGGAAACTTAGTTGCCCACCTAGTATGTTTTCAAAGTCTAACAAAACATTCACAAAACCTTTTATTTCCATGTCTTTGCGCGCCGCTGTAGTTCTTCTCTTCAATTTTCCTCCAAGTCTGGAGGCTGAAGTTTAATAAACAACCGGTGATCATTTAAACTTTTATTTGTTTATTTATATTTCGAAACGCATTTATTTAAATATTCTATCTGTAGAATCTGTAGAAAGAGCAGTAAGAATAAGACTGTTCGGTTAGAAAGGACGATAAAATTCTCGAGTGTTTTATTAAATTATTATTTATTATTGCAAATTTTATTTTGCGTATCGAAGTTTGTTTGTTTATAAGGTTGTTTACAAAAATGTTATATGTGCGTTAACAACGAATCGATACCGTTTTCATCGATGGAGAATGTGGAAGATGCGCAAGAAGAACAGGAAACATTTTCGAAGAGAGAAATAGCAAAACTAATTGAAACATAAATACGTGCTGGAATTAGTTGCTAAGCTTACTGAAACTGGTTTCGTTGCGAATAAAAAGAGTTCAAATGCGTGTTTTGTACGAAGCAGCTCAAATTGAGACTTCAGGCTCTTTTGTTGCCCAACCTGCCAGTGCCGTTCACGATGTGGTGCGCGAAATTGGATTCTCTCACGAAACAGTAAGGAAAGCACTAAAGGAAAATAAATTTCACTCATATAAAAAAAAATCAAAATTTTTCAACAACTTTTTGAGGACGATTTTGACAAACTATGAGAGATTTAAAAAATGACAACCGAAATATATATTTTACTAAAAATTTGCGTTAATGATGAGTGCACGTTTTTCTTCAATGGATCTGTTAACAAACAGAATTGCCAATACTGGAGGGATCAGGATCCCCGACTGTTTAGAGAAGATAACCTACAGTATCCATAAAAATGAAATGTTTCGGCTAATATTCTTGGGAATGTCGTTATTGGTCCTTTACTCATAAAGAAAAACGTAACTGTTTTTTTTGGACAGGGAAGGAAAACCTTAGGTACCACTACCTAATGGTCTGTCATCGATGATTATGTGGGATTCGCCCCATAATGGGGCGTCTACCTACTAAAACCCTCCCCTCTTCACCCTAAATCCCCCCCAGAACCGCCGTTAAGCGTTACTTTAGGGGGGTATCTTTCCTCCCTTCTCTTTTCTCCTGGCCATTGTTAGGGGCCTCCTGAAGGTATCGCATCTTCCTGTTCTCGTCCCTTCACAAAGGAAAACGTAACTCATGAGATCTATTTAAATCTAGTAGGACAAATAATAGATTCATTAATTAACGAATTTAGTAAACCAAGTGGATGCGGATCATGAGAGCATTTTACAAGATTTTTATTTTCAGCAAGAAGGAGCTCTACCACACTATTTTCATTCTGTTAGTGGTTACACGATAGATTTCCTGCCTAATGCACTGGTTAAAGAGGACCAACTGAGTGGCCACTACGATCGCCCGATTTAACATCTCTGGATATTTTCCTCTGGGAGTATCTTGAATCTGTTGTTTTTAAAATCTAGTTTCGAGATTTGGCAGGATTGAAGAGAAGAATTGCAGCTATGCGCAGAGAATTTCGAGTAAGAGTATTTGTTAATGTTACAGGGGGGCTTGAGGCCAGACTTCAATACTAATTAAAAACGAATGGATGGCTTTTCTAATAGTTAAAACATAAATAAACAATTTTTCTACAATACAGTGATCTCTAAGCATGTTTACGATTTGAATATGATTTTTCGAAAACCTCTCACTAAATTTAACAGATACATTTCGAAAGGAAATTGAAAGACCTTTCAAATAAGGTACAGCTGAACTCCCCTTCCCATTTAAGACTTTAGTAGTTATTTCCAACTCCGCTAAAGGGCACATGCAATTTAATAGAAAACCGACTTAAAGGATGTCTCCTTTGGAAATAAAATCGACGTGTCTATGCATATTTACGTATTTTCTATAAGGACCAAAATACCGAGGGTGGTTCGTTTTCAAATTGACACGCTCTATATAGCCGCTCTTGAAGCCTTCGATCTTTTATTCGTTACGAAGAGATGGGCCGGGGCCAGACAACTAAATAATCTCAGAGAAGCCAAGTTTCTATAAAACAGCCTAATTACTCAAAGCCTTAAGGCCCGATTAATAATTAAAGAGCTTGAAAACAAGACGGTAATCAGTGCATAACAGATACCGCATGATTTTTAACCCTGATTAACTTTTTTAGTTTAAAGCTTGTTGTTCAGTGGCGTCCTAAAATTGCGTGCGAAACGACTTGCAATCAAGCTTACCTATTGACGAATCCATATAGTGAAAAGTGAGAAAGTTTGTTTCATTCAACTTTTAGAAAATTAAAATTTTTTTAAATGAGTAAAATTTACCAAATATTTATTATCCCCCGAGTGTGTACTTAATGCGTCTCTCCCAATTTCGACTTCCCACATGAGGATTTCGGTTTGGAACTATACTAAAGAGTCCTGACGAACTTCATGGTGTGACTGCTGGTGTCATTTTTAGATAGGTAAGAAACCACGGTTTTCAGCAGCATCGTTGCGAAGGCACCGAACCTTAAGGTTTCATAAAAAAAATGCAAATTTGTTAATTACTGGAAATTGGCCCTAAATACCGTAATGACACTGTGCGCCTAGATTACAATAAACTATTTTTAGTTACAGCGTCAGTGGCGCGTAAGACACCATACGTTAGAGATTTCTGAAAAAAAAAAAAATGATACGCCTATGGCGTCCTGGAATATAAAAATGATTTTCGAACTTTTTATTCGGTTCCGAAGAGAAGCTCTTTTGAGAGTTTTCATACGACTTACGTTTTCGCGCAAAAATACAAAAACCTTAATCTTGGGGCGCGTCTTAGATAAATAACTATTTCAAAATCTTAAAACCATCCATCTTTCCAGGTCGCTATCAATCATAGAATTAAGTCGGCGAAATGTACTTTATCCATTGATACTTCGACATTCAATTTCCCAATATTCTGCCAATCAATTGATATCATTCACACTCGTGCAAAAAATACAACCGCATTATTCCCATTTGCAAATCTCCCGTAGAGGAAGGTGAGTTCGATAACAAATGGAGGATTCCCACTTGAGAGTTTCCCGGATCGGAAAATCTCCCGGATGTCAGGGTCATAAACAGGTGTGCACAACCTTTGTCGTACCTTCATAAACTGTTAACAAGAAAAATCGATATAGCATAATTTTTCATTTTCAAACGGTTATATCTCACGGCGGACTTAATCTAGATGGGGGATAGCAAAATGAAGAGGGTCGCTCAAGGAATTATTCAGGCGAGGGCACGCCCTATAATTTTTGTTGTCTTTTTTTGCCCGAGGAGAGGTTCTAGGGAACTTCCAAAAAAACGTTCGCTTCTTTACATCCTGCCTTGTATAGGGGGAGTGTCTGTTATCTGATTTTGATAAGACAAACTGCACCAGGTGTTTCGCCAAATGTCTTTGTTTTAACCAAAAAACCCTATGGGGTGCTTAAAAGTTAAAAGAACGTTGAGAATAAAGTTAAATCGTTCAAATCTAATGATGGAGCGGAAATCCGTAAATGACTCTTGCCCCATTTGATCTGCCGTTCTCCAATGCCTCGTCCAACATTTAGCCAAATACCGTCAGCATCAACGTTTGTTCAAAAATATCATCGTGCGTTGAAATTGTACTAAAATTGAATCCGAATTCAGTGCATATTTTGAGTTTAAAAAAACTGTGGAAATAAAAAAACACACTTAAAATTTGGGAACCACTGGATTCAATTACTGAAAAATCATGTATACTCCGTTGTACGCATTTGTGGGCCAGGAAACGCTCTTTGGGAATTATTCAATTATTAAATAAGGGATATACAGTGTGTAACAGTTCTGCTCGTACTCATGTATTTCTTGAATAAAACACTCGATTTGCGCTTTCGAATGCAACGTTGTTCATATTTATTTCATTTTTTTGAACAATTACTATGTCGTGAACATTCACATAATTGAAACGAATTTCATTGTTCGTATTCCCGCTATACGGCACAATTGAAGTTTTATCACAATTTTACATAATTTTCATTGTTTAAACACTTAAAAAGCGTTTAAGATATGTAAGTGTAATTTGCAGCGTAGCGCAACAATAGATCATATTTTATACCCCAATCGTGATAATCTTGCTATCTCATACAGGGTGTGCAAAACAGAAAACTAATCAAGTAAGAACTTTAGGTGGCCATAACTTCATTGGTTTAAATGCAATACCACGTTATACGTTCATAATGTCCATTTCCAGACACTTCCAATTCTTTTTTTAGAACCACTGCTAGCTCTGGACAACGTTTGCGAGGTAACAGGTTCAAACGTGTCTCTTATTCGTATTTTCATATCGTGCGAAGTCACTAGAGGCGTATTGTAGAGAATTCGTTTTATGTATCCTCACATAAAGAATTCTAGATTTCTTTGATGATGCGATTATGAACATCTGTTTTAATTATTTTGTTCTTGTTTTACGTTGTAGTTGATATGTAATTTAGAACATTGAACTAAAACACACCAAATAGTGCAAAGCGTTTAAAACATGAAAATTACGTAAAATTTTGATAAAACTTGAATTATTTAAAACACCTTAAGTGTAGGTGTCGTAAATCTCATTAAAACATACACTTATCATGATCGAAGAATTCAAAAATGCGTAAGGGGTTCCGTTTGAAAAAACACAAATTTGATACTTTTGGGACATCCTGTATAATATGGAAATATTTTCAAAAAGTGGTCGTAATAGCCCCTCATATAGTCCAAAGGTAGAACTTTTCGAAAGCCTCGTGTATTGGCCACAATATTCCGTGCCGCGTAGCGCGAATAACCCTGTATACGAAGAAAAAAATTTGCTTCAGTCATACAGGGTTCGCCATTACTCCGGCTTTGGTTCCTGGTGTCTTTTTATAAATATCAATTTGAAATGTTTAGTACAGTACTCATTTGTATTGGAAAGCTGCATGATTTAATAATATGTTTGTTTATACAGAGTGTTCCGTTTTCGCTGGGCAGCATAAAGTTATAATTTTTTAAATAGCAACCCATAATTTTTTTATGCCGTTTGATGAAACCTTAATTTAGAAGGAAAATGCATGAAACATTTTTTAAACTGGTTGCGGCGTTGCCATATTAGAAAGTACTGGCAGGTAATATGACAACTAAATGAAATAAGTAATTTATGCTTTTGTTAAATAGAAGCAAAGCCTACTAGAATAAATCTGTTAGATTATGATAATGCCTGTTGCAATTTGATTGAAATTTTGTAAATATCTCCATAACTGTAAATGTTAGATGAAAATATGTTATTGCAAATTAATCGAGAATTAAAAACTACATTAGAAGGACTTGAAAAAAATCATGGGTACCATTTAAAAAAAACGAGTTTCAGCAATTTGTTTAATTTGAAAATTAGCGCTCTTATACAAAAAAAAGTATGGTGCATTAAAAAAATGTTTTAAAGTTTTTAAGTACCTCTGACTTTCATTTACTACTTTACAAAAACAAATCTCAAAAAACACCAGTTTTGTGTTAATTTTTTTCTGATGCTGCATCTTTAAAGAAATTTCTCTAGTATGGCAACGCCGCAACCAGTTTAAAAAATGTTTCATGCATTTTCCTTCTAAATTAAGGTCTCATCAAAGGGCATAAAAAAAATTATGGGTTGCTATTTAAAAAATTAAAACTTTATGCTGCCCAGCGAAAACGGAACACTCTGTATAAACGAAAATATTATTAAATCATGCAGCTTTCCAATACAAACGAGTACTGTACTAAACATTTCATATTGATATTTATGAAAAGATACCAGGAACCAAGGCCGGAGTAATGGCGAACCCTGTATAAATGTTCGCGACACGGTGATCGTCACAAATCATGAAATAACTACAAACGACGTTGCATCTGAGAACACGAATCGGGTGTTTTATTCAAACAACGCATTTGTGCGAACAAAATTGTCACACACTGTATGTGGCTGTTTGTATGGGGGATTTTCGGCCCTTTATTGCCCCGTTGTTAAAAAGACATCAACCAAACGTAACGATGCGCGTAAAACAGCAGTTACTTGTTAACTTTATTCTTTGAAAATTTCACGAACACATAGGTAAATCTGCTCTACTTTAAAGCCAAAAACTCTACAAAGCAGCTTTTATCTTGTAGATACCTGGTGAGAGTATTCTTATGTAAGGTAAAAATTTTTGTATGTCAGCATGGAAGCGCTGATCAGACTGCAGTAAACGCTCTGCCATAGTTTGCGAGGGTTTAAAGAGGATGCACCTCCCGGAATATTGCTGAAAATTGAAATTCACTGTGCCGCCAACTTGGGTGTATGCAAATTCAAATTTGTTCAGCTTGTTTTCCACTAGGAAATTATCTTTTTGCCCAACAGCAAAAAAACCTCCATCGCTGAAGCTGAGATTTGCAAGTAATCGAATGTCCAATCAGGTTGGAAAGTAAAATAAATGTCCCTACGGAGAGGTCAGTTTGGAAGAAAAATAGAGTAATAGCCAATCTTATCCTTGAGAAGATTTCATCGGGATATTTAAACGTAATGGCTTTTTTAGAAAGACAATTTTGTTGAGTTTGCTCTGGATATCATTTCTTTGCTTAATGTCTTAAATTGCCAATTTTACGGCAATGAATTGTAGTCGGGATCATATAATTTCCATCATACTTCCACTTTTCTCGTGTTTCGGCCACCATATTATATCGAGTGTGTAAATTGACGAGAAAGACTTAGAAAATGTTAAGGAAAATGGATGGGCAAAGTTGTCCGTGAGAAATCGATGGAAATTTCCGCCAAATTCCCGGGTTTATAGAACTTACCAAATGGTTTTACCATATACTTACGTATGCAGGATGGTCGTTTCGAAACGCTCCACCCGAAATATGTCCTGATTGAGCGGAAAGTTTAAAATAATAATAAAAAGTTTGCGTAAATATCTAGGGACAGTTTACTTTCACCTTAAAGATAATTGTATCACTCATCCTGTCACCCTCCGCCGGTCTCACCTCGATATTTCACATGATACCTCCCACGGAGTGGCACATCATTGCAAGAGGATTTCAATTTGCCATGTAACTACGCCAAAAACACCGAAATCGGTCAACGGAGCCGGGAGTTGGAAGGAGCAATGCGCAGTAGCGCAAGTAGCTTATTAAGATCGAATAATTCATTTGGTTAAGGGCTCAAAATGTGAGCCGTCATTAGGGAGGCAATAATAAAGTCTGTTTCGAGAATGGCTGACTGAACGATTTCTCGAAAAATGGTTCCGCAGAAGAAGTACATCGGAATGGCCAGCACGATCTCCAGATCTCAGTCCACCAGACTTTTTCCTATGAGGTTAAAAAAAAAAGTTAAATGCCTAGAACTCCACTTGAAAGTATTCAAGAATTGAAAGTTAGAATTCTTCTAGAATGTAAAAGTGTTACTAAACAAACTTCTGCCAATTTTTGCGAGGAATTTGAAAATGGACTTTATTCCTGCCTCCCTAGTAACTCACTGTTTGATCTCAATAAGACATCTGCACGAGTGCACATTTTTCCTTCTAATTCCTGACATCATTAACCGGTAAACCGTTTTCTGTGTAGAGTTACATGGCAAATTGAATTCCGTTTGCAATGATCTGTCACTCAATGTAGGGTGCCATTTAAGATATCGAATTGAAGATATGTGCATGTGAGAGAGTGACTGATACAATTCTCCCTAATGTGAAATTAAGCTTCTCCTAGATATCTAAATAGACTTCTTGTTAGTATTTAAAATTTCTCTACCAATCAAAAGATGTTTCAGATGGTTCGTTTTGAAATCAACACCCTGTATGCATGCGTGTAAATCGACATATGTACATACAAAAGCAATTTATATAATTTTACCCCACGTCCGATTTTTGATTTGATAATAAAGGGACCGACATAATCTACCACTGATATACAGAGTGAAGGGTTTAACCAACTTTTTGTCGTAATTATTGCCTTGACTGTGGTTATGATAGGACTTTTGAAGACTGTCAAACAAGCTAAATTTTATTTTAAGGGATAATTTAATTTCACACACAGACGACAATTCATCCCTTGTTCTTTTTTTTTTGCTCCTCGCGGGCGCTTCATTTTGCCCTCCCAATCTAATTTGTGAATCATATGATGAAAATCCCATGATAGAACTCGAACTTCAAGGTTGTTAAAGTCAGTGGGTGATTCACCAGTTATCTTAGGCAAATCTTCAAAAAATCACCGACTAACATAGATTGTTTTTGACACTGCTCACGAAGCAAATCTCTATAAGCTATATGATTTAAAGAAGCCATATCTAACTTCCGCAGTACTTCTCTGGCACTTGCAAAAGTCCTCGTATAAAATGAATCTTTTCAAACACTTGAAATAATAGAATTTTGTTGGACCTAGGACTTAAATGTGCCACGAAATCCTAACTGCCCATCAAAGTCTCTAGCGAAATTGAGAATTGGAATAGAGGGGAGCTTGAGCTTAAAGTTCAGATGATTTCCAATACTGCTGATGCTTGATTGCGACGATACTACACGGCCACTACCATGCTGTTTAGTATTATTGGAACTTAACCATAATGACTAATAATAAAACTTTCGAAACTGTCTTTTTTTTATAAAAATTATTTTAGTACAGGGTGAGTCGGGAGGATCGTGCCAAACTTCGGGAGCGTGTTGTACATGAAAAATAAATGTAAAAAAACTCAAATGTTGTTATCCGATTTTCGTTTGTTTACAAGTTATAGCGTAAATAAAATTAAAACTTAAAGGTTAAGCAACATTTAGACGAAACGTTTCCTGGACGTTGGATTGGTCGTGGTGGCCCTATTAGTTGGCCTCCAAGATCTCCAGGCCTCACACCACTAGACTATTGTTTGTGGGGTTGGTTTAAAACTGAAGTGTACAGAGTAAAAGTGGACACTCAAGATGCACTAATTCAACGCATTAGAAATGCTGCAGCTGCCATTAAAGAAAGACATGAAACAATCAGGAGCGCAACGAATGCTCTTCATAGATGAAGCCGAAAATGTTTAGAAGTTAATGGCGATATTTTTGAACATTTACTATGGTATCCAAACGTTCATTTATGGAATTTCTTATGAAATTTATAAATTTTTTAAATTTTATGTTTTAATTTTATTTACGCTATAACTTGTAAACAAACGAAAATCGGATAACAACATTTGAGTTTTTTTACATTTATTTTTCATGTACAACACGCTCCCGAAGTTTGGCACGATTCTCCCGACTCACCCTGTATAAATTGCTTTGATTTGATTGAAGGAACCTCTAAATAATGTCACACTATGAAAACACATCCACTAGTTTATCTAGAGGATTAGTCAGCTCACAGAGAGCATTAGTATCTTCACTGCAAAGCATAGAAATCACGGAATTAAGAATTCCTTTAGATGAGGCGGATTTTACCTTGGAAGCTCCGCTTTTTTTTTAAATACAAAGCTCAAGCTCGGAGAATTCAATCTCAAATTTTTCGTTTTGGAAAGGAATGGGGGCCACGAAATATGCCATCAATTCGGGCAAAACTACAATGTAATGCGAAAAGAAGAAAAGGACACGAGGCAAAAGGACACACCTTGAACATAGTAAATACTCTCTAATGGCAAATTTCAACAGCCAGTTTGAAAGACTCCAATTTTCAGCTCTAGTTTGTTCCAATGCCAGCAATTAAGCCAAATGTGATCTGACTCTCCTCTTCTCTTACACAGAAAAATAGCAGAAAGGGGCTCCAATGAACCAAGTTCTACGTCGTGAGGCACCAAAATAAGACAAAAAATATTTAAATTTAGCTGCGTTTGCTCAGCTGGTACTGAAATATTACCAATTCTTGGACGAATGACTAACTTGCTCTTTTTGACCGTCGATTAAATTATTTGAATAGTCAAATTCTGACTTTTCCACCACAACTTGCTTAACAACCCAAACACCCTACTTCCTAGTGGCTAAGTAATGATTTTTGAGGTAGACTCTCTTTTAACAGATAAAAGACCATTTCAAGAAGCAAATTGGTATAATTTCTGGTATAAAGGTATGAAACTTGGTTCAGAAAAATATTTGTCGTAGATGTTTAAGAGGTGCGTATCCACAGGGAAATTTGAAATTCAGCTATTTATGATCAATGCAATTTTTACCTGCAATTTTACATTGAATGTACCCCCCATGTCGATAAGGAAGGTTATTATGAAAATTCAATTGCATATAAAGTTGCCGCTATTATCGAATTTCGTCGTTTACCGGTTACAGTGGGTCTTACGAATATACAGGGTGTCCATTTAACAGCCCCTCGGACTCCTGTGAGTTTATTTGTGATTTCATAAAAAAACAATTATAGTTATGCATATGAGGCCGGTGAAGGTATATTTCAAAATAAGCGACAACCTTACAGGGTGTCCC
Source organism: Euwallacea fornicatus (assembly GCF_040115645.1). Classification (NCBI taxonomy): domain Eukaryota; kingdom Metazoa; phylum Arthropoda; class Insecta; order Coleoptera; family Curculionidae; genus Euwallacea; species Euwallacea fornicatus. Next base: position 1,806,514 of record NC_089565.1, on the reverse strand, counting down.
GAAAAAGCGTGGCGTCGTAAAGTGTCATTTTTTTTTTTTTTTAAACGGGACCTCCCACATTTATTCACACGACAGAATCCTCCCTTGCAACTGTGTCAGTTCCTAGATTTTTTTCGCCTTAGATGCACTGGCAGCGCACGCTAAACACTCAGGCACTTAGCCACGAGTGCGAGTTTCCCTGGAATAATTGATAATTCCATTAACCCTTAAGATAAATATGTCATTATTTTATACCAACATGAAGGAAATGGAATGTTCTTTCGTCCTAAGTTATAAAAAACACACCATACCGTTTGAAACGTCAAGAAAAATGATGTTGAAAAAGTTAAAATTAAAGTTGTTATTGTGGACACCCTGTATGCATGTTTGCCTAAATGAGTATTAGTGCCTGTTAAGGGGTGAGAATTCATTCTGAAATTATCAAAATCTAATTTAATCTAACTGTAACATGCGTTTTTTTATGAGGCTCTGCAAATGTAAAAAAATTCTTTTGAAACGTCAGAGCTTCGAGCCAGTGCACTTAAGGCAAAAAAAAATCTAGGAACTAACACAGTTTCAAGAGAGGATTCTATTAAGTGAATAAAACGTGTGTGGTCTCACTTAAAAACAATGACACGTTATGACGTTACGCTTTTTTGGGACACCCTGTAAGGTTGTCACTAATTTTAAAATGTACCTTCATTGGCCTCACATACATCTCCATAATTGATTTTTTATGAAATCACAAATGAAGTAACAGGTGTCCGAGAGGTTGTCAAGTGGACACCCTGTATATTTTGGTCTATGATACGTTGAAATTACGAAGGAACTCTCTGGGGGGAAATATTACTGCTGAAAAATTACCTCAAGCGGTCACTTTTTGTCAATGAAGTAAAGGTTGTCAACAAAGACGTCCCTTTCTTCATTGAGCCTAAAAGGTCGTCAAATTATTCTCCTTTTATTTCAGGGGTTTGGGACGTTTGGCTCCCCACAAAGTTATCCTGTTTTTATTGCCGTTCCCAATGATCGTGATACTTTTATATTTTATGATTGAACTTGGAGATTTCGTTTTGAAATTTATTACCCCTCGTAAACGTCTAAGTGATAAGTAAAAAAAATAACTTAAGTGGTCCAGGTTGGAGATAAGGGCAAGTTCGAAAGGAAGGATGACGATAGAATGGAGTATATTATATATAATCCATTCCCATATATATAAATCTAAATATATCGAGTGATTCAAGAAGGTGGATCGCTCTTATGACTTTTTTGTTTTTATACGTAATAAAGTGAAGTTTGTGAGGAAGCTATATGAGAATAAAACCGATTGGTTGACATTAATGACGTTTATCTAGTACTTCCCCGATTTAACTGGAAATTACCTCAATCCTCAATTTTAAAATTTAATGCTCAATAAATTTTTACTGTTTTGGAATCTAGAGGTCATTCGTAGTCTATTAATATAAAAATGTCGTTTTTTCATGCCGAGCTACGCCCCTGATCTCTGATTCGATATTTTTCTCTTCACTGATAATAAAGTTTTCTTCTTCGTTAGCATTTCCCGTTTTAATGTTATTAACAATTTTTTTAAAACAGTGGCGGCCTGAAAGGTTTCTATACGAAGTTGCACAGCATAGGAAGGCTGTTGACATTTTTCAAATACTAATAACATATCGATTTTTTTCACTTTTAGTATAATTTTCCATTTTTTCATAATTTAATTCACCTACGTTTTCCCGATTGTCCGCAATTTCTATAAGTGGAAATATTTTATTCTTTTATTTTCTCATTTGAAGGTTTTTTTTTTAATTTAAATGTTTTTAACGAATTGACGGGTGATTCCTAAATGAACATACGTTGCGTTTGGTATAAAAAAATTCGGGAAAAATGGTCTTTTCGAAGATCGCAATGAGCCACTATGTTGCTATTTGAAAAACTGGAGATAAATGGGAAAAACTGTTTTTCGGTATTTAAATTGCTTATTAAAGAAGAAGTGCTCAATAAAATGACACATTAGTATTTTTCTCCATAATTCTGACGTAAAATTGTACCTAATACGTAAGCCTCAGTGGCGTACTCGACAGGAAAAAACAATTTTTTTAATGACAGATTTTTAGACTAAAACTGACGTCTAGATTCCAAAAAAGTTCAAATTTACAGATCATCACGTTTAGAAATTGAAAATTGGGGTGATTTCCGGTTGAACCGGAAGTGCTACATGAACGCCATTAAAGTCAATCGAACGGCTCTATTGCCATATATCTCCCCTCTAAGTTTCAACTTTATAAATTTAAAATAAAAAAAGTTAAAACGGCGAGCTATCTTCTTGAATCGCCCGGTATATTTATATAATATACAGAGTGTGATATTTAATCTGGTATATCGATATATGTAGAATACTAAGCATCTTATAAAAAAATTATTAGTAATAAACTCTAATCACTCTGAGGGAAATGTATTGGTGTTAAAGTTGATTCCTCTCTATCACCCGTGTGGATAGGGGGGGGGGGGGGGGAGGCTTTTTTATTTCAAACGGAAACCCCCACCTTTTCACGAATTCAGCTAATACAACTAAAAGCAAGAAAATTTTGTTTTTAGTTGTATGATCTGAATTCCACTTTTTGCTCGATTGGTGTTAGTTGGCCTCGTAAATGGAAAACTTCCCTTTACAAAAATTTCCAAATGAAAAAAATTCAATGTAATAAATTGTGATAAATAAACAATAATGTAAACAAATAAAATATCTACTTTTAAACAATACGTTGTTGGTACTGCTTCATGATGGAGTATTTAACCGTAAAAGGCAAAATTGAAATGGTTCAGGCGTGTGGAGACCCTGGCAGGCATTTAGATAATCCTGTCAATCTCTACGTTCAGCGTTTTCCTGAAAAACCCTGATACCGGGACTTCTTTCCATTGTGCCATTAACAAATTTATTAATGAAGGGACTTTAAATCGGAAGAAAAGAAGTCGCCCAGCTGCTGTGTGTGGAGAAAACAATAAAATTGCAATCATAGCTGCTGCGGCTTTTAAGGCTCAAGTCAACACAAGAGATACATCAGAATTATCAAAAATTTCTCATATGAATGGAGAATGCCGAGGATGCATAAGTTTCATCCTTATTTTAGCTGTTTACACCGAGAATTCCATGAGGTAGATTGTCAAAATTGCTTAGATTTTTGTGAGAGAGCACCTGCACAGATGTTACAGAATCCCAATTTTCTGCGATTTGTATTGTTGTTTAACAAGTAATTATTTACAAATCATGGTACTGTTAATAATAAGCTTGAAGTGGACCACTGGCGTGTTGGAAAACCGCATTGGTTTCGATAAGTTGACCACCGGTGTCCTTGGACTGTGCGGTGGTGAATCGTTGGCAGTACATTTGTCGACCCCCATATAATTCCAATCAACTTGAATGGCGAAATGTACCGGAATATTTCGGAAAATGGACGACCCACATTACTCCGGGACTTAATGTGTCAGGACGCTTAGTTTCGACATGACGAATATCTTGCTCACTATTCTGCCGTGCCTTGGGAAGTTCTTAATCGTGATTTCAACGGTCGATAGATCTGGCGCGGCGAATTGGCCTGCGAAATCTCCAGACCTTACTTCGCCGGATTTATTTTTCCACAAAGATCAGCTTTACAAGCACATACCAACGACAGTTAAGGTTATGATTCATACGAATTATGTAATAATTAATTATCGTAATGATATTTTAAGCGCTTGTGTCAACGTTTCTGAAGCTACACTTGGTACGTGTGAAGAGTTCTTTAGATCGTCGACAAATAAGTACGTTGAGGTTTGGAGACGCCAATTTTCGAGCTTTCAGTGTAAATAGGAATCATTAAAAAATTTGCGTTTTCGTTCATTCTAAAGCAGACATCATTAAACCTCCGAGTAAATCAAAAGCGAAAGGCAAATTGAATTTCATTAATTCATTAATAACAGTGTTTTTAGCACGAATAAAAAAATGTTCCGGACAGTTCTTTTTAGCTTTTTCATCCGAATTTGCAAAAAAATGTTCATGGTAACTGTGAAAGAAGGGCAATTTTAGTAACTTGTGCTTTATATTCGCACATAAACGGATCTTCCTTATAGAGAAAAAGTCCAAAGTTGTCATTTATTCATGGTTTAAGGGGGTTGACGCAATCGTTATTTTTTTTCAGCGTGATTTTTTCTTCACAAAAAAGGCATACCTTGCTTCAACCAATATCGTGTGCCGTTGTTGACAAAATCGCATTTTATTATCAACATGCACCACACAACAACTTGAAATCGACTAAAATGAGTATATTATGAAAATTGTTATGTATCACAGTTAAAGTTACAAAGAATGTTTAATATGAGCACCTCGGACTGCGACACAATAGCTTCGACAGCATTACCTTCTGCAAGTCCGAACATTGGCTGCATATCTGCATACTCCTCATTCCTACATTCCAAGATATCATTAAAATAACTCATGTTGATGACATGTAATATTGATATGAACATTTTTGATAACTTCAGCTGTAAAACGTACCAATTTTTGTAATGCACTGCTATTTTATTTTATTTTAAATTGTTGGCATGGTGCATGCTAGTGAAAAATGCAATTTTCTCAAAGAGGGTACCAGACAGCGATTAAAACGGCATAAATCTCGTTTTCGGAAAAATTACGAAAAATCGAGCTATGAAAAAAAAAACGATTTTGTTAGCTCACTAAAAAATGAATGAGTCTAAAGGGGAAATTTTGACTTCCCCTCTAAAAGAAAGATATATGAAACGCTTTTTTCCATATGGAAGTAAGCACGACTGTAAGTTATTTAAACCGCCCAATTTTCATTCTCACCGTGATAACTGTTTAAAAGTTACAACAAAGATACTTTTCACACGTGTGCTCATCGCTTTTTAGCCACATGTCCGTCGTGGCCGGATTTCAGTACCCATTATTCTAAAACATGCGACCCTGTATAATAGGACCCTCACCCCCTTTTGCTTTAAGCAAGTAGAGTTCAGATAGAACCCCGTTTCGCTAAGCTGATATAACATACCAATAGAAGATGCATCTCACTATTCAAGTGAATGTTACGCTCCAAAATTATAAACAATAAATCAACAGATAATTGCCTTTTAGCCCTAATACGCTTACGTTCGTTAACTCTCAACCCTAATCCTTGAGACCTTCGCAATAATTATAAACTCTCTCTTAATCAAATTGTCCCATTGACGGGTACTTCGTTGACCGAGCTCTTCGTTTTTATAAACCTGATTGACCAGCATTATCTACCAGTTAAATAAATTACTTCGTAAATTGTTCCTAGACCCATTGCAATGTTGCCAAGTATAAAGGGCCATCTGCATCATTGCAGGGCCATGTGTATTTCTTTTCATTTTATCTTGTCCCATATATTATCACACACGTGGAATTTGGCGCCATGGACCACCGCAGGCCGTAAGGCCCCAGAGGCGAGGGATAATATACAGGGTATTACGGAAATAACTTTTGTACATTTAATTAAGTCCAAACCGTCATTTTGAGCAAAAAAGCTCCTTACAACAAGGGACGTACATATGACCATTTCTCCGGAAAACAAATATATCTTTCGAGAATTGGCAACGTCGCGTCATGTTTATTTCATTTTGATACCTCTGCAAGTAGCCCCATAAACTAGGTATGCATTTTTTTGTTCCATAGGTTTAACTGGTAAAATTGAAATATTACGTGTTTCTTACTTTATTATTTTGAAAAGTCACTTACCTGTATATTATTTTTTGTCACCTCTAAATAGCACGTCACACACTGTACACTACTCACCGTAATCAAAAACACAAATTTGTTATTATTTTTACCGCATTAAGTGTTCGATATGTTCACCACTTGAGTCCATGCATGCACGACAGCATTTTAACCAATTTTTCCGTACATGATGAAAAATTCCTGACATATTCCTAATATAATCGGCGGCAGGGAAAATACGTTGTCGTAACAGGGTTTCATCCCTTATTTCAGAAGCGTAGGCCAAATTTTTCATGAAACCCGAGAGGAAAAATCCAAAGAATTAAGATCTGGAGATCTGGCAGGCCAATGATTGAGGTCATTTCTTCCCGTTCAATTGTCTTCACAATATGATTAAGTGTTCGACAGCTGGACGGCTTACGTGTGCAAGAGCTCCATCGTGTAAATATCACATTATGGCACACAATTGGAGAGGTACATTTTCTACCAAATGTGGCAAATCATTCAATGAAAAAATTGAAATAGTGAGGTTCGTTGAATTTTGAGGGTAAAACGAAAGGTTCAAAAGGCTGATCTCGCACTGTTCCAGACTTCAAATTTATTAAAAATCGATATTGGATTTTTTTTTAGAAATTTCGTGCTCATCTGCCCAGTTATGAAAATTGTGGAAATACTATATTTCGTTCCTTGTAAAACAAGCTTTATCCGCTGGTAAAATACTGAATAGGAAATTTGGATTTCTTTGTTGTTCAATGAACTATTCACAAAATTATTGCCTCGGTGCAAAATCAGTAGGTAAAATTCCTTAATCTCTTTGTACATGAATAGAACAGGGAAATTGCTCCTTTAGCATTCTATGAAGACGATTAGAAAGACATGGACGGCGAGCAACATTCGGGATACTCTTTGTAGAATTCTCTTCAAGCAGGTTTAAAATTTGTTCTTCAGCTTCAGAATTGATTTCTCACTGCTAGCTGTCTATTCCTCACTCGATTTGTAGGAATAACACTACCTGTATTGAGAAGTCTTCACTAACCTTCCAGAAACGTTTGTCGGGCTGCAAGTTTTCTTTGTGGATACCGATTGGAGTAAATAGGCCTAGTTTCTTTAGAATTTTGTAACGCCTCTCCATTAATCAAAATCATGTCATGACATGCGAGTAAAGAAAACATTTTCGCGTAGGTACTGATTTGTTAATAAGAGGGAATAAATTCACGTACAATTCGCCCAAATTCACTCTGCGAGGGAGACAATGACAGAGGAAACATTCGAACGAAAAACGAGATTACACTAAAATATTAAAAGTATGGAATGACATGCAGTCCATGACAAATATTATGACTGAGGGTAAATTTATCTTGTCTCTTCTCACTGGGTCCTAATGGGCTCTACTTGTCCATGGCGCCAGGCGTCTTTGCACAGGATTATGTGTCAGATAACATGGGATAAAATGCAGGTGATCATATAGCGACGCAACGCAGATGCTACATAATTCAGATATAGGCGTGACAAACGGGCCTACTTGTTTACAGCGCATGCGGCACTTTATCATCTCACCGGCAAAATCAACGTGGGCGACCCTTTGAAGGGTCAAGTTTTCGGGGTCTAGTGCAGCGTTCCTGCTTAAGTTATATTATTAATTAATAACTAAAATTTTTAAATTGGCTTTAGCAATATCATTACTGAATAATTTTAACATTTTTTATTACTACACTCCAACCAATCAATAAATGTCAAGTATGTTTTTCATCATTTTATTCAAATTTTAAGCTTATCGTAGCTTTTCGGTTGCCAACTTTAACAGGGAAAGAAAACTATTAAGTTTTCGATCCCTGTTGGAAGGAACTTTTCTGTTCAAAATTAAGTTCTTAATCATTGGTAAAATTAATGGAAGTTATTTCCCTAACGCACTGTATAACCGCCCTTCACTAGCGCATATCGTCATTCTTTGACATAATTTTTTTGTAAGCAGTTATGCTGACAGTTTTGAGCTTCACATATTTAGTGTTAGATAAAACACACTAGTGTTTTTTAAGTGTTAAATAAGGAACCATAATTGGTGTTAGTGTTGTGACACCAGCGGATATTTTATACGTGGTCAGCACCACGATGTAGATTTATCAGGATTGAAACAACTCACTAATTCACTAACAGCCTTTTACTTCACTAGTGGTTCCAATGGGGAAAGAGAGTACGAGCATTTGGAACACAAGAGATTCAGCAACAATGTTTAATAATCTAGTAATAATTCGAATGAATCTAGAATAATGGAATCTCTATGAATCTGCAAGATGAATTAATTTGAATGGAAGGGCCTTGACTACTTATGCTACCGTGAAACCATGGGCGTACAACTGACAACATGAATTTATTTAAAGCACATCGCTAAGGGTAGTTAGTAATTTAAACAGATTTTAGACCTTTGGTCTAAGTTAATTATATTTTTATGATTTTGTCGTATCAGACAAAGGGATGAGGTTTCTTAAATACACAAGTACTTTAATTGCGCTGTAACATCACCATTAGGTTTTCACGAGAAATTAAATAGGAACAATGTAAGGGGAGAGTAGATCCATAGGCGTAAGGTAGGGTGCTTGGTTTAAGGATAAGGTGTATAACATTAGTAGGTGTTGGAAATTATGAGTTTATTTAATGGAAATTGGGATTAACAAAACAAGAACGACTTTACCTATAAACAGTAGAATCACTACTGCAGTACGAGCATCGTGAAAGATTACAAGAAATATTTCCCTTTTTACATACACCTGAATCATCTTGGTTCGTACATACCATATGAGTCAACCTATGCCGAATTTATTATTTATCTGTTGCTATTAGGTTGGTAGAAAAATAATTTCGTTTTTGTATTCTTGATTTTTACAGCTGAATAAATTCTTTGATAATTGCGGCTATGCTACACAGGGTGGGCCAATGAAAACGAAACAAGGCCGATTTGTCATATTTATCACTCAAAAAAAAAAAAATCGCCGAGACCCGTCGATTTTTATTTCGAGGGGAAAACCTTTTGCGACCACTGTCAACCTTGCCAACTTTCGACCCCTTGACTAGAGAAGGTGCAACCCTTAAACTCTAAATGGGATTAGGGGTCAAGTGATGCCTCATTTTAAAAGATTATCGAAATCTCTTTTCCACGCTATCAAGTCTTTTGGATTTGATGCAGTAGTTTTCGAGAAATCACGTTATAAACGTTGAAGAAGTCAACGTTGAACGAATAATAGTGTTTTTTTCAATTCGTAACTTACATAAAAAAAAATTGTGGGAACGAACGAAAAGCAAAGAAATCGTCGTTTCGAAGTATCATCGACAGTCATTTCATGCAACAAAAATGACCCCCCCGTTTGTTGATCGTACTGTGACGTGTGACGAGAAATGGATCCTCTACGCCAACCGTCGACGTTCAGCTCAATGGTTGGACCACGACCAAGCTCCACAGCACTTTCCGAAACCACATTTGCACCAAAGGAGGTGTTGGGAAAAAACCCAACATAAATCAGCGTTATCGCTGGGTACCAATTAGGCCCTAAAGACGTTGGAACAATCCCTAAAACATCTGCTGCATTGCACCCCGCGATGCAGCACTTACCCTCACGTGTTTAAACCCGGCCACCGTGATGGCACTGGTTCCTTGAATTATCGTTGTCCCGATTTATGGGGGGCACCAGATAAATCTGTCAAGGAAACCAGAGAGCCACATCTGGGTTTTGACCGTGAAGATTCTTAGGAAAAAACTTTCCACAGAACTAGGGGGCGGTGTCAGTTGGGATTGGTTAAGATCTTTTCGTGGTAATCTCCCTCCAGCCCCACCATCCTTGGGACGCAAATAATTTAGGACTCCCAAAACTGCATTCTCTAAAAGACAACACTCGCGAAAGCTTCTTCCCGTTTATGGACACTCTCGATCCTTGAACGCGGACTCCCTCAAAATCTCTCTCACATGACTTAACTCTAAACCAGTGCTCGCGAAATCTCTCTCTCTCTCTCTCTCTCTCTCTCCCGTTTCTTGGACACTGCTCGATCCCTGAAGCGGAATACCATCACACCTCTCTCACTACTTTACCTCAAGCTCTACTCCATAACTCTTTTACAAGACACCCTTCAACCTTTATACGTATCATTCTCAGATCTCGGGCGACCCAATACCGACTCTGTAAATATATGTATAAAAAGTGTATATAAAGTTGTAAATTGTAGTGTAAGTTAAAGTGATATCTAGTAAAAGTAAATTACTTAATTCGTGCTACGGAGTTTGTATTCCCTGAACCCTTGAACCCCGTTTACAATCAATTGACGCATCAGCGTCTGGTCCTTCGAATTAATAACTCACACCAGCAAAATAGGAGATACCTCTTCGGGTGCCTTGTGAGGCAGTCGTTACTGTTAGGCAGTGACTAAAAGCCCCTGGCCTAAACAGGAGGGTCACGGTAAGTGTGTGGTGCTCAGCTGCCGGTCTGATCCGTCACAGCTTCCTAAATCCAGGCGAAACCATCACAGCAGAGAGATATCGTCAGCAAATTGATGATATGCATCGAAAACTACGACTCATCTCCCCGGCATTGGTTAACAGAAAAGGACCAATTCTTCATGACAACAATTGACATTACAGAAATTGAATGACCTGGGCTAAGAGATTTTGCCTCATCCTCCATACTCTCCAGACCTGTCACCTATCGATTACCATTTTTTCAGGCATTTCCTACGGGACGAATGATTTGAAAATCGAGAGGATGCCAGAAACGCCTTCGACGACTTCATCGCCTCTCGGACTTCGGAATTCCATGCTTCCGGTATGAATAAACTTCTTTCACGTTGGCAAAAGTGTATTAATTCGAAATTGAATTTGATTGGTTAAGTGTATTGTAAGTTGAGTGGAATTTGTTTAAAGTTGAGGGTTCGAAAACGAAATTATTTTTCTACCAATCAAATAGTTAGATTCTACTTTTGTACGTAGATTTGTAATTTAACGAATCCAGCAGTAGGTGATAAAACCTTGAAGAATGTAGCTGTGGAAATAAACTTTGACTATGACGACGTTTTTTGGTCTCTCCATTCGAGGAAAGTTAAAACTTGGAAAACTTCAGATCCACAATTCACTAAATCAAAACAAAACAGAGTAACTCGCTTTAACCAAGTTTTAAACAAGGATACTTGGAACGAAGAATAACCCCAGGGAATGGGCTTAAGCACATTAAATTGTCATAAAAAGCTTGGGTTGATTTTGGCCTCTGGACGAGTGTTTGTACAACGTCAGCTTTGCCGAGGGAATTGGTTCTAATATTGTCTAGCATGGAATGAAGCCATTAGTTACTTATTATGTCAATATTGTTAGACGCCAGATGTTCACAATGAAACTCTTGTTCGCTGTTATGGTTGGAATTATCGAACGGAACCGGAAAGAAGAGAATATACCGATGTGCTCTAAGAACAATTATTGAACGCACATGATCCCTTCAAATAGGTATAATGTAAATTCCGATGCAAATCTCTTATACTAAATTCACTTGACCATCGCAGGACAATGCATATTTCCCTGATCTGCAATATGTGAATAGGATACCTCCAAGCACATATTATAACCTTTATTATTTACGCCAACGGGAAGGCATGCAAATGAAATAATATTTCATAGTCACACCCCTGGGGAAAATCTTCTGGAAAAACAGACAATTTTCCTTTGGGACGTTTCAACTACGTAGTGAAATAAAATTATCTCGTTTAAATGTCTTCATTTATCAAAGAGAAAAAGAGCCTTTGAATCATTTTTACCTTTTTCTAGATGTGAAGTAATTGGGGTATTTGGAATGTTATTCTCTTCATTGTCATATGCACGTTCATCAATAAGATTTCATCACTCCACGGATATTATTAGTCACTTACGCTCCTCATTAAGCGTATCCCTGCCTACGGGGTCTACAACCGAAACCTTGTTTATTGGCAACATACTGTGCCTTTGAATCGTACACGGTTAGTTCAGGTTAGTAGGAAGTTTTTGCTGTTGAAATGTGAATGTGGATCAAACCAAAAATGTAATTTGAGCTTGCACTCTCATCTAATTTATGGATGTCGGCCTAGCCTCATCTTAATACCTGTGACATGAACAAAAGGAGATTATGTGAAAATAACCTTCCACGACTTACTTAATCGAGAGTTAGTTCAGGTTAGTCGCTTTTGAATTGTTCAATACAGAAGACAAAACGACTTACGTCTTTTATTACTTTTGAACACTCATTAACCAAATAGGTCGTAGGCCCAGATCGATGTGATAGTTAAGCCATCGGCAATCCATATCTAAGAGATAAGAATCTACCGCAAGAATAGTGCAACTTAGCAGAACTATTTAGTGACAAAAGGGGATGAGTGGTGAACTTACCGAATTGGTTCTCAGTGCGGCAACATTAAAATGGAAAATAAAAATTTCAAATGAAACATTGCACAATTTAATGGTGAACGTTATGGTGTTTGGGAGTTTAGAGTAAAATCGTTATTAACCGAGCTAGAAGTTCTTGAAGTTATCGACAAAAACACTCCAGAAAAACCTGTTCAAGGCTGGCTAAAGGAAAATTTTATAGTCGAAAGTATTATCAGAAAATATTTGGGAGATTCGATTTTAAGTTTTGCTAAAGACTCTGATACGCCAAAACAAATATTTGAGAATTTGAACGCCATATTTGAGAGAAGAAGTTTAGCTACACAAGTGGGTTTACGAAAACAGCTACTGAGATTAAAGTTTGTAGGGTACATCACATTAATCAAGCATTTCACTCGTTTTGATGATATAATTGATGAGCTTATTACTGCAGGAGCAAAGTTGGATGAAACGGACAAGGTTTCGCGCCTATTACTTACATTACCCTCATCTTATGATGTTGTCATAACTGCTTTAGAAACCTTAAGTAAAGACAACGTAAACTTGGTATCTCGTGCAAACTTGTCTTTTAAATCATGAAGTAAAATTAATACAAGAAATATCAGCTACAAGTTTGAAAGGTTCAGAAACGACATCGATTTTATACAGTCAAGCTCCTACGAAACCAAAATTTGCTCAGAAGCCGAAAAAGGATTTCAAAAGGGTCAAGAGGTTCGATAAAATAAAATCAGATTTCAAATCATCAAATGTGAAATGTGATCATTGTGACCGAAATAATCACATAAAAAGGGATTGTTTCCATTTCAAAATGATAGTTAGGCAAGATGCGAGCCAATCATCTATACGAGTCAATCAAACCCAAATCCACAAAGAACACAAGGCTTTGCTTTTATGTTTGGCAGATTCCAAAGTACAAAGAGCTATCTAGGGGAGTTGACTTTTGTCCTAGATTCCGGAATAGCGGATCACATCATAAATGATGATCAATATTTTCCCAAGTGGGAGAAATGATTTTCCTGTTTCAAGTGGTAGTGGTAAAAATTGACACCAATGTAACCGCCACAAACAAAGAGGTACTATTTGTTGTTACAAATCTAGAGGGTCGAAGGCCAGCTAGAGGACGTGCTTTATACAGGGTGTTAGGGAAATAACTTTCGTAATTTTAAGTAACTATAGAGAACATCATTTTAAACAAAAAACTTTCTTATAACAGGTGTCCTAAATCCAACCACTTCCTGGGAAAACAGATCGGAAATTATGTTATTCTTCTAACAATTGGCAACGTCGCGACGTACCTCCAATCGTGTGTTTATTTATTTTGATACCGAACAGCGACAAAAACTATGTGTTTATGCACGATTTTTTCTTTCTGATCGCTGGCTATGTATTTACATAGATATTTCGTTAAAGCATTGAGGGACTAATTAAAAAATATTGAATAAATTCTCCATTAGTTAGCTAAAACTACTTCCTTTAAGTTATTATTGTTAACTGTTAATAGTACCTACCTACGTATATACACATGTAGTAGCATCACTCCATTACTTTTTCACCATATTCACTTCACAGCTTCATTGTTATCGAGTTTTTAAATTAAGCGCTCAAAATGTCCACCATTTGAATGTACACAATCGTTTTAGTCAATTTTCCCGTACACTTTGAAAAATCCCTGGAATATCCCTAATGTGATCGGCTGCATCGAAAATGCGTTGTCGCAAATGATTTTCATCCCTTATTTCGGCAGCGAAAACAACATTTTTCATAAAACCCCAAAAGAAAAAATCCAGAGGATTAAGATCCGGAGATTCAGCAGGCCAACGATTGGGACCATTTCTTCCTATTCACGGACGGCTTATGTGTGCTGGAGTTCCATCACGTAAATTCTACATAATCGCACGGAATTGAAGAGGCACATTTTCTAACAAATTTGGCAAATCACTGGTTAAGGAATTTAAATAGTGTTGCCCATTTAATTTTTGGGGTAAACAAATGGCCCTATAAGCTGATTTCCCACCATCCGAGCCCACAAATTTATTGCAAATTCATGTTGGAATTTTTTTTGGGTTACTGCGTGGGGATTTTCTTCCGCCCAATTATGAAAATTGAGAAAATTCCAAATTCCACTCCATGTAAAACAAATTTGGATTTTTTTGTTGCTGCTCAAGAAACCGTTAACAAAATTGTTGCTTCGGTGCAAAATTAGCCAGTAAAAGAGCTTGAACTCTTTGTATATGATACGGATAGAGCAATTTTTCTTTTACGGTTCTATGTACAGTCCAGTGGGAAACACGTATGTACTTGGCGCGCAATACTCCATGTTGAATCCTCCTCGATGAGGTTGAAAATTTCTCCTTCAGTTTCTGGACCGACTTTTCGTGCTCGACCTCGTCTTTGGTATTTAAGGATTATGCTACCTATATCCAGAAGTCTTTGGGCACATTGAACAAATATTTGTCGAGCTGGAAGCTGTCTTTCTGGATAACGATTCTCGTAAAGTAGCTGGCTTCTTCAGAATTTTGTAAAGCTTCTTCATGAATCAAAACCATATCGTAATACTCACGTAGAGAATACATTTTTGTTTATTTTCTATCGCAGTTAATTCACGAACTATCAAATTAAAGGTCAATGAATGCACTGATAAATTGGGGTCCTTCGGAATTGCAAAAAAATTATCGGACTAAATTCCTACAATCGGTGAAGCAGCGTTGTCGAGTTAGATTTCAGTAAAATCTGAGCTATTAATTCGGTTTTAAATTGCTTCTGGCAATGCCACTGCTAATTAATTTAAGGTTTTTTTGCTATACGTGAAACAGTCAATACTTGTCAAACACGTTTTGACACATTTATTCCAATTTTACCGTTTGATCTAGTTTTTCGGATGCCAACTTTAACCCTTTTTCTAATACTTTTAGATTTCTACTAATTCTTGCCAATGAGTTCAGTTTAGTAGTTCATCATATGGACGTTAAGACTGCACTTTTGACTAGCACATTAAAGAAAAATGTTCGTACGAAAATTCCGGAAGGTCTGAGGGTCGGAAATAATCTAGTTTGTAAATTGCAGAAATCACTATACAGGGAGTTAAAAAAAGATTGTAAAATATTTAAAGAGGTAATAGTATGGGCGAAAATAAGCAAAAAGGTCTTAGTAAACGTGTGTTCGCAAAGTAACGGTTTTGAAGATATGGAAGGTTATTCTTCTTTGAAAGACTTATTTATTATATACAAGTAAGAAAAAAAGCCACTAAAAAACACAAAAAATACAGTTACATGAGGAGTTCAAAGTGCCCTCCTTCCAATAACGCTTGCAGATTGGCGACTTAAATTATTTTTGATCTTCCAAACCGCTTCTTGTTCTCAGTGTTAAAACCGCCACTTCTGAAGCGTTTAAACCAACCTACACAGGTGATTTCCGATGGTGCACATTCAGCATAGGTCTTGTCAAGCAAATGACGTGCTTCGCTGTAGTTTTTTTTCGAATTAAAGCAGAAAAGTAAAACTTTCTGCAAATGCTGTTTATTCGGCTCGAAACTCGACGTTTTCGTTCTTAGACAAGACACATTTGCGTCGAGATATGTGTTGACGTTGCAACCGGTTACTCTTAAGAACTCCTCAAGCTTTAAACAAATTACAGTTTCCGCCATGTCTGTCGACTACTCGTGTCGTTAGCGCCATCCATGTGTGAAACCCGGAAACTTAGTTGCGCATCTACTAAACTAGATTTTAGAGCGCTAAATAGTGACGAAAATTGCAATGCACTCTGTAGAATTCTAATTGGCCTTCTTATGTTTGTAATGTTATGTACGCGTCCTTATTTATGCTTCTCTATAAATTTATTAAGTATATATCAAAATACAAATAACCGGGAACCGTGGAAAAGGCCAAAAAGGGCATTAAGGCGCATAAAGAGCTCTCCCGATTTGAAAACTAGTCACTCAAAAAAGTATCCGTACAACCGAAAAAAAATTCTGTAAACCGTAACTTTTGACTGATTTTGTTCAAATTTTGTATAATGAAAATTCAAACCGAAACTCAATTTGCGTAATTGAGCAACTTTTGAAAATTTAACTTTTAGAGTATTTTCCAGCGTTTAAAAAAAACTCCGTTTTGAAACCTTCTTGTGCGGTGGAAATTTTTCAATGTGGTTTTAACATTCTTGCAGAGAGGATTTTTCTTCATATATCCTGAAAATTTGATCAAAATCGAACAACAAATAAGGGAGTTGCAGCCTTTCAAAAAAACGCCAAAGAGTGACGATTTTCGCGCAAAATGACGAAACTTTGACATTTTTGACGACTTTAAAAAGCCGCAACTCCCTTATTTGCGGCTCGATTTTGATCAAATTTTCAGGATATATGAAGAAAAATCCTCTCTGCAAGAATGTTAAAACCACATTGAAAAATTTCCACCGCACAAGAATTTTTGAAAACTTAGTTTTTTTTAAACGCTGGAAAGCACTCTAAAAGTTAAATTTTCAAAAGTTGCTCAATTACGCAAATTGAGTTTCGGTTTGAATTTTCATTATACAAAATTTGAACAAAATCAGTCAAAAGTTACGGTTTACAGAATTTTTTTCCGGCTGTACGGATACTTTTTTGAGTGACTGTATATACGAAAGTGGTAGTTGTACCAATACGCCATCACGCTTTGCTGACTCTGATTGGGGAGGTAATGATCATGAAAGGAAAAGTAAAAGTGGCTATTTGTTTATGGCTTTCAATAATTGCACGATTTCATAGAATTCGATGAAACAAAGTTCGGTAGCCACGTCCCTTACAGAAGCTGAATACCTGGCCCTTTATGAAAGTATAAAAGAAGCCGTATGGCTGAAATCATTGTTACCCGGTATTGGGTTAACAATTTCGATCCCCATTACTATATATGAATACAATAATGAACCCGGTGCGATAGCACAAAATCCAGCTTATCACAAGAGATGAGAACATATTGACATAAAATATTGTTATTCTGTGTAAAAAAAACTGTATAAAAACATTTAATCCTTAAATATATTTCTACGGGTGAACAGCTGGCAGATGTTTTCACAAATCCAATGAGTGCGGTAAAATTTACAGGCATCAAGATCAAACTGGGATTTAAATAATTTTTGTTTTTGTTAAAACACACTCATTTATTTCATTCCACTTTTGAGTGGGAAATGTTGTTTATGGAAATGAGTTGAAATATGAACGTGAGCCGAACCAAAAATATAATTTGGGCCTGCACTCTCATTTAATCTGTGGGTGTTGGCCTAGCCCTACCTTAATACCTGTGACATAAACAAAAGAAGATTATATGAAAATAACCTTCCAAGACTTACATTTTTGAGCCTTTGAGTAGTCCAATACCAAAGATAAAACAACTTACCTGTTTTATTACCTTTGCACTCCTCCTATTGATCTAATACTTCCTGCCATCATCCGATTGGATTAAACACGACAAATCGAGAAAATCAGTGGAGAACTATACAGTGTTTTTAATCCATGCTCCATGATTAATTAACTTTCTTTCCAATGCCCTCCAACGAATATAGTTCGAGGTAAATCCGGCGGCTTCTTTTGGTGCTCTCCTGGCACCTAAAAATCAATTAATATTTAATTAAGTAATTATCGCTTCTTCTTCGAGGTAGCTACTCACTATCGGACAGCAGATAGTACGTGGACTGGACAAAAGTCCTATTAGATTTAGTTTTCTATGTAACATATTTTCAGTGTAAGCGGACGGTTTTTCAAAATTTTGCATTTCGATGTTGTGCAAAATGCAGGTGATGATTTCCTTGGACCAGAACGTCGAGCTTTAATTTTGATTCTTTGGGTTGTTATAAAGGACGCTTCAAGTATCTATTTAAAATCGGAAGATATTTCAGGAACTTCTACAAAACATAAGAAATGTTGTTCATCAAACAGCCTGTAGCAAATTGTCAACTGTTGTCATTGAGACAAGAAATAGAAGTGATGTGTAGAGCTTCCGTAGGTACGATTTGGAGAAGAGACAGGACCACACTGCTGGCCTCTCTATTCTTTCTATCCATAAATATTTGATATATATATCTTTACGAAAATACTCTTTTTAATGTTTGACACCCGGTATCTTTAAAACGAAGCATTACCGGATCTACGTTTTTCTAAACTTTTCGTTATATAATCACTCAAAGAATCACTCCCTGCACTTAGGCCATGTACTCAAATAGCGCCCTATATACACAGCTCTAAGAGAGGCCTATAAAAGAGACTCCCCACTAATGGTAAAAATAATAATAATAATAATAATAATAATAGATGGACGCCTATGAGGGCAGGTCTCCTTCTCGGAGAAATGCAGGAATGAAAAGCTGCTGAACCGTGCTAAAATAGTGGACAGCTAGGTCAAGTGAAGACAAGCATTATCAACTAAAACAGGAGCATTAAGAACGCCAAAAGGGAGTTCTGGAAAAGCATCTGTGGAGGATCGAAAGTCTATCCACGAAGATCCGATTTTTTTTGCGTGGAGGTGGGAAATCTTCTTAAAACACCCGGCTTCGATGTCCAGCCAGGGGGATTCGACGGACCATTACGTCTCCCGTCTCCTCACCAACACCACCTCCCCTCTTCGTGCCCGGTATCTTCTTTCGGCATTCGTTCAGGGCCATGAGAGTCCGAATTTACGAAATTATTTTCAGTGAGTTCGGATAGAAGCTGGGTTCGATCAGACGCTAGACCTGGACGGAGAAACTACAGCTGCTAACGAACTGATATTGCTTAGGTAGCCTGATACCGAACGATAACACAAACTTGAATCCTCAGATCTGGAGAAGACGATCTAGAAGGATGGATTAAGGGGTGTCTAAAATTAAGATAGAATCTCTCAATTGAAAAAATCCTGTGCTTTCCCAAGCACATGGAAATGGAAAGTTTTTTTCCATTTTTACGTAAATATGGCGAACGACTTTTTGGGCCTTCTCGACTGTGACGATAATTGATTAAGTGACAAAAAAACTAGTTTTTTTATTGCGAAGTCCTACCTTGAAGAACCCCCACTTTTGAAGATTAGTCTGGCCAAAATGATTTAATAACACTTGCGGCGAAAACCAGTAACCTCAGTTACTTGATATTGATTTCATCCTCAAATCTCATTTATCTGAGATGCATCAACAACATACAGAGTGTTTAATTGAAATTGAATTATTCCCAGCCCTATTATCTCGAAACGAGATGGATTTTTCTAAAAACGCTGGGACACGTCGAATTCACTGCGCCACTTTCAACCCTCTGCTCCGCGGAGCCACCCTCTCACAAATCTTAATTTGAAAAGAGAGTTAAGTGTCTGAAGTCGCTGAAATTAAATAAATTCCTACAAAATGCAAATTCTACAGGAACTTATGACGACAATTTTGATAGAAGAATCCAGTTTTACGACACCATGACCAACTTAATTAATAATAACTCAATTTTTTTTAACTTTTTTTTCAGAAATGAGTGTGCCTTTTTGCTTAATAATCGGGTCAATAAACAGAACTGTCGATATTGGGGTGACGAAAATTCCCACGTTTTTACAGAGGCTGTTATACAGTGGCCAGAAAAAAATTAATGCTTGGGCTGGCATTCTCGGAAATGTCTTTCCAGGACCTTTTTTTTTTATTGAGAAAAACTTCTCTGGAAAGCTGTACTAAAACTTACTTGAAAACGTAACTGATTCTTTAAAACAACTCGTTTGGAAAATCAAGTTGATGGAAACGTCTTGAAAGAAGGTTAAATACATTTTCAGGAGCATGGAACTCCACCGCATTATTTTCGCGTAGTGTGAGAATAGTTCGATGATCGATTTCCCGATGAATGGATTGGTAGAAAGGTACCGACAACATGATCTGCGTGATCACCCGACTTAACCCCGTTAGATTATATTTTATGGGGGCATGTAAAATCGGTTATTCATAAAACGCAGCCCGATAACATTGACGGTTTGAAAAGAAGGATCACAATAGCAAACGGGGCTGTTCCAGGAGCAGTATTTGAAAATTTCAAGGGAAGAGTTTCAAAATAGGCTTCATATTGTTTGGAAAATAATGAAGAACATTGCGAACATCAAATAAACTAAAAGTGCTAAAAACGGGAGGTGCAACTTTGAACGTATTTTTTTTTCAGAAAAATTATTTATTTTGTAACTTAAAAGGGCTATGCAGAATCTTCTAATCCTAAGACACATTCAAATTAAAAAAGTCTTAATTTCAACACTATCAAACACTAATAGGACAAATCAATTTAAGATGATCAAAGACGCCTAACTTGACAACGCAACAGTTAAATGTAACGTATGAGGTACCACAAAGTAGAGAATGAAGAGCCCTTTAAAATGATATATCATGTAAACCCCGAACCATTTAAGATGTTTGAGAGGGGGCTCTGGTGGGTAAAGGGTTGAAAGAGACGGAGTGAATCGTACATAAAAGTTGTTCCTCCTCGATGGGAAAATTGATGTGTCCTACCGATTTTTCGAAAATCTATTGCGTTTCGAGATAATAAGAGCGGAAAGTTTTTAAATTGACACCCTGTATAACTCACAAGACCTAATTCTGTCGTCGACTGTCGGATTAAGAACCAATCATGGTCTTCTATTAGTTTAATCTTCACCATGCTGTTCCTGGACATGGCCTCTGGATCGTTGATAAAATCGAGGGCGAGCTTCGCCCGTAGGCTGGCATTGGTTGCTACTTGAATAAGTAATTTTCCATATCTTCAAATCACAAATTTACAGATGGGCCCCAAACGGAACCGTAATGTTGCAATTAATACGATTATTAAGACGTTTTCGGTTAAATTCAACCGAAATACGACCAAACGATTCACATGCAGTTTTGGAAACTCAACGGTCAAATTGAGGAATTCAATGAACCATTACTGTGAGAAATTTATTCTCTTCCGATATTGCATCATATAACAATAAACCATCCTATCATATATAGTCATTTGGGACTATTCACCTTGATCATATGAGCATTAAATGGGAAATCATTGTTCCAGAGTTGTTCGAAATACTCCATTTTATTGTTCACAATTCAAATGAAAAAGGCAACTAACTATATAGTTTGGGAAACTCGGTAGCGTTTCGGGCCGCACGTCATTATCCATTGTTCTTGGAAATATTTGTGGAAGCAGGTCTAACCGTTGGCACTAATTCCATCATAATGGGAAACTTGCAGTTTATGGATTTCATTTTCTAACAAAACCTAGTCGAAATTATTATACCAAATCAACTTTTCAATAAGGTTAATGGACCCACCCACCTGTGCTTGTGAGCTGCACACAACTATGTAAAGCATGGAACTTTATTAAATTTTAAGATCGACAAGACAAGTCATTTCAATACGACGGTCCAACATTTTAATGCTTTCTCCTCGGAGCTATACGATAAGACATTTTCATTTCACCCTCTTATTACCTCACTAGTACAAACATACATACGTATATTACATTTATATAGATCAATGTTCGACCGACAATGTCTTAGCTCGATCAAAAGTACGGCGCATGTTGATGTATGAGAATTAAAATTTTTCATACTTGAATTCTGAACCACTTTCAGAATTTCAAGGTTTTTTCCATGAAATGTGAGATATTGAATTTCAAATTTGACAGAAAAAAAAAAAATCTAGATCAGAAGCCCATTTTGGCACTGAATGAATGAGAGACAACAGGGCTTTTAGCATAGTTAATACATTAAATAGGTGCTCGACAAATCCTTGATAGTGATTATTCAGAACGCTGGATTGGACGGAATGGTCCTGTTAACTGGCCGGCAAGATCGCCAGACCTGACGTCTCCAGATTTTTTTGTTTTATGGGGATATTTGAAGGATAAAGTTTACAAGCATATTCCGACAACCCCAGAAAATATGAAACGACGGATTAGGCGAGCTTCTCGGGAAATTAGTACTCAAACATTATTGTGTGTTCATGAATCGGTTAAAAAACGTATTGTAAAGTGTATTGAAGTTGGTGGAAGAAATTTTGAACATTTATTGGATTAGAAAACTTTTATGTTGTTGTTCCACGCTTTACTTAATTTTCGATTATTTCTTTGAATAAACTATCTAAAAAAGAGTTGAATCGAAACATTTTTCAAACAAATGTTTTTCAGTTTTTAGTGATGTATCCATTTTTGTCAAAAAAATCTAGGGTTTCCATTAGAAAAAATGCGAATGACCTTGAAAAGGCATTCTAAATGACAGTTTTTTTGAAAAAAAAAATGTCAAAAGAAGCACTCATTTATCCCAAACAAACTTTATTTGAAACATTTTTTTATTAAATTCTTAGTTTTCGAGAAAATCGCATGTGCATGATAAATCGAACACCCTGTATAGACCGCCTGAACGAGCCTGTCTCATCTCGCCTGTACGGAGTTCTATCGACTTGATCAAGCCGATGAGTTAGTTGAGGTGCAGGATTCATGGTACGGAGGCCCACCGCTTGCAGGAGTGCTGGAGGACACCACAAGGGAGAACTATCCCACTTCATGAACTGGGAAGTGGATATCTTGCGATTATCCCCCGTGAGGGCGAACATTTCCTTAAACCTTTGACCAATTAATAGAAATGCTCTTTCGTGTTTCACCGCAGTTAAATTGAATTTTTTCAAGAATTCAACTCTAATAAGTTTTTTCTTGTTTGACTTGGCTAAAACTTAATTAATACAAGAAAAAGTTGGAGAAGAAATTACAGGAGCCCTTGTCCGACACGATAATCAAGTAACTTATAAAAGGGCCCATAAAATGCCTTTCTTTAAGAGGGTTACTGTTCCGGTTGGCGTGTGTCCCCGCAGGTAAAAGGCAGGGGGAAAAGGTTTATAAGGAAGAAGGTCGATTGAGTTATTAATTGTTTCCTTTCATGTATGCTGAATATGCTGGAATCCGACGCGGACACACATAGAATGATCCATCTGGCTTACACCGCAACCTTTAAGGGCGATCAGCAGTAGCCGAATATCGCAGCGCTTATCGAGGGAGATGAAGATAGTGATGTTATATACAATCTACGTCTTGTAAGGTACAGGGCCTCCAATTCGAACCACCATGAGTGTCAACCAGTTCTTTTCTACGTGGAAGAACCACAACTTGTGATGACGACAGAGATATACAGGGTGTCCGGATTTTTTTTAGCAGGACTTTAACCGCGTATTTTACGCATAAAAATGATTTTAGCTTGCTATATATTTGAGAAATACAGGGTGTCGAAGTTTTATATTTTTTTCAATTTATCTTTTATAGCTCTCGAAGTTTTCGAGATATTTAACTCAAATTTCGAGCATGGGCTACTTTTTAGGCTCTACTTGATTAGATAATACTAGATGATAGTGAAAATCTATAAGATGATGTTTTTTAGGATTATAACCCATTTTATCGCCCAAAACTTTTTTTATGGTGCACCACGTAGCATTTGGTTTCAGAAATTTAAATTGCTCTTTCAATTTGGAAACTTTTATGTGTTTTGACTATTTTAGTATTTGTTCCATTCTTCCGTTATTTGCAAAATGGTGCAGTAATGCATGCTGCTTGTTTCATCGATTAGGATTGGTCGGTGTGTGACATTTCTGACGTTTTACTGACATGACATTTTCTGACACTGCTACGGTGTAAACCGAAGTGGAGATTTATTTATTGACAATCTAAGAGTAAAGCGGATTTTTAACATAAGATAAAGAAAAAATAGTGGTTGACAATAGGAAAACATTGATTTCAAATACAGAATAAATTGAACGGCGATAATTAAATTTAAAAAAATAAATAAATAAAATCAATATCAAATAATCATCATTACAGAATTTGTTCGAAAAATTCCCTACTACGTTCCCTACATAAATTAGAACGTCGTTGTAAAGTTCGCCGGACACCTTTCAAATTTCGAGCAGTTATTCTGAGAGTAAAATTCCTAATTCGCAGTATAAGTTCTTTTAGAGAGTTCACAGAAGTAGAATACACATCTTCCTGCATCAACCCTCAAACATAAAAATCAGAATTGTTGAATAGGGCGATAGACGAGGCTAAGCAATTTGTCCTCCTCGACCTGCTCATCTCTTTTGATAGTTTGTATTTACCCAGTTCCTCATCATCAAGGAATAATATACAGGACATCAGTCTAACAATGCTCTTAACTTTATGTTCAAGATTTGAGCTAAATATCAGAAAATTTTTGAGAGATATCAAAGATAAATTGGCAAAATATAAAACTTCAACACCCTATATGCCTTAACAAAGCATCCCTGGAAAACATTATAGTTTATAGAGCAAACTAATATTATTTCTGTGCGTGAAATAACTGGTTAGGGTCCTGCTCCAAAAATCGCGGACGCCCTGTACTCGTGGTCAATTCACTCAAAGTGGTTGGGGATTTGGCAGTCGAAGTGGCACGTTAGTAGTTTGCCACCATCAACGAATAATCGGGCATTTTTTTATTGCGGCTTGGGGACATGTCCAAAGTAACGGCTGTAGCAGAGCATGAACTTCAGTACTGTTGCGCAGAAGACGAAGGGCTGACGGAGACTTTTAGGATCACTAAAGACAATAACTGAGGAAACGAAAATTTAGCAGGCGAACATGCTAAACGATTTGAAGGCCTTCCTTTTCTCAAATGTACTTCAGCACCAAAAACTCGTGGATCAAGTCATTGGACCCAAACTTCTCCCGAAAATTAACGAATAGCTTTAAGAGGAGAGTAGTGTTACGACTGTTGTGCGGGGGCCGCAGGTAAAAGTCAGAGAAAAAAAGTTTACGGCGGCGGCGGCGCGCTCGGCCGAGTGATTTATCGTTTCCTTTTATATAACTGGAATCTTCTGATTCGACGGCACTATTAGTTGGTGAATTGTAGTTGGGTTTTATTTGCCGAGTTTATAAATTGTGTTTACCTTAAAAGCGAGTATACTGCAATCTTTTAAATCCCGACGTCGCAAGAATAATAATTTATGGTAAAAACCCTGATTGTACACAAATAGACGTATATAATCCTCAGAGCCACCAAGAGTGCATTCCGCGGCTGTTGCCCTATCGACACGTTGGACTAAGGAGCATCAATTGAGAAACATCAAGATCTCAATAAAATAAGACAATTCAACAGTAGCTTCCGCATTTCTCTTCAAAATGGATTCTGAATATATTTCAAATCCACATGGTTTGCTCTCAGACTCAAAACTTTCAGCCACTTTGTTTATCTTCTTTTTGACGGAGCACAAGAAAACTACATTGATAAGATGGCTTGATCATAAATTACACTATGAATTGAACAATTTCTGGTGTCAGATATGGAATTATGGAAACATTGGTGCGACAGGCTTTGACATCAAAGTAATGTAAGTTAATCCTAAGGTCAAAGACCAAGGTGCCTCCTGCACTTGACCCTCTTCCACAGTTAAAACTGCAGACACCTGCCATTTAGCTGCAAGATATGAAGATTTTGTTATGGCTTGATTGGAAATTATTAGATAAACATCTGCTGCATAGAACTGGAAGAATTGGCTTTACTTCAGCGGAAAGTGCACAGATATTTTAAAGTAAATAGGGATAAAATTGACTTGTTTATGCTTTCTTTTCACTTTATGTGACGCTATGAAAATCGCAAGTTAAATCATCTGGCATATTCCACAGATTAGTAAAACGGTTTGAGACGATTCAAATTAAAACAATACTTTATTTATATTGCAAGATTTCATAGTGGAGTATTTTGAAAAGGCGAGAGAGAATACGTGTTTACTTAATTTACTGGGTGACCCTGAGGGTGGTTCAACCACATAACTCTTCGAGCAACTAAGAATTTTCTTTACCTCAAAAATACCTTTGATCGAGGAAATAATATCCTAAGTTTGTTTTTAATAAATAGCTTCCGAAATCTCATTATCGAATCGGAAGTTGGGACCACCCTGTATATTGGTGAGAGAGAGAGAGAGAGAGGGAGAGAGATAGAGGGAGAGAGAGAGGGAGGGAGAGATGGAGGGAGAGAGAGAGGGAGGGAGAGAGGGAGGGAAAGATGGAGGGAGAGATGGAGGGAGAGAGGGAGGGAGAGAGGGAGGGAGGGAGAGAGGGAGGGAAAGATGGAGGGAGAGATGGAGGGAGAGAGGGAGGGAGAGAGGGAGGGAGAGAGGGAGGAAGAGAGGGAGGGAGAGAGAGAGGGAGAGATAGAGGGGAGAGAGGGGGAGAGAGAGGGGATGAAAAGAGGAGGAGAGAGAGAGGGGAGGATATAGAGGAGGAGAGAGGAGGGGGAGAGGAAGAGAGATAAGAGAGAGGAGGAGGAGGAGAGAGAGAGAGAGATCGAAAGAGACGACAAGCAAGTTTACTTTTTTACGATTTTCCTATGGAATTATTCTACTTTTTTAGATAATATCATCGATATTGGTGAGGCCGGCCCCGTGAAGTCCTTCATGATGGTCCTGCATCTCAGGGGACGTTAATTGAAAAACTGAAGGGGAAAACTCGGCCTGGGAGTTATGCCTTATGACCTGAGAAACGATCCGAAAGTACTCGAGACGTTCAGTAAGCTCTTCTGTGCACCCAGTCAAATTACGAATGGCCCTCAGCATTTTAGATCTCTCCCAAGGGGATAAATCAAGAAAGGTCACGACTAATGCGTTAAATTTCCCACAAAATGTGTCGATTTAGTATGAGCAAAACCTCATAAAAGGCAGGATAATTTAATTGCTTCAATTCACAATTTACTACAAGAATAATTAGGGATGTTATTAAGTTTGCTGAAAGTCTGCAAACTTAGAAATGGGGGTTTCGCAAAATTAGAGGTGAATGTGAACTGGTGGGTAAATTTATCAGTGCCAGAATGGGAGAATCAAGAAAACGGTTAATATATAGTGTGTTTTGATTACTTTACTGGGTCAGTGTGAGGATCTGTCATTTGTTAACTCTGGGGAAACATAATTAATAGAAAATCTTTTATGAAATTCGCAGATGTGATATGTGTATGTAGGCAATACTCTGATAACAAAATGAGACGAATTTAACTACAACATGAAAAATCTTTATTCTTTCAAACTGTTAGAATCTTCAGGAAAGGCCTTCTGGTGCCAGGTATTATTTTGTACGTGGATATTGCCGCGGAAATCAGTAGGATAACCATGGAAAAACACTACTGTTAACTTCAACAATTGTCTCAATTAAAATCAAAGTGATTACTTTTCACATGTAACTTGGGCACGAAATCAATTGTAAGATTGAATTAGTAGGAAAACGTGGATAATTACCTTTCTGCTCAAATCCACAACTGTTTCTGTTCTTGGGAAAACTCTGGAGAAAAAATGAGCGGGGTTTGGTATCTGTCTTCTTTGCTCTGATTAGCCAATCAGAACACTGATTAGTTGGATCCCAGAAATTTGGGGCGATAGCCTAAATGATTTAAATGTAAACCTTAAAAGGTTTTTGCAATTAGTATTTTATCACACTGTTTGGGCGAAGAGCATGGTCAATGTCAGCGGTTATAAAGGGCGTGTATTCCTTACCATAGTTTCTCACGATGAAACCAGACCCATCCTTGAGATGAACAGTTCATGAGTTTTAATCTTTTAGTGTTCTATGACATTACAGACCTAAACGTAAGTGAAACATGACGATTTGGTTGTGTATCCGACAAAAATAAATTTAATCGTCTTCATGGTATTCCCCGTGCGACAAAATGCGCTTACATCACCGTATTTTCCAACCCTCAAAACAGTCAGCAACGTCTTTTTCCGGGGTCGCCTTCGATACTTTCTTCGATCAGGTTTTTATCTCCTCAATTGAGCCGAAACGATATGCCCAGAGCGGTCTTTTGAACTCGTTGAACAGCCAGAAGTCGAACGGTGCTAAATCAGGCGAATGCGGCGGCGGTGGAACGATATGGGTGGAGTTTTTGGCAAAATGTTCTTAAGGGATCATATGTAGTGTGGGCGGTACATTATCGTGGTGAAAAGACCAGGAATTGTCTGCCCATAATTCTGGTCAATCGAGGAGAACAGCTTCGTGCAAACAATGTAGAATATGTTGACCTGGCGGAAGAAATTTATAATGCGCAACACGGCGATAGTCCAAGAAAGTTATCAACATGATTTTAATTTTTGAAAAATTTTGACTTTGTCGCAGTTTTTCTGGTCTTGATTCGCCATTTGCACGATATTCACACGATTGGTCGGTTATTTCCTGCTCGCATTCACAGTTCCAAGTCACATTTCCCGTAATCATGCGTTTCATGACGTCCTGGTGGTCAGCAATCATTGTTTGACAAATTTCAACGCAACGATTTTTTTCCAAAAAATAAAAGTTTTTGGAGCCAATCAGGATTTCACGCGTTTGAGACTCAAAATATCTTTCAATATGGTTAGAGTTGATCCAAATGAAATGCCCGTAGCATCAGCAAGGTCTCTAATTGTCAATCGACGGTTTTGGAGTACCAAATCTTTGATTTCCTTGACGTGATTTTCATCGATAGATGTTGACAGTCGTCCGGGACGCTGTTCATTTTGGACTTCTTCTCGACCGTGTTTAAGCCCTCTGTACCACGTGTAAACATTTTTCTGCGACGTAGCCGTGTCACCAAAAGCCTTCTGTAGCATCACAGAATGTTCTTTCCGTAAACAAAATTTAACGCAAATTATTTGCTCAACGAAATCAGGCACAGTAAAAATCGAAAAACTCCTTTTGGAATGTTACAAAAATACATGTAGCTCTGTAGCAATTGAGTGTATTCATATGAAGCTTGGTTTGGATGCCACGCACAGTGCTACCAACCCACAAAAAAATCGTGATTTTATAGTGTTCACGAGGTTTAAATGAAAAATTCGCCTTCATTTTTGATCATAGCAGTATGTGCAAATGTTCCTCGTGATTATTTTCGGATTGAGCGTTTACCTGAAATTTTTAGGATGCTGCAGTTACAACATTTCGGTAACTGCAAACTTATTACAAGAAAAACGAAGAAGAACTACGTGTTAAAAGGACGGATAGTGCAAACTTGTGTATCCAATATTTCCGAACTGAACGTGTTCAATACAATAGAGCACGTAAACTATTAGGAACTGGAGACTTACACGTTCGCCAGTTCTAGGCCAATACCTTTCGAATGATCGGAAAAACAAAGTTCCTTTCAATAAAGCTTCACAAGCTGAAACATACCTCTTTTATGCATCATTTCTGATGACATTTTCTAATTGAAAATTTCACTTTGGGCACTAAATATCACATAAATTTCTTCATCAGCTAGCACAATCTAATAACTGACAGGCTCAGTTTCAACATGTGATATGGCATATCAAGGCTCCTCTCTCTCAAACTATGAACTAGGATGTCCGATATTTGAGCAAAACGGTTCTCTAATTGGTAGTAGGGAGGCAGTTGTTTTAGTTTACCTTCTCAACTGCCAAGTATTGAATGGCTTTACTCAAATATCCGTTTAATAAGTTTTGGCTAAACAGCGTTTCAGGCTATAATGGAAATCATCCTGCACTTAGGCACAGCTAAAAATTTAATGCTTGAAAAGCTATTACTGTGTTCGTATTGAAATAAGTGTCATGTTCCAATGCTTTCACTTAGGTGTTCCCCTCACTTGTGTGAGCGTCGTTTGACTGTCACAGTGGAACGGACGTTAACGATCCTCCGAGCCGTCCTGCCGTTAAAGAGCACACGTACCGAACCGACTCGGATCGATCGGCTCAGTACGGTACGCTTAGACCAGAAGAGGGTAGCGCCTGGCGAATCGGTTGTTCGTTGTGGGTTGTTTTATCTATATTCCTTGGCAGTCAGCATTGTATTTTCATATTTCATAACGGTTTCCAGTTAGTCAGATTCTAATGGATATATCGAAATTACTTTACCGTGCAGAAATAATTATCGAAGCATTATTGTTTTTTTTCGGAAATTTTCCCGTCTCACCAGATTTGTTTTCAAGAAGTTTTTTAAAGATATTTTGACTGGTCACCGGTCGGGAGTATTTTACCTTTTTTATTGTCCAGTTAGCACTATTTAGTAAAGTTTGGGAGATTAACCTGTTCACTGAAACTAAAAAATTTAAGTTTTTTCAAATCGGAGCCTCGTTTCACCATATTGCACCGCATTATTGGCGTCACGTGGTGAAATTTATGGCATTTGCGCGGAGTGCTACCGTCCCGACGTCTCACTTCCTTTACTTTACAAAAATTTATACAGGGAGTCCCACTTCAAGTTGTGATTCGAAGGTTACTCTAGGAAGGCACGTTGTATGGAAACAGTTGTCCGGTAAGGAGGGGGGCATGCCACGAAGACAGTTGCCATCTTCACGACATGTCCTGTCCTTTACCGGACAACTTTTATTTGAAACTGTTTTTCTCACAACGTACCGTTTTTGAGCAATCGCAGCTTTAAATGGGCCACCCTGTATATTTATTGACGAAGTCTCCTACTGCGATAGAAATTAAAGGTGATTTTTTTACACTTCGCGGATACCATAATGTCATGAAATGATTTTTTTTTCGCAGTATTTGCACTTTGCATATTATCCGCGGTATGTATGCAAAGTTTCATGGGAATATATTCAATCGTTGCAGAGCTACTAAGTATGTAAATATGAAACCTGAATTTTTGTTCAGTAAATGCACGTTTATTGCATGAAAACGATAAAAAATATTTTATTCGGAATATTGCCCATCTGTAAGCATATATTTTTCCCACTTGTCTGGCAATTTATGGATGCCACGCTAAAAAAAACTGAGACTCTTCGGAGGCGAACCAGTCATCGAGCCATTTTCGTACATTTTCGTAAGATATTACACATTGCTCAGCATGTGCGTGTCCCATAGACGCAAATAAGTAGTAATTCGACGGAGCCAAGTCTGGAGAGTAAGCCGCATGCGAAAGTATTTCTCATCTAAACGCCTCAATCGTTTCTTTGACCTCTTTTGCAGCGTGTGATGGGGCATTGTCATGAAGCAAAATCACTTTGTGTTGCCTTTTTTTTTATATTTTAGTCGTTTTTCACGCAAAGCTTGATTCAAATTGATGATTTGTTGTCCGTACGGTTCATTATTAACGTTTCAGCCAGCTTTTAGCAGCTAATAATAGATCACACCCTTCTGATTCCATCAAACACAAAGCGTTGTTTTCGCCTATAGCCATTTGGCCTTGCAGCCGATGTCAATGGTTCACCCGGAGTTACCCATGATCTTTTACACTTAGAATCCTCAAAATATATCCACTTTTCGTCACCAGTCACAATTCGATGGAGAAATGACTTTCTTTTGTACCTGGCAAGCAGTATTTTACAAGTGGTTTTTCGATTTTCCTGCTGGCTTTCGTTCAGTTCATGTGGATCCCAACTTCTCATCATTTTCTCTTCTTCATCTCTGGATCTTTCCCATGGATTGCAAACGTGTGGAGACAGTTTCTCGTGTCACATTTAATCGATCTGCGAGTTCGTGTTGCGTTTGAGCGTCATCTTCATCTAACAATTCTCGGGATGCGCTGTCTTCAAACTTTTTCGATGGCCTTCCACGTTCTTCGTTTCTCACGTCAAAAACGCCACTTTTGTATTTTTTGAACTGCTCAAGCACTATAATTTATCAAGAGCATGCTCATCGTCATGCCCGACAAGCATTCGATGTGATCCTGCAGCAGTTTTCTTCAAATTATAATAGGAAATCGATGCTGTTGGCAAATCGTTGTTTCCAGGGGCACAATTCAACATATTCAACAATATTCCAAACCGTTTTGTTTTATGAAATGTGTATTATCTTGAGCTTAAAATGTTGCTCAGATGTAAACAAAGGAAATGGCGCTAGTGGGGGGGTTTTACGGTGACCACATTGACAGATAGGGCCCTCTATTAGAAAATACCGGTTTTATATTTGCGCATCTGGTATACGTGTTTTTGTAAACATACAAAAGTAAATTTTTCGATTTTTACTGTGCCTGATTTCGTTGAGCAAATAATTTGCGTTAAATTTTGTTTACGGAAAGAACATTCTGTGATGCTACAGAAGGCTTTTGGTGATACGGCTACGTCGCAGAAAAATGTTTACACGTGGTACAGAGGGCTTAAACACGGTCGAGAAGAAGTCCAAAATGAACAGCGTCCCGGACTACCGTCAACATCTACCGATGAAAATCACGTCAAGGAAATCATAGTTTTGGTACTCCAAAACCGTCGATTGACAATTAGAGACCTTGCTGATGCTACGGGCATTTCATTTGGATCACCTCTAACCATATTAAAAGATATTTTGGGTCTCAAACGCGTGGAACCTTGATTGGTTCCAATAACATTTATTTTTGGGAAAAAAAGCGTTGCGTTGAAATTTGTCAAACAATGATTGCTGACCACCAGGACGTCATGAAACGCATGATTACGGGAAATGTGACTTGGAACTGTGAATGCGAGCAGGAAATAACCGACCGATCGTGTGAATATCGTGCAAATGGCGAACCAAGACCAGAAAAACTGCGACAAAGTCAAAATTTTTCAAAAATTAAAATCATGTTGATAACTTTCTTGGACTATCGCCGTGTTGCGCATTATAAATTTCTTCCGCCAGGTCAACATATTCTACATTGTTTGCACGAAGCTGTTCTCCTCGATTGACCAGAATTATGGGCAGACAATTCCTGGTCTTTTCACCACGATAATGTACCGCCCACACTACATATGATCCCTTAAGAACATTTTGCCAAAAACTCCACCCATATCGTTCCACCGCCGCCGCATTCGCCTGATTTAGCACCGTTCGACTTCTGGCTGTTCAACGAGTTCAAAAGACCGCTCTGGGCATATCGTTTCGGCTCAATTGAGGAGATAAAAACCTGATCGAAGAAAGTATCGAAGGCGACCCCGGAAAAAGACGTTGCTGACTGTTTTGAGGGTTGGAAAATACGGTGACGTAAGTGCATTTTGTCGCACGGGGAGCACTTTGAAGGCGACGGAAAAGAAATTAAATTGAAATTCGTCTCGAAGAATAAATGAGGAATTTTCATTTTATAAATAAATTCATCGCGTTCTTTGCCCACAGTGGTAATACTTCACGTCAATAGCTACGGTAGGCGATCACGCAACAGCATGTTCCCAATCTTCATATTTACCTCCAGGCGGTATCGATCGACGTAAAGCTACCTGGGAATTAGTGAATGTAGTGACCTAAGAAATAGAGACTTATTTATTATGTAATGAATAATGACTTGCTTTAGGAAACGATCTCGATGAGGAGCAATCCATTTCGAAAGATCGCAGATGCGGCGAAATTAGTGTCGGACAAACCAGGAGGATCGACAATTAGTTCCGAAGGCATAAATCTCCATCAGTTTTTGTCTTACGATCATCGGTTATTTTATCATTATCGATGATCTTTGACCACTCCCCATTGCGTGGAATTCGTGCATTGGATCGTGATGGAAAATATTGCCAATATTTCTCATTTTGATGTCGGATTGTTCTTTTATTATTGAGAATTAAGCATTAGAATTAAGCCATTTGCAGACGAAGAAATCACGTGTTTATTCATCTAGAAGGGAACTTGTGACATCAGACGGGAAATTCGGGAAGAAACATGATCGAATTATATCTCTAAAATGTATTCAATAATTTGTATTTGTTCTGTTGTACACATTAACACGTGTAGCTGCATGATGCTGTCATGTCTATGTGTACAGCGCTTCCCGTCGCATTAACTCTGTTGGAAGTATGATAAATGAAATCATGAGCTTGGATAAACTTTTAATGTTAATGCTACTGCGAATTTCGCTGAGTTTTCGGTAGTTCGGTTTGCGCCTTCCTCAGGGCCCCATCCCTGTTGGCACAACATCCTCCGACTGCCGTTGTCGAAAAGCTTTATTCCTGCTTAGAGGGGACGAGGGTTGAGAAGAGGACACAACGATTCTCGAAGTGTACAGGGTGTTACTGAAGAAGGTGGCCGAGCCTCAACAGGTGACTCTTTGAGTGATTCTAAGATGGAATGCTTATAAAAATATTGATGCTATAATGTGTCACTTTCAGGATACGGGGTGTCAAACTTTTCTTCTTAAAAAGTAGATTTTTCAAAATTTTTTTAAAAATATTTTAGCCAATTTTGTTGAAATTTTGCAGTGCTCTTTATGGTTATTATTGTTATTTATCGCCGCTGTCTGTTTTTTAATTTTAATATTCTATCGCACGGTCATCTAGGTCACCGGATTCAAATCCGTTAGACTCTTTTTCTTTGGGGGCTCGTAAAGTCCTTCGTTTATAGAACTCCGATCACATTGAAGGAGAATAAATCTAACGGGCACGGGATTCATGTAATCAGATAAAGTATACGCCGGGAATATTTCAATGTATTGGGCAATCGATGTTAAGACGAACTAATGCTTGCTTTGGAGTGGAAGGAGGGCGTTTTCAGCAACTCTTGTAAGTGTGATATTACCTATTATTAAATGTTTTTTAATAAAAAAAACTAGTTTAAGTGTAGTTTTAATAAAATGTTTTTCTTAATTTTCCTGCGTTACCCCTGTGCACGCCATTGGCAAAAGAAGACAAACAATTTCTAGCTTAAAACATTTCTTTTTACTGCATTAGAAACTGTTACAAAGTTTTAACGTTATATTAGTGTGTGTCCTTGTGTTGTTTAGGAGTTTTTTATATATAACTATTAAACAAAATCATTCCTGTATCTCGGAAACGAAGCACTACCCAACATTCCTTTACGTGAACTATTGATCTTAGAATCACTTAAAGAATCGCCTCTTGGAGTTTGACCAAGTACTTAAAACCCTATATTTGGAGACGAGGAAAGCCGCAGCAGTACCGCGGGATTCCTTCATCTATGAACCACGAGAGGTGCTAGCATTTTGAGCATCAAATTTAGAGCCTCTAAAACTAAATAATCCGCTCACAAAAAATAGCCAAACCGGCATTCCTTTCAGCAATTTTTGGGGCATTGGATTCAGCCGAAAAAAGTTGAGTTTTTTGCTTTCCTTGAGAACTGTTTCATCAATAGTTCATTTGTGAAAGTCAATCATGCTGATGCTTTTTGAAACCTCGCAAAATTTAGTGAATTTTTCGATATGCGAAAATGATTGAAAACCCTCCTACAAATCCCCAGAGTACAGCTCTTCTAAGCATGTAGGAATATCGTCCTGCAAAGCTCATTGCTGCTCTTCGCTATTAAGCTCCTGTGGAAAAATATAAAGTTCAATAAAATAATTCCAACTCAAATGTTAAGAGGGAATTGTACTTGATGATGATTTTCTATGAGGACTTGCGAATTTTCTGTAGCCCACATACGGTTATTGTGAAAATTAATGATTGCGTTATGAGAGAAAACGAAGCTTCATCTGGGAAAAACACATTACTTAGAAAATTCGAGGATTGCTGTTAATTGGGTACCCTGGAAAATGTGCTTTCCTTTTGAATCTGCCCGTTTCACGAAGCTTCGCCCGAATATTAATAAAAGTTTAGACATTTAGAGACGCTCGATGTCAAAAAACTCAGTTTAGTAAATTTTAAAAAATCCCTCAAAAATCAAGTTATGACGAGCACTCTCAGGTTTTTGAAAATACATTATTGAAGAGCTTTATGACGTTACGACCGTGCAAAGAAGTGCATAGTCTTCCAAGGTTCGCATTGTTTTCTTATGCATTGCCGTACTAGAGATAAATTGCAGAGTATATTTTATAAATTTTCTAGTTAAGGGTCAAACTTCAAAAACACCTAGGAGTAGCTGTAAAGGCGCGGATATTTAAATTCGGGTTAGTTCAGATTAGTTCAGGTTAGTTACACACCACAATATGCAGCACCCTCTCTCAGTAATTTACTCATTTCTCACCATCAACTGACTCAATGTGCAAAGCTTCGTCAGAATGCTGAGATATCCTCCAACAATACTATACAGGGTGTTTCATAAATATACCGATAAACTTGCAGGAGGTGTCGAGCACATAAAAATAAATATTTAGATCGAAAAAAGTTAAGTCTCAAATCGCTTCGTTTCCTAGATACAAAGTGCTGAATTTTTTTTGTTTATTTATATTTTTTTTAATATATCTGAAACGGGTTGGGATAAGAACGTGCAATTAGGAACACGGTAGGCAGGAAAAATGTGCATGTTCTGGAAAAGGCAGAACATTTTCACCTGCACCAGTGGCGTCCGTGCAGCTGTCCAATGTTTCTACATGTGTAAATAAAAAAAGCTTAGAGCTTAATGGAACCATACTTCGGAAGGAGAGTACTGTTTTGCCATGAGGCGCGTTTCACATATGTCTGTCCTTATGTCTTCTACCTCTACTAAAAGAAAATTAGAATGCTTTCTCCAAAAGGATTTTAAAAAATCGCACTTGAAAGTCTGTACCGATTCTTTGGTACGTAGACGGATAAAAAGGTGTTTTTTACCTTGATAACTGCTGCTTTAGGAGCAAAACATTGAAAAGCCTTTTTTTAAGTTTATTATATACAAACTTTATTTGTATTAAAAAAAGTCAGTGGCGCACCATTTTTTTAATTAAAAATATCTTATTGAATGTGTAGGTAGAGATATTCTGCCTACTGCAGAACGTGAACATTTGTCCGGTCACAGTATGTCCCTAATTTCATATTCGTGTCGCAGACGGTGTTCAAAATACATGATAAAAAAAAGAAATTTAACATTGTATGTCTTGGAAATGAAGCAGAGTCGGACCTAATTTTATTCGACACAAAAATTTACTTTTATGAGCTTTATATCGCTTTGAAGTTAGTCGGTGTGTTAATAAAATGTAAAATTAAAGCGCCAAATAAAAATTTAATTCGGAAAGATTGTATCTTCAGAAATTAGCCCTCGTTCACCCATGTTAATTTGAGCTTTTTCTCCTAAAATTCTTCAAAGATTTACTTTAACGCTTTCCTAGATACTCAAGTGGTATGTAGACAAGCTTAAGGAAGTGTCATACCCTATATGGGATATCCCGTGGAAAAGATTCGCCTCGTTGTGTAGGGTTACGTAACTAACCCTCCGCTTTAGTTTCGTGCCTATTCATTTTTGTAAATATACTTTAAGTTTAAGTTCGATAAGGGTTAGACAGTAGGCATTACTTCCAAGTTAGTAATACCCCCTGAGGCACGGCACTGGTAGGCATTGGCTAGAGCATGAGAATTTCCCATGCCATGCCTTGTCGATGTTGGAAATCTCCGCAATAAACCTGGTTGGCATTGGAGCTGCCTATAGTGAACTTTGCACTCCTAGTTACGAGAGTCCAGGACGGACTAGATACCTGCTTAGCAAGGTAAACACGTGGGATGTCCCGAAAGTCTTGGAATTAGGACAACCCGTCAAATTATTGCACTATTTATTAACTGATTCGTAAATAGTTATTACTAAACTTAATTGAAGTAAACACGAGATTGATTGATTGCGTGGCCGAGTATTAGTACGAGTTGTGATTTTGTGGGGTATTCGAGGTGTTGAACCGTCAGCGACACTGGTCAGAGTAATGACTATGACAACGAGAAGAAATGAATGATGATAAATCCCATCCTCTCCCAGCCCTTAAGTACTGGGAGATGATGGCCAACCGACATAGGCGTACTGTTACTCGGGATGACTTTCCCTTGAAGAAGGCCCATTATGTCCAGAACGACGGCCAATGAGCAGGTTATCCCGTGATCGGAATATTGCCGTCGTTCCGAACGAAACGTGACGGTACTCCCAATTTCGCCCACCACCAAAGGTAACGATGGGGAGTTCCGACACCCAAGAACCATGTCCCATGCACATTTCTAACTTGATTACTTCGCAATATAGTTTTTTTGAAAGAACACCAAGCCCAGGAATTTTGACGAATAAACCATTTGTGTTAACTATGACGGTTCGTGACATCTGGGAAGCAAGCAAATACAAGATGTGCAGGGGCGTAGCTTTGGGGTTTGTATCAACTACCAATGTATCAAGTTTTGGATACCCTCAAGTCTTAACAGTGCAGATGGCACCCTAGCCAAGGTGTGGTTTATCACCATGGGTGTTAGTACTTAAGAATGGACAAGGCATGGAGGGCTCTCTCTTTTCTCGCCCTTGTTTTTGGGATACGGTCGGTCATTGTAACGCAGTCGTCGTGTCTGCGCTCATCAAATTCATAAGTCACTCTAACACTCTTTGTATATTCCATATTAATAAACGTAAACTTGTATACCTTCTCTCTGACCTGTGATTTCATTCAAAAGATATAAACAACATCCTATATCTACAGCAGTGTCAAAACCCGATGCTACAGTTGTATGGTCAAATTTGACGTAGAGGACATCATTTGGTGGACAAGTCCTTTTGCCAGCTTTCGAAAATTTCCGTTCATCTTCCATGACCGACGAATTGAGAGCTTAGCAGTTTCGTGTCCATTGTCAGGCCCCTGGTTGGAAGTTTTGATTTAACGGTTGATTACTTTCCTAGGAAAACAGCGCTACGCTACCCGATCTATTTCGACAAATGGCGGACTCAGTTAAATTGGTTTCCATCAGACCATCATCGGCGATTATTCCGGAAGGAATACATCTTTATCGCTTTTTACCATACGACCATTGCACATTCTATCGCTTCGTAGGGCCGTTACCGACGTCCCGTTACGTAGATTTCGTGAATTGGGTTATATTGAAAAATGATGCCGACATTTTGTGTTTGGATTCAAGTGCATTATTCATTTCGACTGAATAGACCCGAAACATATTATTCGTGGCTAAAATGTCGCGACCGCGTGTACGGCCACGAAGGACTTACAGAGTCAAATAATGGAGTCGTACAGAATTTAAATGGGCGGATTACAGGCGTAAGACGTCTGCCGTAATGTGCCTCCTTGCACTTTTGTGGCTCTTGCAGGGGGATGGTAAATTACGGGTTCGCGATCTTTCGATTAAGCACGGGCGTCCGTTCATTTGGGGTTGAATTCCATTTTAAACGAGCATGTGTGCAAAAACGGTATTAAATTCCACAAAGGGACAATAAACAAATCCCAAACCAACTATATTACTATTTCAGGACTGACGACATAAAAGCAAAAAGCGTGTTTTGTGACTCTCGACGCTACGATTATTGGCCTCAGCTCGCGAAATAATCTAAACCGAATATATGGGTCTAATAAATCTAACCAGAATTAGAGCGGAGACTTTTTTGGACGGTGTAACTCGTTAAAACAAAAATGTCCTTCATATAATAAATGGATGAGCAATGAAATACGCTCGGGACACATCTTTCATCGCGGAGGACCTCCGGATAAAAATCTGTGATTGAGAGCGACGATTTCAAAATGCTGGACGGTTGACGTACAACGTGTGAAAAAGTTGTCTTTGGGTGATTAATGATGGTAACATTAGCAGGTCTTAATATACGGCAAGAATTCAGGTTTTGCCCATCTTGCTGAAAAGTCTGTAGGTGAAAGGCGTTTTATGTCCGGAATTGCTCGAACGGGGACAAAACTTGATTCTTCCTGTTGGGACTTGAGTACTCGGCAAATTCGTCGACGCCCTTTTTTATGTGTAATTAATTAGTATACGCGAGCATTCCTTGGCTATGTCGGAGCTATTAATCAGTTATCCGAAAATATCACGGAGTTTGACTCCAAA
The DNA here is from genome assembly GCF_040115645.1 of Euwallacea fornicatus. Lineage (NCBI taxonomy): Eukaryota > Metazoa > Arthropoda > Insecta > Coleoptera > Curculionidae > Euwallacea > Euwallacea fornicatus. The sequence continues at coordinate 1,766,913 of NC_089565.1, read as the reverse complement.
TTCCTCCTAAGATAAGGGTGAGAAAACGGTTATCAATCCCCTCGCATTTCTCGTTTATGTTAAGAGCATTAATGGGTATTATCTGAAGGTGTTACAGGCTTTTGGTCCCAAGTTCCTCCCAAGACCAACGTGGGAAGGGAGGGTTGTTTATAAGTTCCTTCAGCGAAGATGAGAAAAATGTTAAGGGTTTGGGACTCGTGAGAAAAAGGGTGGACCATTCCATTCTACCGGTTCTCTCACGAAGAGGGGATGTCGATACCGAGCTGTATCAGGGACTCCGTTTTTGGGTTAGGGGGAATAAAGAAGTGCTTCGAGAACTTGTATCGATTGTTCCCACCTTCTAACCACAGATCCTTTATACCAGGTCTACCGGTATGAAATGAGCGCTATTTTGTGAAAATAAAACACCAATTTTAACAAGGAAAGAAAAAAAAATTATTCAAAATATCGACCGTTGCTTTCTACACATTTCGACCACCTTTCTGGCAATTCATGGATACCGCGCCAATAGAAATGTGCCTCTTTGGCATCAAACCAATTAGACACCCAACTTTCTACTTCTTCGTTGGAATCGAAGTGCTGCTCAGCCAATGCGTGTCCCATCGATGAAAACAAATGGTAGTCCGAAGGAGCCAAGTCTGGTGAATACGGCGGATGGGCTGGCAACTCCCAGCCAAGTGTTTCGATGGTATCCTGAACCGGTGTTGCTTTGTGTGCAGGTGCGTTGTCATGTTGGAGCAAAATTACTTTCCCGTGTCTTCTTTCCCGTTCTGATCGTTTTTCGATCGATGCAATGTTTAAATTAATCAATTGTTGTCGGTAGCGAACAGTATTAACGGTTTCACCAGGTTTTAAAAGCTCGTGGTGCACCACACCTTTCTGGTCCCACCAAACACGCCTTCTTGCCGAATCGATCAGGTTTTGCATTTGATGTTGATGGTTGTCCCGAATCAACCCATGATTTTTTCCTGTTAGGATTTTGAAAATAAATCCATTTTTCATTTCCAGTAACAATTCGATGAAAAAACTGATTTTCTTTCGTGCCTTTGAAGCAAAATTTCACGGGTGTTTTTTCTGTTCTCCATCTGCCTTTCATTCAGTTCATGCTGCACCCATTTTCCACATTTTTGGATCTTTTCCATATGCTTTTAAACGATCAGAAATTGTTTGTTGTGCAACAATTAACATTTCTGCCATTTGCTTTGGACTCAAAGTGTCATCTTCATCCAATATCGATTGCAGTTCGGCGTCTTCGAACTTTTTTGGTGGTCTGCCACGTTCTTCATTTTGCACATCAAAATTGTTCTTTCTGAATCGTTGAAACCATCTTCTGCATGTTGCTTCTGATAAAGCATAATCACCATATGCCTCGACGAGCATTCAATGTGACTCTGCAGCACTTTTCTTCAAATGAAAGCAAAAAATTAATGCTTTCCGCAAATCATCATTTTGTGGTACAAAATTCGACATTTTTGGCACAATGAAATAATATATTGTTATTTGTTCAAGGACTTGATTTGTACTAAATATGTTTATCAGTTTGTATACCAACCAAGCAAACAAACAAAAAGGTTTGTTTACAACAAATGCCCTATATCGAGATATTTATATCCTGACGCTCACTTCATACCGGTATACCTGGTATACGTTAAGGTTCCACCTAGATCCTTGATCAACCAGCCCTCAAGTGGACGCAGTGAGCGTCAACCGTTTCTGAAATTCACGATCGTTGAGCTTTAGATTGGCCCAGGCCATAATCTCACAATTTTTTCGTTTATTTAACTAGTGTGGAAAAATGCCAAGTTATGTTTTTTCATGTTTAGTTTCAGTTTAAATGCTCAGTCGGGTCTTTTTTAGGGCGTCAGTAATACCTTAGATTCAAACATGTTTACATACGCGTTCGGTCTCGAATATAAACGCGCTCGCGTAGTTTCTCGAAATTAATGCATCAAGAAATTAATAAACCTTAATTAAAATAGTGAAGAATGATAAATTTTGCCCAAAACAGTGTCTCTGAGACTGCAAACTCAGGGTGGTCCGAACGTGATGTTCATTCCAACATCATCTAAGCTGTCACTTCGTGGAAGCCCCAATTCCGACTGGGGATATTTTTCCTAAATTATATCGTGGTACACCCTGTATACTGTGCGGCTCTAAATTGTCCTCCCGCCCCCTTCAACTTTTTTACAATTTTTTTTTTTAATTCAAAAGCGGCATTAAAAAGGAGAAAGATACTATTTTGTCTTTTGTCTATTTTTCTTCACCGGTATGGTAAAAAAATCGAAATATGGGTCTAGTGGTGGCTCAAATTAAAGGTATTTAAAAACGACATTTAATGGTGTAATGCGATTGAAATGTTTCGTTTTTGGGAAAAAGAGATGTAATAATAATATATAAATAGGAAAAAAAATGAATTTGAAAAATACGATATAAATTCAAGCACTTAGTATACAAATTATTTAAAAAAACTTGTTCGTTGATAGGAATTTAATTAAATTAAACAATAAATTAAAAATTTAATTAAATGCTCAGTATGAGCACCACTTCGCTGCTATCAAAGATACAACTTGTAAACAAACTCCTGCTTTGCACTTAAGGAGAATCATAGATTTACAAACTTGTGTAATTTGACTTTTTAATTTCATTAAAAAAATTTTTTTATTGCATTAAACAACTAATTTACAATGGCCAAACTTGCAGCCCCTTACTGAAAATTATGAGGAAGAATGACGTAGTTTCAATGATTAAGGACTGTTTTATCTTGTGATCCTAATAGGCCCTATTTGTCCATCGCGTTAGGCGATATTGTACAGAATAATACAGTGGGATAAGATGGGATGAAATGCAGATTATCACAGGATAACGCAGATGGCTCCGTGACGACACAGATGGCTACATAACTCCTAACATTTTATAAACATAACCGAAGACATATTTGTTGTCCGTTTTTGCGACGTTTATTTCTTATTTATTGCTCTTTTTCTGAAAAACGCATCGATCGATTTTAAATTACAAAAATTGGCCATTTTGCCCTAACGGTGACGTAAGCAATGTTAAAAAAAAAATTAACAAACGGCGAAGGTGGTATTTTTTGTCCTATTTAATCCCGCCTTTAAAAGTTTAAAAAATAACAATGAGTTAAAAAGTTAATGGTGACGTCAGGAGTGGTGCGGGGGAGGAGGAGGAAGGGGGGGGGGGGAGTTGCTCGAATATTGCGTCGCACGGTATTTGCTGCCTCACTGTGAATGTGTTTAACATAGGAGTATATTTACTTATTTTGAAGTAAATTTCCAGCGAGGTTAGCCAGACTCTGGAGATAGTAAGGAAATCTTCCACCATGTTTGTATACTACATTTTATTTACTTTCATAATATTTGTTCAACTATGATGCAAATGAATTCTTTAATGTATATTTGGTTATCAGGTGAGATCTCACTAAGAATATTAGTAGGAAGCCGTAAATTTGCGCGATATTTCTAAATATTTGTCTGAGCTGAAGCGACTTGAATGCCAGAATCAAATCTACGTCCCGCTTTTGGTGCGGCAATCACCAGATTACTGTTCGTCATCGTAACGGCTGACTCAAAAGTTACCTAATTCGATAGAGCCACATTGAATGAAACCTTAAACACACTGTCACACTGGTCACTGGTCAGAAACAGTCACTGGTCACAAATGGTCACAACAGTTCGACCGTCTGGGTTACACCGATGTGATGGAGTTACAAAATGATTTCGTAACCCAACAGCGTTGGAACAGAATTATTTTTATGTTCCCAAACATTTTTCAAGGCAGAGAAAAAGTTCGTACTTTAATTTAAGGTACGTCAGGGTCATTACATTACAACAGGGGTGTAGTGGAAGGTCTCTGCGGTCCCCGTGGATGGATGAATTTTGTCAAAGAGCCGGTTCAGCCCGGCTGTAAGCCTGGTATAACTCGATAATTACTTCCATTATCCGAAATTTCGAACCAGCCCTTGAGTTACGGTATCCGGACGAGAATTATTCTCTCACTAGTGCTCTTCTTTCTTACGAAGTCGATGCAGTTGTCGAATCAGCCAAGAGGTATCCTTCGCGTACCATCAAACTACAATCGACCAAAAATTCTACTTCGAACTAATTTTGATAAGTTAGCGTTAACAGCATTAGGGTCAAGCTATTAACGTGTAGTTAAGTTTAACGTTAAGCCGGTTGCCGTGGAAACCAAGATCGCGGCTTTGTTCGAACGTTTCCATGAAGTTCTGGTCTGCAACCGTGACCTTGCTAAATTCACCCGGCGAAATTCCATAATGTCGGTGACATTCTTATTTATCGGTCAAATAATCTGGGAATCGTCGACGAAATGGGATGGACAACGTCTGTCCCGAAAGCTGACACATTAATCAATTTTTGAGAAGTAATGTTGTATTTAATGCCGTTCACGCGAAGTGCAAATAAATAAATCTGAGGGGAGTGGTGAACAATTTATAGGGAAGGTGACCCTTCGAGAAAGGGTTCGATCAAACAAGAAGCGTAGATAAAGGCGTTAGAACGACAAAAGTGAAATTGTTATTAAATTTAGAATCCGTTGTTTCTATTGGGTTGGCAATTAAATTCGTTCGGTTTTTTAGTTTGGAATAAAACACATTTTTTTATATACAAAACAAATTTTAATCAATTATATATTGACCATCTTTATTGATAACCTCTTGCCATCCCTCTACCAACTTCATTATGCCACGTTCATAGAATGACTGTGGCTTATCGGCAAAAAAACGATCAAGGTGGTTTTTAACTGCATCTTCATCTTTGTTGGTTTTTCCCTTCATTGAATTCTGCAGCGACCGAAATAAATGAAAATCGGAAGGGGCAAGGTCCGGTGAATAAGGAGGATGAGCCAAAACGTCCCAGCCAAACTCGAGTAATTGGTTTCGCGTTGTCAAAGGTGTGTGAGGCCTAGCGTTGTCATGATGGAAGACAACACCCTTGCGATTTGCCAATTCTGGTCGGTTTGTGCGAATAGCTTCTTTCAACTTCGTTAATTGGGAACGGTATAGTGTTGAATCTATTGTTTTTCCAGATGGTAGTAACTCGTAATAAATAATGCCCTTAAAGTCCCACCATACGGAGAGCATTACTTTCTTCTGTGACGAAAATGCACGTTACTTCTTTCCATGTTCACCGCTACACAATATGTACGATACTTATGATAGCCAAACCAAAGTCCGTAGAAAATATAAGAGAAACATGATCTTGCATGTGTTTATTTGATTTGCTTGATAGCATTCAGAAAAAAAAGCAAATCAGCATGAAACTTCTACGGAAAGAAAACCGAACGAATTTAATTGCCAACCCAATACATCATAAGATGGAAAAAATGGAAATTATCCAGTTAATGTTCCCTCATTCGCTGAGGTATTTCAGAGATTAGTGGACTTAATTAATGTTAATTACGGGACGTTATTTCTGAAAAATATTGTATAACTGGAAAAACCATTATTTCAGTTGAAATTAAAGTGCTTTGGCGCTTTTGCAACTTAATTAGACAACGTAAATAGCAAGTACATTGAGAAACAACTCTGCATTATAGCGGGAAGTTTCCAATTCGTGAGTCAAAAAGTTTGCTAATTAGCAGCTTTTTTTGTAGTCCGTAGTGCAAGCTGTTATAACAATAAAATCCCTTAAGTAAACACGTTGACTTTGGAGTTAGAAATTTTACAAAAGCAAGGAGTTTCGAGTTTTGCAACCCCCTGACAGTGCTATAAATAACGGCGGTACATAGATGTTATGTACAGTACGAGATGAGATGAAAATATTTAATTATTTCTTGAACATTTTATTGTTAATTGAGATACCTAGCGGCGTGGCAAACTAAACAGCGGAACAGTAATGCATTTTCTGTCGAGACCATTGTGCTTCGTATTTTATTTTTAACAAGCAAGTTTTAATAAAGCTCAAACAATGCGTTCGAATATTGTTTTTCTACAAACACGCTGCAAGTACAACATTAAATAAGTCAATTAACTTGACAATATTGTGCTAAGGCCTAAATATAAAGATATTTCAATTTTAAAACGAAAGATTTTTTGCAAACATAAAAATTTCCTAATTTCATAATCGGACATGGCGAGACGAAAGGGGGGTGCTGTCGCCGAACGCATGCGCTACGTCACGTACTTCCGATCAGGGTTGAGAGTCGTAATTTATTCCTTTTTAATGATGTCCCTCCCATATTTGATGATCCAAATAGTCTCTTCCGTTAGTTTTAGTTAGTGCCCTTTAGATTAATGTGAGATGTTCACCTCGTTGAATGCCACCCGGGCAGCTTCTGAAAGTACACGTTTTGCCACTACCGACTTTTTTGATTACCCCGATCTGCTGCTTGTTTCATGTTAATTGATCTGACTTTATCCTCGATTTCGACCTGCCGATTTCAGTTGCAAATCTGGGTATGCATCACAGATCAGTTCAAGATTATACGGGGTGGCCCGTTTTAAACGGGGCACCTGAAATATCTTGAATGGAATTTTTTCCTTTAGAAAATCCCGAGACACACAAATTTTACTTTTAAGGGGGACGCTTTTAAATCGTAAATTCGTAGGTGTAGAATCGTCCCCCCGAACGGGGTGGAACCCCTTCGAGGATCTGCAATCACACCGGAGGTCAAGTGGCAAGTCAAATCTAAGGTATTTCAATTCTCTTTGCAAGTGCGATGAATTATTTTACACCGCCTTTAAATATTATTTAAAAACAGTTTTTCTCAATTATTCCCCCCTCGCCCTTTCTCCCCCCCTCCCTCCTCGCTCCTTATCTATCCCCCCCACCCTCCCCCCTCTTCGAGCCAAAGTTGAGCCTGGAAGGGTATCCCACATTATACGTCGCGTGCGCCGAAACACCTGCCATTAGTATATCTGCGCGCGCATGCATAAAGCATAAATTTTACCGGCGATTCTGTTGGAGTTCAACTTCCCTGCAAGGATGGAGGGAAAAAGGCCAGAAGGCCATTCTGGAACCTCGGACTCATTATTGCGAACCAAAAACCGAAAAGGAGACAGTCGACGAAGAAAGAAGCGTGCAGAGGGACAGAAGAGGGCGGAAGAACCCCTGTCGCCGGGGTAATTCAAGCTAAAGATCGGGGGGGCGACATCGTCACCATCCTTGACAGGCACAAAAACAAAGGCCTGGACCGATGGCAGACTAGAAAGCGACGACATCGCTAGAATCCGTTATCTGATGCCAAAACACAAAAAGAACGATACAGGATTCGGGCACGGGCACGAGATCCTCTGCAAACACGGGGCTTTTTTAGTGGGTGAAACCCCACACAGGGTGGTAGTACGGGCTCCAGTACGTCTGGCCGAAAAGATTTTTTTATCCCCGGGGTCGCGCCTATTAAAAAAAAATTGAGCTTCATTTATCCTCAAGAAACACTGGAGAATACTTTGACCTTTGCCTCATTGCTTATGATAAGAAGATTCTGTTGTCAAAGTTATCAGTTGCTAATTATGAACTCTGAGACAGACGTCAAGGTAGTAAAGATGCATTTATTTCAACAAACGGATCTTCTCTGGAAACTCCATTCTGAAGATTATTCTCTGGGTCACCTTGTGGAACATCCACATTAATACTTTAATCAGTGAGAAAGTTTTCTCATTACCTTCATCATAAACTGCGAGTGGTAGACAAGATTTCTACCTCTGCAAGTTTCTCATCTTTATTCGTTTATTTTTGTAAGAAAGCCATCCTTATACATATTAAACTCGCCTAAAGCTCGTACGAAAAATTTCACATTTAATAAGAGGTCCTTCCTACGCATGTAACATTAATCACTCTATAGTTTATTGAACCACCCGAAATCTTGAAGTTGAAATTTGCTCCGACTGCGAACTTCGAAAAGGAACACGAGTGCACTAGCTAGCAGCACATATCTGTGACACACTGTATATGCCACAGGAGTGCGTCTACCATGTCCTGCCTAAGTGGCATTAGAGTAGTTCCCTCGACTTGAGAAAACCGATTGTGGTAAAGCTCCTTGGTCTCGTTTGGTCACAGAATTAGTTGACCCTAATATATGGTGTGGGGCTTCGGAGCTTTTTCTTCTGGCGTTGCGAGGCGCCTTGAGAGAACTTCCCATCCTCACGGAGACCCGGGTGAACTTTGAACCGAACCGATCCATTGGAGGAGTGCTGGACGACATCCCAGCGGGAGCCCCTCTGCTGGACGAAGTAGGAGGGAGCTACTGTGTTGGTGTTCCGTTTCGGCCTTCCCTGAACCCTTTAGAATCTTTGGAGATCATACAAAACCCGGGGAGTAGGCTTAAGTGGGGTCGTCCACAAGGGCCTTCTCTCTAAGGGGAAAGCAATCTTTTACACTGCAGAGGGACTCGGTGTCATGGCTTAGGCGGAGGCTGATCTTTCCTCGCTGCGGTCTTCCTTCGAAAGGGCTGCATTGCGAAATGGAGTGTCGTCCCGCTGGTGATCAACTGCACTTGGACAATTTTATAAAGATTTCTACATACTTGTGTATTTTATATTAGAATTTTTAATTTAATCCTCGCACGTCAACATGTCCAGCGCGTCCAGTGAGATATTTTGAGAATGAGCTCTTATTTCGAATTTTCCGAGAGATGAGAAGCGGCCCTCAGACTTTACAGCACGTTTGACTTCATTCCCCTCGCATCGAATCCAGGATCGCTCGTTCCCTGCTGCAGGGTTACCGTTGCTCGTCACTAGAAAATGCGGATGGAAAAATTGGATAATAGAAGCCCTTTGAGGTTCATTCTAGTCCTTGAAGCTACCTCAGATGTTGTATCTCGACTCCTGGATTTTAAACCACAGATTCCTGATTTTGACGTGATTATCTGGATAACGGGTGCGTGCGTCGAGATAGAGAATTTTTTTCTTCCATGTAATGAAATTTAAAAATAACGTTTCCCTCGTTATTAGAGGGGGCAATGCGGTTTTTTATTTTTTTTTCATTAAAACCTTTGTTGCCCATCCAATTCTATACGTGCCTTTGGCTGAGGTTGTAATTTGCAGTTCCTTTTCACTGATGTGTCAATAAAGGCGGTTCAATAATATGAAATAAAATTCCCAATTTCTCTTCAAGAGATATAAATCTAATATCCGTCCCTATCATAAGAGCTTCTTCCGTATATTTTCTTTTGACCTCGAATAAAAAAATCGAATTTTCTTAATTATCGCAAAGTTAATATTTTCCCTGTCTGTATTCGTAATCGAGTTACTTGAAATTACTTTCTGATTTCTTAACTGACGCACGATCCTGTCCGCGTTAATGATGTTTACTCATTTCCAGGCCTAAGAAAAAGCATTGATTTAAGACTGCGCAGACATTCAGGTTTTAATGAGAGTTGATACTGACACAATGGATACTGTTGGATTGGAACTTCCCAAAATCAGCACTTCGACTAAACCGTTTTTGATAAATAGCGCAGATCCCCGACACCAACATGGGATTTCAAGTGTTAAGGTTTTGATCACGTGATACTCTCAGTTTATTGGAAGTGAACCTATGAAACTCGGAATTGCAAATTTCATACTGAGAAATCAGTTGAGTTCAGAAATAAGCCCTAAAAATGTGTATTTATCTTCTTTAACTTGTATCTTTTGGCCCCATCTTGTGTGGAAAATTGATGTCGCGCCGAAACGGCATAAAAAGGTTGCAGGCGTTTAGCTTAAAAGTATTGAAAATTTATGAAAATTAATGCATTATTTGATGCTTTTGACTCAATCGATTTTTTAGCTAGAATTTAATTCGTCCCAAAATGGATATATATCAAATTTCATTGCTTTAACGTTAGAAAAACGGATATTAACGTGGGACTAAAATTTTCATTTGTGAAATCTTACGTTAAACGTTAAAAATTCTCTATAACCGGAAAGTTCTGTCCGTTCATGAAAAAGAGGAAAATTATGCAGTTTTTGGTCCATCTAACAATATTTACTGTACGATATAATTTCCATTGTTGTTTATGACTGCTTGCCAGCGCGATGGCAATTTGTAAATCCCATTTTTGAAGAACGCCCTGTCTTCGGAGACGACAAACTCAAGAAGTGCTGTTTTGACATCTTCTTCATATTTGAACTTTTTCCCGCCAAAAAATTTTGCAAAGAGAGGAGCAAAATCAGAGGGTGCAACGTCTGGGGAGTATGGTGGATGCGAGAGAATTTCCCAGCCTAGCTCTGCGATTTTCTGGCGAGTCGCCAAAGCTGCATGTAGACTACAATATAATTTGCTTCCTATTGAACATCTCCATCATCCATCTTTTCTCGGAGTGCTTTCTTTAACTCATCCATTCGCCAACAGTGTTTCTCCGAATTGAGCTTTTCGTTGGGTTTCAAAAGCTCGTAATGGATAGGCCCTTGGATGTCCCACCGTACACACAGCATTCTCTTCTTAAGGCTCAATCCAGGTTTAGGAGTGGAGGGGGTAAGTTGTCCGGATTTACGGCACGCTCTTTTCCTTACAATGTTTTCATACGTAATCCACTTTTCATCACCAGTAATCATACGGTCCAAGAATGGTTCACTTTTGTTCCGAGCAAGTAAAGATGAGCATATGACGTCGTGCAAATTTTTTTCACTTAACTCATGAGGCACCATCTGGAATATTGATGGACCAATCCTAGTTTCCGAATGTAGTCCTAAATGGCTTGTTGAGCAGAGTTGAGTCTCTCCGCAATCTCCGATGTTGTCAGATCTTGGCGTATCACGGTCTTCACAATATCATCATCAATCAGAGATGGCCGCCCAGAGCGTGCCCTGTCACTGAGATCGAAATCGTCTGCTTCAAATTCTTCGAACCATCTCCTACACGTTTTTCCTGAAACAGCATCTCTCCCAAAACTGTAACTAAATTTCGACATGCTTCGGAAGCATTTCTACCCTGTTGGAATTCATACAACATACAGTGCCTCAAATGAATTTCATTAGTACCCACGTTTTCACGACCGCGTCTAGGTTAATAACGACATGAGATATCTTTACTGTAGTTAATTTCGAAGGAAACACGTATATACATGCAGTCATAAAGAAACATGGCCATATACGGCTCAAAGAAGTATGCGCATACATGTTTAAACTTGAAACGAAATTATCAGACAGAACTTCTCGGTAGACCTAATATATATATTTACTTACTGTTACTACATTCTATTTCACGGCTAACGACTCATCTTATTCGCTCATCTTTCCAGACACATTGCGGCCCTTTAACTTGCACGGAAAATCGATTTGGGAACTTTATTGCTTAACTAAACAAAAAGGTAATTTTTTTGATTTATTACACATTCGCGAAGTTTCGTATGTACCCAACCAAAATAAATCAGTTTTACTTGAACCGTAATTTGTGCTAACACAAGCTTGGTGCCTAACCTGGACTTAGATCCAGTTTCTCAAACTCCTGGCAACTTTGCCAGAATCATAGTTACCATAGAAATAACTCCGTCGGAGGCGAGAATTGATCTTTACTTTTATGGAAATTATCTTGCTGATATAGTTAACAGGAGCTTAAAAAACGGGACCTCAGCGGGGTAACTTACGCATTCGTGTTATAGGTTGAGGGGCTGTCTGTAATTAAACGTGCCTGAGCTGAGTCAAGCCAATGCAGTCGGCGGTAACTTACAGCATTACGTGCAGTTTTCAAGTTCTTGCATATCGACTTACATGAACATCCATAGGTTAAACCTCATATATGTGCGAAAAATACATTAAGTCTAAAATATAGCTATTAATTCATTTTACAACGATTTTTCCACAAAATTGCTAGCAGCAAATGGAAGTTTAGACCGAATATGGAATGAAAGCAAACTTCCATTACTATAGGTTGTAAGCCTCTTCCATCCTGTTTCCCGTCTGAAATCGGATGTAACACAAGGAGAGAATAAACAGGATTTCAAGCGATCTTGTAACAGCTGCTTCATGTTCTTTTATAGATGTTTATAGAATCTGCCAAGAAGGCATTCCCATTAAGCATCACCACTAAATAGAAAAGGGAAAATTTAGGGCAGATTGGGGATTCGAAATCGTTTTTTAGCAAAAAAAATCGGGAAAAATTTACATTTATAAAATACCGTGTAAACTCGAAAGTTTAAAAAGATACTGATGCGTTATTAACTGCTTAAGCCAAAAGTTTGCTAACAGTAGAGGTCGAACGCAGCACCGCTATCTCTCATAACGCCTTAATTAAATCAATGATTTACTGAAAAACCAGGTGTTACATCAGTGATCTATAAAGTGCCACATTATCTCCACTTAATTCTTATTCGTTACAATTTATTTCTAGCAGGAAAATACCAAAGCATAATTAAGTGTAACGGTGCGAAAAGGGAAACAAGATAACACATAAGGATAATTTTGTCCCATTTGTTATCGAGTCTATCTTGTCGCAAATTTTCCGTCCCAAGGGTGAAATGGAAGAAATCCTACAATGGGGTGCAAAATTTACCACGTAGAATCTAAATCCTGCGCATCAGGATGATTATTATTATCACTTTAGTCATTTTACCTACGAGTTTTTATTCCTTGGTATATAACACGCAATATATACGCCGTTCAATGATTTTTTTCTACAGAAAACAACTTAGCGATTTTAGCATCGCAGTATACCGGGTGATTCACGGTCGAAGGTAGGTTAGACGTTTCTCGAAGGCTGGTATCGCGATCTTTCTGAAAATTTGCATAAGTAGATAAATGAACTTGCTCTATCGACGTAAAATATTTTCAGTGATACAGTGTTGCCGGTTCTACCAGAAAGTACTAACATCTCCGATATTTTAAATGGAACACCCTATATATTTTTTCATTTTTGGGTTCTATATTTCATACTAATAACTTCTGCATTTAACTTCCTATACCTATCTCTAGCAGTTTTCGGGATATTATTTAATTTTCTTATTTTTTGCTCAAAGTCAGGCCTTTAATGAAACCTCTGTTACAACATGATTTGAATTCACAGAGCCATAATTGACAAACAATTGCATAGTTTTCAACAATTATGGCGTCCCAGAGGCACCTTTGGCAAATAACTTTAAATAATTCAATTTAAAGACGAAACTGCTTTTATTTTAGAAACGTGATGGTTTAGGTATAGGGATATACCACATCATTTTAAAGGAAATTTAATTGTCTTTCAGCATGGCTAGTAATACACAGAGGGCTTCATTTGAAAAAACACACTTTAGACACTTTTACTGTATACCCGTAAGACCATTAATTTTGAGCCCCTCTGTACAAGACAGAACATTCTTGTTTACATGCAACGAATTGATGAACCTTTCACAAATTATATTCCAAATTTTGTCCCTCTGTGAACTCAAATCGTGTTATAACAGAGGTTTCGTTAAAGGCCTGACTTTGAGCAAAAAATAAGAAAATTAAATAATATTCCGAAAACTGCTAGAGTTAGGTATAGGAAGTTAAATGCAGAAGTTATTGGTATGAAATATAGAACCCGAAAATGAAAAAATATACGGGGTGTTCCATTTAAAATATCGGAGATGCTAGTACTTTCTGATAGAACCGGCAACACTGCATCACTGAAAATATTTTACGTCGATAGAGCAAGTTCATTTATCTACTTACGCAAATTTTCAGAAAGATCGCGATATCAGTCTTCCAGAAACGTCTAACCTACCATCGACCGTGAATCACCCGGTATAACAGGTAAGATATATAGTACCCTAGTTTCGTGAACTTGCCTTGGCAACCTTAGGATCAAATTATAACGTCCTGTTAATATCAGATCAACGAAAACCAAGGATCTGGCTTATACTCCGACTCCATTTCAACGTTTCTATGGAAAATAGCTAGCAGGTAACGGCATGTTAATGACTGAGCCTATACGGAGTTTTCATAGTCTTGTTTTACTCAGTAATTAAAGCGGGAAACTATACGTGACAAACAAAAACTTGATGCAAGCTTCTTGCGAAATAAACGTCATTCCATTATACCCAGGGATATCGGAATTAGGCCTTATTGTATAAGCTGCGGTGCCTGCAGCGCTTGCTCTGGCAATTAATTATAATCCAAAATCCAGTTTATAAGGATCCAGACCGAGGCAAAGGTCACAGTTTGGTAACGCCGATTTGGGATTTAGCGAAACGCTATGTAAATGTTTACTGAGAAATCCCTAAGATAACCGTTATTGAATATTACTAAGGGAATTATAGGAAAAATAGACTCCAAGATTTCTATGCCACTGGAAGTCCTAGTGCATCAGCGATGGATTCGCACGATTAGAGGATAATTTGTATTATCGATCAGGTTATATCATTCATTTCATATTGTGGATTTCCATTATAGAATGAATTACAAGCACGGTCAAGTCACGGTCAAACAATACAAAATGAATCTTACAGCATTTGACCCGACCGTGACCTGACCGATATTGCGAATTCTACTTCGGCATATGCATACTGCAGTATTATTAAATTTCCTCGATCACAGAGTGGTTTTGAAAATCACGTACTTTATTCGAAAATATGTTATTCAGGGGGTTCTACAAACACTAGTATTTGAATTTGATTGAGTAAGCAATACAGCAGTGTTCAGCACTGAAATAGTGATTTATGACTGGACTATTAGTTGGCGAACTGTAGTTGTGTTAATTTGTTGAGTTTATAACAAGTGTTTGCATTGAAAGCGAGTATACTGGAATCGTGCGAACCCTCAAGCTGCAACAATACTCTATTCAAACACTCATCCGTGGCTGTTTCATGCATAAAATGTCAGCTTACCGCAATAAAAGTTATCGTTTGTGTTGAGGGGATTCCTTCGACAAACGAAACCACCGAAAAGACAATTTGGTTTACGGAAATGGACAGTATTTAGTTTCACTTATTTCAATAATGGCAGAATGTGTTGGTCTAAGTATGAAGAGGGAGATTGCTCGGTTGGACTGGTTACGACCTATGGTTTCGATCACATATCCGACACCGTTCCAAGACGAAGAGAAGAAAAACGAGAGCGATTATCCCTTAAACCAAGGAATTCCAACCAGGGGCGCACCACCACCAAGAGCGCTTGCGGGCTACGGCCGCGCCGGATGCGGCCATCTTGCGAACACCTATACGAGTCGCTTTTTGGAAATATTGCGCAGACTCACCGAATTGCAGATCGCGGCAATGGTCTCAACTGAGAAAGCTTCTTTTGACTAGCCATAAAGAACCCTTGGTTGTAGCCGGATGGGCACCGTGGTCTGGCACCCAGATGGTGTTCTTAAGAATGGTAGTCCGACTTTTCGAACTTTGAATCGTGGTAACTTTGGTAAACGAGGTCAAAGTATCTTCACAAACGGCTCATATAAATCAGGTGAGTGAGCTCGTTAAGATGCCTCCTACGGCTTAATTGTATCTTGTAAAGTTTACCAGATTCAGCGTCATTTGTGTCCTCATATATCAATGAAAAATTGGTAAGTGTCGAGGTACATGGGCGTAACTTAAGGGGTGAAAGTACAAATAACCAACAACTAACCAAATAAACTATAGCAAAAACCAATAACTTAAAGTCCTTGACATTTGAGTGGAAAAGGATTTAGTCGTTTAAATAGCCGCGAAAAGGCGTCTGTGTGGTTTTTTCAGGCATATACGAGGATAATTCCAGAAGTACTCGACCTAACACTTACAGAAAAAATAATTTGAAAAATATTACATTATTTCTCAAAACAGTCTTTTTTGAGATTAAAACCTTTTTCCCCAGCAGTGAACTATAGTTTCTTTTTTCCTGTTGATAGTGAGAAGCTTCGAATGTTTCAAAATAGGCATCGATCTCGGACTCCATCTCATCATTATTGGCCCTCTCTACCGAGCCAGTTTTTCCAAGTTGGAAAATCGAAAATCTGAGTTAATCTGGCGAATAGGGTGGGTGGGGGCAAAATTCGAAAAAAAAGTTCATTGATTTTGACCGTCGTTGCACTGGGACAGCGTTTCGACGAAACAAGACCTGCTTTTTCGCCAAACGTGATTGCTTTTTTCTCATTTTTTCGCTGTAATAAATTTGAATGACATTCTTCGTTTACCGTTTTTCCTTTAGGGAGATCGTCAATAAGAATTATCCCGCGTGCGCCCCCAAAAAAACTGACCCCATCACCTTTCCCGCAGAACGGAACGGTTTTCGCCTTTTTTTGGGGCGGATTCTCCCTTTTGAGTCGATTGTTTTGACGGCTCTTTCGTATCAGGTGTGGAATGATGGGTCCATATTTCATTCGCGGTCATGAACCGACCCAAAAGCTCCGCTTTATCGCTGCTAAACTTTACCAAACAGTGCCTTGAACCATCCTCACGGCGCTGGTTTTGTTCAATTGCGAATAATCGCAGCACCCATTTCGCGCATACCTTTCTCATATCTAATTGTTCGATCAAAACGTGATATCCACTACTTTTTGAAACGTCCACCTTCTAGTACAGTTTTTTCACCGCAGTTTCTGGAGTGGTCAGATCTGGAGCGTCATTGGACTGACCACTGCGGAGATCTTCTCGGCAGCTCTCATGCTACCTTTATACTCTACCCCCAATATTTTACGTTCGTTGTGGAAGACGAGATGTTTCCAGAGTAGAATCTAATCGTACTTCGATGTCGGATTCGATGCGTGATTCTAGTGAAAGGGTCGCATCACGTATTGATAACCAGTTGGGTCCACGTTCACGAAATCTTTAATAGCGTCCATTAAACGCGGCTCCAAAAGAAACAGAAATCAACGCACCACCATAAAGCTTTTGATGGGAGCTTTTAAAGGTTAGGGGTTTGCACCGCGGGTAAATTTTTAACAAAAAATTACCATCTACATGCCAGGCAGGGTACTTCTGGAATTATCCGGGTATAAGCCAGATACATTGAAACAGATTACTCCTTCGTTTACAATATTTAATGTAAAAATTTGCATATTCATGGCCGCTCGTTTTTGGAAAGCGACGGCACATAACTACCATAATTATTATTATTTATCTCTGCTTAAAAGATATTAATGGGATAACTATTAGTCATAACCATATTTCACAAAATTCAAATGAATGACTCGGAATATACGCCAGGGCAAACACAACAGTTTCCGATTTCTATAATGACTAAATGATTTCATTAATTTGGTAGTAAATATTTGGCTTTGCGTGCTGGGAACAATGGTGGTTTCTTGATTAACTGCGTGGTCGTTTCAATCATCAGAAATAAATACATATTACTCGGTTATTGATTTAAACTCCATTAATTATTTTTATAATTTATAATTACCATTGTTCGGTATAGTGGTTGGAACGTGTTCCGGTTTTTTTCTGAAAGTGAAAAATTATTTATAGGGGAATTAATTATTGCCACTGTCGACACCTTAACACAATGTTAAATCAGCGTTTGTTCAATTTACCATATCCGAGGGGCTGCAGCAACCTCCTTCGTGCCTTCGAGTCGTATTTTCTTCGTTGGAACCAATGTCGAATTTTCAACTCTTCGTTCACCACGATTGTCCAAAGTAGCCCTCAGAATGGAAATTCATCAACATCGCCCTCTCCAAGGATACCTTATACCATTACACAGAAATCACCTTTTCGCCCGGGGATTTCCCTCTTCGACTGGCCCGCGTTCCTTGTTAAAACTTGAGGGGCCTGTCTGAAAACAGTCAGACTTTCTCGGGAATACCAAATGTCGGCAATAAACTATAACGAAGGGGTATCATAACCCTGGAAACTTTCACATAATTGTGTCCCTTGAAGTAGTTTATTGCCGATAGAAAGGGGGTTTGCACTGTAAGGATTTTCTAGGAATCCCACTGCAGTACATCTGTGAAGTTGGTTGCAATGAGCCATAGTCTTAGAAAAGGTTGTAAACCCTGGTGATTTCAAGAAAAACCCGACTAGCGGAAAACAAAGGACCAATCCCTGGTACCGCGGAGGACGTCCGATTCCAGTAATTCAATAAAGAGTCGTTTCCGTGGGACCAGGGAAGGGTAGTGGGAACTGACAGTCGAGGCTGCCACCCACTTTTTAGTTCAGTTTACACCAGACCTCATGAGAGATTAAAAAGTCGAAAAAGATAAATTCTTGCCCTTGAAGTCATCAGGCACCAATCACTTGTCAACACCCTTAAGCTAAGAACTTTGTTAATATACAAATTCAAAAAGCAATCAAGCAATCAGTTCAACTCAGTTTCTTTCGGTCTGACAAAAACGAGAGTGGTTCTTCGAAAACAAAAGGTTTAGAACCAGCCGCGGAAGCAGAACCCACTAACAACTACAGTGTCCAGGGGAATTACATAATTCTCCCCGAGACAGGGCCAAAAACTTGATACATTGGTAGTTGATGCAAACCCCAAAACTACGCCCCTGCACATCTTGTATTTGCTTGCTTTCCAGATGTCACGACCCGTCATAGTTAACACAAATGGTTTATTCGTCAAAATTCCTGGGCTTGGTGTTCTTTCAAAAAAACTATATTGCGAAGTAATCAAGTTAGAAATGTGCATGGGACGTGGTTCTTGGGTGTCGGAACTCCCCATCGTTACCTTTGGCGGTGGGCGAAATTGGGGGTACCGTCACGTTTCGTTCGGAACGACGGCAATATTCCGATCACGGGATAACCTGCTCATTGGCCGTCGTTCTGGACATAACGGGCCTTCTTCAAGGGAAAGTCATCCCGAATAACAGTACGCCTATGTCGGTTGGCCATCATCTCCCAGTACTTAAGGGCTGGGAGAGGATGGGATTTATCATTATTCATTTCTTCTCGTTGTCATAGTCACTACTCTGACCAGTGTCGCTGACGGTTCAACACCTCGAATACCCCACAAAATCACAACTCGTACTAATACTCGGCCACGCAATCAATCAATCTCGTGTTTACTTCAATTAAGTTTAGTAATAACTATTTACGAATCAGTTAATAAATAGTGCAATAATTTGACGGGTTGTCCTAATTCCAAGACTTTCGGGACATCCCACTTTTTTACCTTGCTAAGCAGGTATCTAGTCCGTCCTGGACTCTCGTAACTAGAAGTGCCACGTCGGTACCTTGAACCGACAAGTACTACAAGTAGTGCTCGCGTGTAAGCACTCTCGTACAATAACTCGCTGGTGGTATCTCCAACCTCAAGGAAGGAACCCCTGCATATCGCTCAACACTCCTTTTTGGGGGAGAGAAGTTAATAGCCGAGTGCCGCTACTTTCGAGCATATGAGAGGGGCGTGTGCGAGAGAGCAAAAATGACCTAACATCAAATCTGCTATTATTTTGTTATTTTATATGCTGCGATTACCAAACCTTTACGACCGTTACTGTACAACAGTAAAAAATCTTTATTCGCCTAAGAGCTGTCGGCGTCAGTTACTGTATAATATTTTGCCCTTTTTTAAAGATCATTTCAACCTCGCAGTAAGAGAAAAATAACAAAGTGCTGTGACCTAAACAAACGATTTTTCACCTGAATTTTTGAAAAATTACCAAGTTTATTTACCGGTAACATTAATAAACGATGTTTGGACTTACGCACAGCATTCGATTAGAAAGGAAAAAGGGTGGTACCACTTAAAAGGTAAAAACCGATATTTGTAAACATTTTTCAATCACTCGTTGAAATAATTTTAAAATATCTACAAAACGAAAACGAAAGCAGTTTCTTCGAACGATTTTACTAAAATCCTTTCATTCCGAAGAGTTTCTTATGCGAGGCGCCCTAAAAGGGTTTTGGCAGGCTTAAGAAGGTTATAAAGGACATTGCGGCTAAGAATTTTTGTATAGAAACCTCTAGTCAAAAGTGAGCTATTTTGGCTCCAGAGTCATTTCCGTTCAAAAATGTAACGTAAGCTCGTTGAGACTGAAAGCTATTTAATTCAATTTTGTTAAAGTTAAAGCAAAAGGAATTATAATGAGGTAAAGTTTAAAGTGATGACCCCCTAGCCTGGCCAGGTTAGGTTGAATCATTGAATCACGCACCTGTTGTGAGATATGCGGAGGTTTCTCTTGAATATTTACAGGCCCTTCTTAAACCAACAACTTCATATAACCTCACTTGCAACTCACGGACGTGGGGCGTGTACTGTTTTAAGGTGGTAAGGGTGCAAGACCTGCTCGTGACGTCTTCTCCACACTGTAGTCTAATGGGGAGCATTCACTTGGTTCGCACTGCACGAGTGTTGGTGATAGGTGGTTCATCAATTTGGGACAAAATCTCGTCACGAAAGGCCAATGTTCTTGCAGGTCGTGGATACCCCGGTTGCTTCATCTGGTTGAAAACCATTTGTTCCTCGTAATCGATATTTCGGAAAACGCTCGGTATAAAGGCGTTTAGCTTCTCTGACGTTGGATCTTGCTTCGTCGTACATTTGATGAATGTCTGTATTCTCTTCAAACGTAAATTGGACAATTTTCACTCTTTAAACGTAAAAATTTGTGGCCAAAGGAACGAGTGTAAAGCACTTAATTTGCTGCGATTGCGATTAAAATAAATTTTCAACAATATCGAGTTTTAAAAAAAGTTTTTTTTCTTTGTTGTTATTTCATTCACTTAAATTGAATATCGAATTTTTTTTAACAAAAACGATTCTAGAGCCAAAACAGCTAATATTCGAAAATTGTTTACTGCAATGTCACCTACAACCTCCTTAAGAATGGCACAACCCTTTTGGAACACCTCGAATATCGGTATAGGAACTAATGTTTTTTCATCAGCGTCATAGAGTTTCTAGACCAAAATGGCGCCTTGCAATCCTAAAGAAGATTTATGTCAAAAAGATCAAAGTACTTCAGATGATAATTCTCCACAAAAGCTGTTAAATGAACGCAGATCGCCGGCTACTTCCATGGCTTCGAAGAAAAATATCTTCTCGATAAAGTTGCCAGTACTTTAACTTATTGGCCTTTACTATGACGATAAATCAACGATGACCACTTTAGATAAGGCTGGGACCCATCTTCAACGTGGGTGGGGTGGGAAATAATTTAGTCGCGGTAACCTTTCTTCTAAAGGCTGCGTGCTCATCTGGAGCATGTCCATTGATCCGGTTCAAGATGCGATGATAGGGTGGAGAATGAGCCTTTCCAACAGCTCAAAACATACTCCAAAGAGTGCTATCGGCGTACAGTTGCGACATGGAATTGTTGAAAGGAGAGGGGAGTGGTCCTGTTTCTAGAGTTTTGTCCTTAAGATATACCATCTGATGAGCTTCCCGACTTACTTAGTACGCAGTGTTTGAGAAATTCAAGATGCAGTTCGTCCAACCCAACAGCCTTTCCTGTCTGCAAATTCTTCAAACGTTTTGGATCTTCGGAGTTATAAATGGTTCATCTATTGTAATATTCTCACTTGCTGCGACTTTCTGAAATTTAAGGTAGGTTTCATATGTTTTGATATGAGTTTGTCAATATGTCGGTCTCTTGGTGATTTTGGACAGGGTTAACGTGCTTCCTTTGACGAGCCAAGAACAGCTTTTTTAAAAATATACAGAGCGTCAATGTGAAAACTTCCCACCTCTATTATCTAGCAACGGAATAGATTTTTGAACATTCGCCAGAACACATCAATTTTTCGCACGAGGGGGAGTAATTTTTATGTAGAATTTACTGCGCTTCTTTCAACCCTCTACCCCCCAAAGCTACTCTCTCAAATATTTTAAATATTAAAAGGAGTTAAGTGATACGTCATTTTAAAAGGCTTTTCATTCTCTACATTTTAGTAGCTCACAGTTCACGTCTCACTGTTGTGTTCCCAAGTTAGACGTCTATGACTATTCTAAATTTATTATTCTTATTAGTGTCTCATAGCGTTCCAAGTAAGACATTTTATTCAAACATGACACGATTAGCAAATTGTGATATTAAACTTGTGCATAGCTGTTTTAAAATATAAAACAAACCATTTTTCTTGTTACTGTCCTTAAAAGAAAACGTTCAGAATTGGAATTCCTATTTTTAACACTTTTAGTTTATTAGATGTTCGAAATGTTCTCTATTACTTTCTAAACAATAATAAAGTCTATGTTGCACCTCTTCTCTGACATTTTCAAATACCACTCCTGAAGTAGCCCTGCTCACCTCGTTCGCTAAACAACCAATTTTATACATGTCCTCATGAAAATAATCTAATGGCGTTAAGTCTGGCGATCTTGCCGGCCATTCTATCCCCCCCTTTCTACTAAACCATTTGTCGCGAAATCGGCCATCCAACCAGTCTGGCATTAGACGAAAATAATGCGGCGGAGCTGAGTCTTGCTGAACTTGTATTTCGTCTTCGTGCAAGATATTTCCACCAACTTGATCTTTCAAATGAATTGTTATTAAACGATCCATTACGTTTTCAAATAAGTTTAAGTACAGCTCGCCAGTTGAGTTTTCCTCAATAAACAAAGGTCGTATAACGGCATTTCCGGGAACCCCAACCCAAACATGAATTTTTTCCGGTTACTGTGTAGTGCCCTCTCCAAAAACGTGGGGATTTTCGTAGCTCAAATGTACCCAGGTCTGTTTATTTACTCGAACATTAAGAAAAAATGATGACATCGTCACTGAAGCAAATGATTGTTAAAAAAATTTAGTTATTAATTGAGGAGGTTGTGGCTTGTAAAATTCATTTTTTTTTAATCAAAATCGTCTTTACACTGTTCCTGTAAACAATTTTATTTTGCAAGAACAAAATTTATTTAATTAAAACAGAGATTTTCGTGCAGTTTCTTCATATGGCAATCTAATTTGACTTGCGACCGTATGCAGCGAATTGCTGGGTTCTGCAACGAAGGTTCCTAGAATACGTTTAAAACATGCTGAACAGCCCTTTTTTGTTTGCAATAGAGCCCTTTCCTGTATTTTTTTTCCAATTAAATCTAAAACGCATCTACGGCTCACATTCGAATTAAGGTTTCTAGCATTAAAAACTTGCGCAGTTCTTCTTGCGCATCTTCCTTGGTCCCTATAAATATAAATAGTTTCAGTTCTTTGCCGAATTGCGTAAACAATTTTTTTAAATTACTCACAATAATACACGGATTATTGCAATAAATTTTAATTGATTTGAATACCTAGTCACGTGGACGAGTACCACGGACGAGTAAATAACATTTTGCATGCAAGATAATATCAAAATTTATCGAAACGGCATTTCATTACAAACAATAATAAACAATAAAGTAATTTATATTCTACGTAGATGTTTCTTTTCGAGGACCGAGGAAACTTATTAGATTGATAAATGTTTGCTTCAGTGATTAAATTATCTTTTTTTATGGTCGTCTCGACATACAGTGAGTCGATAAATCAGTAAATAAATTTATTACAATTTCCTGAACGTAAGACATATTTGAATAAAAAAAATGGTTAATTTCCACGCTATCAAAATATTAATAGGAAAAACGAATTTAGAATGATCAAACATGTCTAAATTGATAACGCAACAGTCAAATATAACGTATGAGGTACCACAAAGTAGAGAGAACGAAGAGCCCTTTAAAATGATGTATCACGTGGCCCCTTTACCGTTTAAGATATTTGACAGGGTGGCTCCAGGGGGGGAGGGTTGAAACAGGTAGAGTGAATTATACGTAAAAGTTGTTCCCCCTCGATGACAAAATCGACGTTTTCCGGCGATTTTTTAAAGGTCTATCCCGTTTCGGGATAACAGGAGTGGGAAGTTTTCAACTTGACACCCTGTATAGAGTTAAATGTCGTTCAAGAATGCGCTTATCGTCTTGTTTGCAATGCTGGATCCATAAATCCCTTTCGCCCAAACCACTTTAAATTTTCTTGGTATGATACGGATCCTGATGGCATATTATTGAAAATTCGTCTCCCTAACATACTTCAATTTCAAGTGATTTATATTAAACATTAAATGACTGTTGCCTGTCCAACATCGTATTTTTACATTAAAATAAATTTGCCGTCGTTAACACTCACAATACCCACGAAAAAATGCTGAAATTCCTTTCCGAACGTTATCTGCTGCAAGTGAATCTTTGTATAACACATGTTTTTCCATCCATTAACGCCATTTTTTTCTCTTTAAATCAATTATTGTCCCTTTCGCCACAATCTTTCCATCAACAATAGTAGAAACTGTTTTTCCAGAGCGATCCAATAGAAAAGAAAATGCGATTAATGCGGCAGTTGAATGGTTTGTTTTCTAAATTAAATTGAGTGATGATTTATGACAATGTCGAATGAGAAATGAAAAAGCTCATGCACGCAAACTTGATGGTTATCATGTGCGTAACAATGACTGGTCTAACGGATTTCTTTTGGCGGAAAATTTTCATTCGATAGCTACACCTTCCTCTAATTGAATAGAATGATTGCTCCGTTATAATGAAAATTATACTGCAATTTTTACGCTCATTAGAATCCACCATGAGTTTGTGAGTCTTTCTCGTAGCCCTGAAAGCTGAAAGTAGGGGACAAAATTCCAGAAACGTGAGCAGTATTGCGACTTTCACACTTACATAAACAATCACGTTTAAACGTGCAGATAACGTATTTTACTATGGCCAACATTGGGTTCGTGATTACGAACTGAGATTGCGCAGTTGAATAAGCCCGATCAGTTTAAAAAACGTTTTATTTACGAGTTAATTGTTAACCAACAAGAAGAATCCGTCTTTAATCGAATAAATCTTTATAAAGCTTGGAAAAGTGCCTGGAAATAGAAAAAATATCATACTAAAGTCCTATATTTTTAAAGTAAAGACCAGATACGAGTGATGAGTCCGCGCAAGAGATTTCTTAGTTCAAAGCGAATGAACTGTATGTTTTAAAGGAAAATCAAACAAAATTGAACTGTGTGCATGGTCGGCTGAAACTCAAATAAATGTCTGATCTGAGTTTACTGGGCCTCTCAAAACGATCGAATTGCCTAGAGAGAAGATTAACTTGCATGATATGTAAACATGGTATATTTGTATTCAGTTGTTTACAATCCGCCCCGGCTAAACTCTGTTTTTTCCGTTCATAACTCTATTTTGAGCTGAGAGCTCTAAAGTGGAAACTACATTCTAGAGCTTCGTAAAGGATTTGCTGCATTTAGAGCATTCTGAAATAACATGGAAAATAAGTTTTTTCTTAATATCGCCGTCATCAAGCCCAAGTTCCGTCCAATCAATTAGATCAAGTCTCTCCTATTTATCACTCCTAGGGCTGTTCGTTGATTTCGTACAGCTGGTCACGTGGGTGAGGAATAGAAATTTAATATATAGTCCACGGCGGGATTTATAGGTCGACATTTAACGTCGATTATAAATGATGTTCCTACTATCGGGTTATAATAATGCAATGAGGAACTCAATTTTCAGCTATATTTATGGTTAAATTTTCATTATATTATAGCCGAAAAAATGGTTTAACAGCAAAATCAATCTATCTCGAGCTCTACAAATCATTGGATTTATTCGAGGATCATAAATTTAACGATTATGTGATAAAATCGAAAGCCTTGTAGATTTTGAAATGCTTATAAATCATGCTGTTATAAAAAAAAAAAAAATTGAACAATGCAAAATCGGTTAGAGTGGCGTTAAAATTTATGAATGCAAAGTTGACATTGTTATGGAAATACAATTATCATTAATTGACAAATAGACAGGTCGATTGTACTTGAAAGTTTTAAGCTCAAATAATCTGTTGCCAGTGTGGAATTTGATAAGAATGGCCTAGATAAAGCTCATTTAAACCGCGAAATTTGATAGCTCAAACAGACATAAACCAATGTGTTTTACACTGTTTAACTAAGGATTCTCCTCTTGTCAAAGCACTATTAAAGGTCTATTAATTTTCGGTAGGGTCTTGATAAATTGGAGGCTTTGTAGCTTGGTAGGAATATATACTGTGACAATGAACGTCCCAAATTGGCTAGGAGTGATATATGCCTTTCCAATAAATTAACTTGTTTATCTGCCAGCGGAAAAACTATCGGTTCAATACCTAATTTTGATGAACTTTTAATTGGAATTCGTAACACATTTAGCTGCTGTTAATCAACAATTTTTTATAGTTTTTTTTCAGCGCATTTGTCTGATTGTGTTACTGTCACTCTCTATCATTCATACGTCGGAAAAATTCTTCAGTCCGTGGCGACCCGAGATTTTTTATAAGTGAGAACCGCATATATGGTGAGCTTTTCGAAAGCGGGACATAGTATTATACGTGTAAATTGTCACCCGCTTTTAGGGCCCCTACCACTGTAGCCGTACGAGTTAAACCGGCGATTAGACCCTCCTCAAGCGTTAAAGAAGTGACTATTACGCGAAAATAATTGCGCGATATTGCTTTTAATTTAAACTATATATGTAACTAGGTAAGAAAGATGATATATTGTTTAATAAGTAGTAGATTTTTGCGGGACGGCCGTAGCGAGCTCCAGCAAGGAGATGAGCCGAATGAGCTGTAACGTTAGGTAACATCGTTGCGATATTTTTCATCCCAAACCTTCAAATTGGACGGCATTACAGGCCCTGAACAACAGTCAATTATTGGTCGAAACAGTAGTTTCACCGCAAAATCCATTTAGCTTACGTAACGAAAGGTTAAAGTTGAAATTTGAGCAGTTTACTATTGCCCGTTCGCAGCAACAACCCCATTTTTCATGATAATAATCATCGCCCATACAATCAATAGACCCAGTATTTTCTTCTACCTAAATCAATTATTAATAATCCCAGTACCGGGCTCCTCTTGCGGTAAATGTACCATTATTACAAGTTATGAAGTGCATGTACAAGTAATACTATAAGACAGGCAGGGCTGTTTACCCCATTTGGCCTCCTGAATATTGAGAGTAAGGAGGTTAAAGCACAATTTATTAAACCGATATTTATGTGAAATTGGAGGCAGAGAGGCAGGCCTTCCATAAAACATTAACTGGAGAATAGTTTTAATAAAATATCAGTGCGGATCATGGCCGCGACTGAGAGTCCAGCTACGCAAAAAAAAGAACACTTCTTTACCGACTAGTTTAATCGACTCTGCTGTACGCCCCTTTTTGGGGGGACCGATGATGAGCATCAAGAAATAAGCACAAATGCTCACAAACGTGTAAATAAAGGCTCTATTGCGGGTCATACACACGTACCGCACAGTATCGCTCCAGCTAGTGCAGGTACTGGCGGGGACTCCCCCTGTCGACCTCTTGGACGAAGAAGGGATTGTGCTGAGTCAGCCTCCGTTAATAAAGGATAGCGACAGAGGAGAAGTAAGGAAAACGACCATTCGGACATGGCAAGAATGGCGGACGAGCCTGGAGGGCAGTGGACTAAGGGATTAGTGCTTGACCTAGAACTGTGGAAGTCATGCCGACGTAAATGCCTACATTTCTATCTAACACTGGCTTGGAGCGGTCATGGAAACTTTACGCACCGTATAAGAAGCCCGAATTACAGGGACTGCGGTGTCTGCGACGCCGCGGGACGTTACATCTTCCAGTGCTCGATTTCTCAAGAACACAGGGACGAGCTGATCGTTTGCATAGAAAACTTGACTCCCGAATTTCTAATTAAGGGAATGCTGCAGAGCAACTCTAAAACGAGACCGCTCCAACGAAGACATCTCCGCAATGGTCAAGGAAAAAGAGCGGACGAAACTACCGCACAAGAAGATTAAAAATCTGCATTCCCATAACGGAACGGCACAAAATACGAGGGGAGAAATAAAAAAAAAATCCACAATAAAGCTCTAAGAAAGAAAATTCATAGGAGCAACATAAAAGGGAAACTTACAACTTGGTACAAGAGGGTAACCACCTAATCAAAACCACACACGCCTCGTCGACTCCGTTGCTTGTATCCCTAAGGGACAGTCCCGGGACGCCGCAAGTTGGACCAACAAAAATCGCAAGGTTTTCAGAGAGTACGCCCTTCTGTGAATCCCACGCTAGCATGTCACCAGAACATCCGACCGGATCCTTATTGAAGATTTCCCTCTTGCAAAAAAAATGAATTTAATAAAATATGCCCTAATCCCCCTTCGATAGTCCTCAATTTTATGTGGGCAAATGTATCGAACTCCCTTGGAATCTAAAATGCTACTTCACAACTTATAATATTCCATCCAGGGTCGATTTTAGAGTTCGCATCACCTCCGCTCATTTCAAAACATATTTTTTCGGTGGAATTTATCGTGCTTATTTTCATGCCTTAGAAGTCTCCCACATTCTTTACACTTGTTTTTGTATACAGGGTGTCGAATCGGGACTCGCATGTAAAATGAAAAATGTCCTTTGCACCATTCGCGAGATATTTTGAAAAAGGCGTTTCTGAAATCTGCAAACTTGTAACGCTGCCCTGATATTTTCCTGATTAAAAAATATCCCATACAGCAGTAGAGAAAGTAAACAATTAAATTGTACTACATTGGAGATGGTTCTTGAGCAGCCGTCATCTTCGCCGTGAATTACCCAGATAGACCCATCCCTAGCCATTCAACAGTGAGAGATGTAGGCTTAAATGAATTGAAAATGATTATTTATTGGTTGCTAATACTATTAAATTAATTATTTTGTTACTAGTAATTTAAGTGAGGAACATGTCGGGGCAACAACATAAGTTTGTAAATTGGAGAAAACCTTTTTTTAAAATATCTCACAAATGATGCGAAGGGTATTTTTCGTATTTTACAAGTCCTTCATAAAAATACCTTTAAAAAATCTAATACGATTTTGCCCTTGAATGAACAGGAAAGATAATATTGGATGGTATTGAAATTCACGTGTTTGCCTATGGCCAATCTGGATATGCAACACCCTATATATGTATTTTTGTATTGCTACTTTTAAGACTTACTTTAACTGCGTATTCTACGCATAAAAGTAGTATTAATTTGCTATACAAACTATTCTAAAAGTGCTTTGTTAAGGGAATACAGGGTGTTGAATTTTTATATTCTTCCAATTAATCTTTTACAGCTCCCAAAATTTTTATGGTATTTAGCTCAAATTTTGAGCATGGGTTACTTTTTAGCGTCTGCATGATTAGATAATACTAGATGATAGTAAAAATCTACCAGATAACATTTACTCGGGTTAGGATCCATTTTATTCCCTAAAAATTTCTTCTGGTGCGCCATGTAGTATATAATTTTTGAAATTTAAATTGCCTGTTCAATTTAGAAATTGTGTGTTTTGACCATTTTAGCACATCTCGCCATTTTAGCACATCTCACCATTTTGGAGTTATTGCAAAATGGTAACGTGACACACGCTACTTTTTTCAGAAAGTAGGTTTAATTGGTTTATGACATTACATTTTCTGGCACTCCAGTGCAAATATCAAACGGAGTAAGAATTCATTTATTGACGATCTAAAAATAAAACGAATTTTTTAGAAAAAAAAAATCGACATAAAGACGACGGCAACTTCAAATACAGGATGAATTGAACAGCAATAATTTATTCCATAACAAAATAATTTAAATAATAACATAATAAAGAAATAATTCGAAATGATCGCCGTAGACGCTCTGCGCTAGATTAGAATGTCGCCATCAAACACGCGAAACATAAAAATTTAGAGGTGTTAGATCGGGCGATGGAGGAGGCCAAGCAATTGGTCTTCGACGACCTGCCCATTTCTGTGGATGGTTTGCATTTAGTCACTCCCTCACAACCAGGCAATAATGTGACGGGCATCCGTCTAATTATACTATTAACGAGTTGAAAATTTGGGCTAAATATCTTAAAGGCCTTGGGTGCTATGGAAGCTAAATTGAAAAAAATATAAAACTTCAACCGCGCATTTCTTAAACAAAACATTTCTTGAATATAAATAACTAGTAGTTTCACGCGTAGAATGTTCGGTTAAAATTCTGTTACAAAAAAACCCGGACACCCTGTACATTTTAAAAGTAGCTTCGTCGCGATAAATTTTCGAGCTTATATTGGGCGTTTTATCGTTTGTTGTATTTGCGGTCGTTAATATGAGATTTCCTGTCGGGTCTAAAATGAAATTAAATGACGGGGCTATAGCGACCTTATTCAATATGTCGGTACGTTGTCAACGATCCACTTACCACCTCTTTGCCTCCCTTATGCACTTAGCGTGCAATGTGCGCCTTTGTCTATAATATTACAGTGGATATCGGATTTATTCGAGCATCAATCTTACTCCGAATTTGTGTGAGACTTAAGAACATATCAATAATTAAGGTTATATGGCATTGGCATGCAAAACAAACGTTTAAGTAACGTAAACAAGGTGAGTTTAAAGACTAATTTTCAAACTCCATAACGACAAAATTTTCGTTTGCATAACTGGTGCTGTATAATGCGGTATTGCTAGTCAAACTTGAAAATTAATCAACAGATATGCATTTAACGAGAAAATTGAATTCGTTCAGGTTATTTTAAAGTTTCACAAACATACATAACGAAGTTCGTAGAGAATATTCATTTATGCAGTAAGTACATAATGTAAGGGGTTATGTGGCGACAGCTTATGGCTCAATGAGCTTGTGAGCGAGTCGATGAACGAATGAGTCGAATAAAATCTCATTACGTACGCATTTGAGAGTGCCGCATTAATAACCCTTCCGATCCGAAAATCATATTCGAGGGAGGAGTATTCAGATGTGGGGTTGATTAAATTTCTTCTTCTTGTTGTTGACGTTATTTTTGCTCTACGTTGATTAAATAGAGGTCTCTATTACCGTCATCATCGATAGTGCCGTCTCTGGTCGTTCGCAGGTCGACGTTCCAGTCGGTTGTTAAAAACGGGCAATAACACTAACAATAATCATAATCACCACCACGTTATTATTATTGTGATTACGTGCGCTTTTCATGTTAATTTGTATAAAATGTCGATGAAATACCTTCTACCGTTGAAAGAAATTTATGCCTGCCAGTTGAAGTTCAGTCATTATCATGAATCAGTTTATAGCCGCAAAACAGTGCCCTAAAGCGTCCTTTATAATCAAATGGGATATAATAAATATTTATTTGCAGAGTTGCAATTCAAATGACTATTTATTTTAGATTTATCATATGCGATATTGTCCCATATAATTTTAAATGGTAATTTTTATTGGTTTATTCCAAAACGAGCACAAGTCGCCGTGGAACGTGAACGAAATTCTTCTAACTTCTAAAGTAGTGTTGCAAAGCTCATTAAAGCCAGTTACTGGAACTCGTTAAAATTTATGATTAAAACATTACCCTGCCTAAACCCAGACGAGTATCTCGGTTATCATCCTGTTTAATTAAATCATTTCTCGGCCATGTAGAGGTGCTTAACGCTTTGAGCACGGTTGAACAAATTTGGTCAGACATGTGCAAATTCGCCAAAATTGGTTCAAAATATTTACCAAGTCTAGTGACTCTCTTGACCTTTGTTTTCGTCGATATATCAAATTGATGTTTACAACATTTTCCAGTGACGGAGCGTTCTGCCGTGTAAATGATGATGATTTCGGTTTCATTATACCAGATTTAGGCAAGTTTCGGATTCCATTTAGAACAAACATCGCATTCCAATAGACCCCTAATATATCAAGTTTTCGCTTGTAATTAGAGACCCCTTAATTGCTAGGAAGATTACTCGTCAGCGCAGTTGCCTTCAGCTAAATCTGTTCTATCTAACATATGTTGCGGTTACCGAACATTTGTACACACATTATAGTTTCAACCCCCAAACTCGTGATTAAATCGGTCCTGATTAGTACCACGAATACCGTGAAAGAAATGATTTTCAGTGAAAATCAGTCCAGGAGGAACTTCAATCTCGTGTCCACTACAGAGGAGCTGTACGATGCATCACGCAGCTGGTGCAAAAAGGCAGACCTGCTGATCACTCTCAGGAACACTGCAATCGTTCCATTCACCAAAAGGGGGAAACTGCATTTTCGTGTCGAAACCATCTCCCTTTGAAGTGATAATCCCGTTCTCAGTACGAGCGAAATATCTTGGCCTCATTTGAGATAAATTGCTAACATGAAACACCCACATGGCGAGTACTCTTTGCAGAGCAATACGCGGATGGACCTGCAAAAGCCTTTCTAGGGAGGTGTAGAGAATATGGAGGTCAGAACTGGAACAGGCAGATTACAGATGGTACACGGATATTTCTAAAACCTCTAATAATGGAGCAGTAGTGTAGGAGGAAACCAATGCGATCCATGCAGTGGGGAGCCTAGGAAGGCTCAGCACAGTGCCCTTTCCGAGCTGAGACACATGTAATGGAAACGCGTGCGTTATGGATCATCCTGAGACGCACGCGAAACTGCTAAATTAAAATTTGCTCAGACAATCGAACTGCTATCAACATCCTTGTGCAATAGCAGGGCGGCAGATTTGCTTTGCATAAGACCTGATCCAGCTTTATAGACGTTCCGGTGCTTAGCAAAAGCTTGGCAAAGCTCCAAAGATAGGAATTGGTGAGATTGTGCGAGTAGTAAAACAATTTACGAGGGATGGCACACCCCGAAAGGTGTCTTGAAGGGACGAATAAAGGATTCGCGGAAAAGAAAATCCAATTTTTTTACGGTTAAGAATGCAACAAGTAAGAATTACCATGATGGCATTTCCGAGGAATTGAAATGTCGGATGTGTCTTGAGTAAGAAGCATGGAATATGTGGACAAAATATTCAGCAGATATCAAACAAAGGTTTAAATTTAATGCGACCTGACTCAGAGGAATGATTAGGTTCAGGAAGAACCTGAACGGAAGCTACGGGCGCCTTTCAGTAGACTACCATAGATATAAGTAAATGAATGCCATCAGTCTACCTAATAAAATACAGGGTGTAACTTAAATGATGTCACTAATTTTAAGGGGTGATTCCTTGTCATATTTTATAAAAACATGTTCGTATAAACGTGTGTCCTAACTTGCATCATTTTCGATATACCGAGTGTGAAAGTTTTATTAAAAAATCGAGTTTTTATTAATTATTCAAAAAGCTTTGCGCCGATTTTGATGAAACTTGGCACGTTTGTTAGCATTAGCAAGGGGCTACTTTTGGTGTTTTTACATTTTAAATAATAATTCCAGTGGCGTCGCAAATAGTTACTTGATTGATATTTATGGTGTGATTATTGTACTCCTACCGTTTTCTCTGAATCTGATATTTGTGTCAGACTAAACAATTAAAAATACAACTTTCTTGTCCTTTGACGTTTTTTTTGTAACTCGCCTATTTTTTGGTATTTGTAAGATTTAAGATGAAAATAAGTAAGAATAATTAATAAAAACTCGATTTTTTAATAAAACTTTGACACCCTGTATCTGGAAAATGATGCAAGTTAGGACACATGTTTATACGAACGTTTTTTCATAAAGTGTGACAAGGAACCGCCCCTTAAAATTAATGACATCACTTAAGTTACACCCTGTATAATATGGAAAAATTCATTTCGGGACGAATTATCAACGAATATTTTCAATTAATAAGCTTTCAAAACGGCAAACATATATAAATAAATACGCATATCAAATTTAGTTATTTACTGATGCTTAAAGCGAG
Source organism: Euwallacea fornicatus (assembly GCF_040115645.1). NCBI lineage: Eukaryota > Metazoa > Arthropoda > Insecta > Coleoptera > Curculionidae > Euwallacea > Euwallacea fornicatus. The sequence goes on along the minus strand of NC_089565.1, from coordinate 1,733,508 downwards.
TTTTCACAGCAGAAATTTTCATTAAATTACCTTTCCATACGAATAAACAAAAATTGTCAACTTACCATCTGCCAAGTACCTTTCGTTCTTTTTGACATGTTACGTGATGAAGATCGTCTTGTGCCTGTCGTGTGCCTTCATTAATTTATTTATTCATGCCATTCATGGAAGCTAGGAGACCCTCAAATTGCCATGTGTCATCCAGTCCACATCTGTAAGGCGCGTATTCTATCGGATTCAAACTCTTGCAGGTGCCGTCCCTTTTTAACCCTGCTGGAGATGCAAACTATCGATTTGTCCCTCTTCAAGAGGGAGCGAAACCCACATTAGACGATTTTAGCCAGCAGAACTTTGATTTACCATCGTGCACAATACGCCAGTCCTGCTGCGACCTAATAATCTCCCCAGGGCTAATATGCCCTACGACTTCATGGGAGGAGAATTGCGATACTATAATAATTTCTCTTGGTTTGCAAGGTTTGCATTGGAGGATGACAGCTTCCATTATATGGTCGATAGAAAGTAAGATTTTTGTTAAGCAAGTTTATGCACACTTTACATAATGCAAACACGTAGCGATCTGCAACGACCCGATGTGGGATTGTTAAAGTTAATGCAGTGAGTGTTCATTTCGAAACGGACAACCCGAAATGTCTCTTGTCGGAAGGAAAATTTAAAACGATAAAAAAAGATCTATTTAGGCGCCTAAGGAGAGGTTTAATGTGACATTGGAGAAAATTGTATCAGCCACCATCTCACCATCAGCCACCCTCACTTTGGTATTTTAAATGTCACGTCCTATCGAATGGGACACAGTTGTAAACGGAATTCAATTGGCTACGTAGCTGTACCAAGACAACTGAAATCGGCTAATGGAGTGGAGAGTTACAAGGAAGAATGTGTATTAGTACGAACAGCAAGTGAAATTAAATAAGTTTTTTTAATTAAGTGCTCAAAATGTGGTTCGTTAATAGCGAGGCAATAATAAAGTCTGTTTAACGAATGGCCCAGTGAACGATTTCCCGCAAAATGGATTGGCAGAAGGGAGACATTAGAATGGCCAGCAGGATCTTCAGATCTTAGCCCATTAGACTTTTTCCTACGCGGTTACTTAAAATGTAAAGTATTTAGAACTCGACTCGAAAGTGTTCATGGCTTGAAAGATAGAATTTTTTTGGAATGTGGAATTATTACTGGACAAGTTTTGGTCAGTGTTCGCGAAGAATTTGAAAACAGACCTTATTATTGCCTCGCTAATAACGGCTTGCTACTTGGCCTCAATAGGCCATTTATACTAGTACAGATATTTCTTTTTAACTAGCGGCTCCATTAACCAATTCCAGTTCTTTTAGCACAGTTACATAGCAAATTGAATTCCGCTCGCAAGAATGTGTCCCTCGACGGGGGGTGCTATCTGAAATATCAAGGAGAGGGTAGCTAGAGATGAGGAGGTGATCGATACGATTATTTCCAAAATGAAATTAAGCTTCCCCGCAGATGTCTAAATAGACCTTTTTTTATTTGAAATTTTCCTCACACAACAGAGATATTGCGAGTGGCTCGTTTGGAAATGAGCACATCTAGTGTTGCGTACTTGAGGCACAGCCTTTCTTCTACTTGCCGCTGCTTTATTTTGACACTAGTGGAAGAAACTCTTCTTTTCCGGCGCTTTCGAGAGTTTTTGTCATTAAAATTTAAAAAATCCCCGTTACAGGATTTATTGCCTTTTCAAGGACTTTTGCGCGGAATTTCATGCATTTTGACGTAAATTTTGCGTAATTTACTATTTTGAATCTCTTATAATTATTGTTCGATGATGAGATTTCCTTTTATGGATGGAGTTGGACCTTAAACAGCAAAATTCTATTCGTGTCAGGAATTTCCGAGATCGTCGTTTAAATCCTGCTCCAACGTTTCGGCGTCCTGAGAATTTCGAGATTTTCAATATTGATGAGGCTACTAAAATAAGACTTGCACCTTATTGTTGTAGTATTTTCCGAGGAAAAGAGAACCGAATATACCTACGTTTTGTGGAATAGCGCTCTATGTGTAGTTGGTATAAATTCAATGCCGGTTTTATAAGCCCATAAAATTCTTGTTTCAGTGCCAAGGAAAAGTGAAAAATCTCTACATTTAACGTCTTATGTGCAGAAAGAATATTTGCTCAAAACGGCGGGAGATTGAGGACTTTGTTGTAAGTGCCTGTCGATATTTATACATGTCGAATCCGGGGAGAGCTTTTATTGGTATTTTGAAGTTCGAATTAAGTTTCGTGCTTAATGTAAGAGTAGTATTCCTTTCCGCCATCACTAAATTATTTAAAATTAAGCTCCTTATAATTCCCTGCAGGGCATAGCTTACATAATTCAAACACATGCCGGGGAAACAGGCGAGACTTTAATGTTATTTCCCCGGCATACATGTGCACTTGAGCAATATTTGGAATAGTGTGGTAACATAATTATTTGTTAAATTAATTTCAGTTTCATTATTCCGCGAAATCCGGATTAATTTACAGTCATGCAGAAGAAATTTATTTATGTTCACAGCTGGTGCACAGCATTAATTATTTAATGTAGGCTAATATTAATTTCCTGCTAAAATGAAGTATCCAAAGTGACTAAACCAACACAGTAAAGGAATTTCTAGGTCGATTTTCGAACGAACTACGCAGCTGTGGAAATTAAGGAGCGATTAAAAGTTACTACAAGTAACAGTAGGAATTCGTTCCAGGAATTTTATCCAGACCAAGTGGGTCGCTTTCACTTTCAAAATGTAAAATATTTCCCTACACTGAAGTACACACGGTTATTCGCGCTATACGGCACGGAATATTGTGGCCGAAATGCGAGGACCTTTGGCCTAAATGAGAGCCTTTTATGCCCACTCTTTGGAATTATTTTCGCATTATACAGGGCGTCCCAAAAGCCCTAAAAGCATCAAAGTTGTGATTTTTCAAACGGAACCCCTCGTGTATTATTACATTTTCGAATCCTTCGATCAATGTAAGGGTCTGTGCTTGCAAGATTTTCAACACCTCACGCTTAAGGGTTTTTTTATATAATTGAAGTTTTATCAAAATTTTACATAATTTTCATGTTTTAAACACTTAACAAGAACTTACGTTATATAAGTGCAATTCACGGTGGAGCGTAACAATCGATCATATGCTATATCCCAGTCATGATAAATTTGCTATCGTATACAGGGCGTGCAAAAACGAAAACTAATCAAGTAAGAGCTTTAAGTGGCTAGAACATCACTGGTTTAAATGCAATGCCGTATTTTCTAACTTACCAGAATATGTGATGTTCAGTTACCCATCGAATGGCACTGGGATGTTCACAGCTACGTCTTCGCGGTTTTACAGAACACACTAAACAATTGTCCTTAGCACCATTTTCACAACTCGTTCTATGTGTCCCCACGTAAAAAAATCTAGACGAGTTAAGTCCGGGGATCTGGGTGGCCAATTTCGAAATCCATCTCTCCCAATCCGCCTTTTTTTAAAGTTGACATTTAAAGATTGCCGAACCTCACGATGATGATGAGGCGGAGCTTCATCCAATAGAAGCCACGTGATGGTTCTGATATTTAAAGGGACTTTTTCTAATAATGCTGGAAGTTGGTGGAAAAGGAAATCTAGAAACATCATTGTCTACAATACGTCTCCGACAACTCCACACGATATGAAAACACGTATAAGAAACGCGTTTGAACCTGTTACCACGCAAACGTTGTCCAGAGCTAGCAGTGGTTCTGAAAAAAGAATTTGTAAGGGTCTGGAAATGGACATTGTGAACGTATAACGTGGCATTGCATTTAAACCAATGAAGTTATGGCCACTTAAAGTTCTTACTTGATTAGTTGTTATTTTTGCACACCCTGTATGAGAAGCAAAATTATCATAATTAGGATATAAAATATGATCTATTGTTACGCTACACTGCAAATTACACTTACATAACTTAAATTCTTCTTAAGTGTTTAAAGCATGAAAATTATGTAAAATTTTGATAAAACTTAAATTATTTAAAATACCTTCAGTGTAGGTGTCGTAAATCTCATTAAAATTGACACTTGTTATGATCGAGGGATTCAAAAATGTAATAATATACGAGGGGTTCCGTTTGAAAAAACACAACTTTGATACTTTCAGGGATTTTGGGACCCCCTGTATAATACGAAAGTAATTTCAAAAAGTGGTCATAATAGACCCTCATATAGTCCAAAGGGGAAACTTTTCGAAAGCCTCGTATTTTGGCTACAATATTTCCTGCCGTATAGCGTGAATAACCCTGTATATAGGGAAATGAAAGAAGACTAGAGAATTGATAGCATTCTCATTGCGGATCGTAATATATTTTTTTCATCTTCTCGGATAATACAAACTGCGGGTTTAGAGTCTGGTGCTCATCGAGGTGCTTTATATCGTTAAATCTATAGACTTTCTGAACTCGTTCATATCCATTGTGCCGTTACACGACAAACCTAAATGAGCCTGAAGATAATTTCTGCTCAATATCGCTTCGACGTGATGTCGTATTTTAAGCTCCTCCGCGGCCAGGCCTCGGAACATGATTTTCTTTCATTTCAGGCCGCTAACTACCTATCCGAACCCTCAAAGCCTTGTTCCAGTGTTATTTCTGTTCAAAACGTGTCATTTTGTACTTTTTACTTTGGATCTTCAATCTCTAACTCACACTGTGGAAACCGTTGAAACGAAAGCTTTCGTTCAAAGACCTACCTGAAATTCGGTGGTACAGGGCGTTCCAATATAAACGCCCCTATGCCTTTATCATTTGCAATTGTGGAAAAAAGGTGTTCGTAGGTAAAGTTTATGGTTTCATCTAAACGTTCCAACACATCCTGTTTAAAATATACAGAGGGCACGAAGAAGCGTGGCAGACCAAAACTTGTGCTTTTTTGCTGAATATTTTCCGAAAATTTGGATGTAATAGATCAGCGACCTAATAACATCAAATGATAGCTTGGGATTTAATATTTTTTCACAGAACGAATTTCCAACATTTAAAAATTGATTTTGCTGTACGGAAGTAGTTACTATGTTATTGGAGACAAACGTATTTTTTCATTAAAAATTAAATATCATGTGTCAACGTATAAATTTAGCCTATTAAATGAGTTTAAAATTTAAACATTTAAGAAAGCAAAAGTCTGGTTTCCTGTGCTTATTTGGTACACTCTGTATATTTTTAATAAGGCATTTAAAGATTTAAAGAACCCTCAATTTTTTATATATTTTTTTAAATTCGAAAACTGAAAGAGGTATACAGGGGACGATACTGAGAGTTTCGACGACAACCTAAATGCGGAGCGTTCATTCGGGTTGTGTCAATAATGGAAACATTCCAGGAGATCTTCTCGGAAATATGGGTTTACGAGAACGTTTTAGAAAATTCACCTTTGAGTGATGATTTGAAAACGACTAGAAAGCATTCAAGAAGATTCTCGCAGTCTCAGCTGACGAATGTAACGGCGTTGAGGCATCCGAAAGAGTTGAGGTCTCTATGTGGTAGCGAGAAGATTTTCATCTAACTACTTAGACTAAGTAAACTTGTTAGTCAAAAAGCACTATTTGAGTAGTTTTTGCGTTTTTTTTTGTTTGCGTTTTTGTGTTCAATAAACTCTGGTTCGCTTCAAAAAGTCTCATTTATCCACAAGAAGTGTAACTACTTTTCATGAAAATTCAACAAACAAGTGGTGTTCAAAAATTCAATTATTCCTGATCAGTTTTAACAGAAAATACATACACGTCACCAAGACTCCTGCTCTCTGCATGTATTATATACTCAGTGGCATTAGAAGTGTTACACTCAGTAGAAATAATTTTTTTTTATTAATGTTTTGGCAACAACATGACTATATAGAGAGCAGGCCACGATGCCACGTTCAACATTTTATCTTTAACAGCTTTTGCAAAAAAAGCTTCATTTCTTTGTTTTTTTTTTCGTGAAGACAGCGGCTCACGCGACCTGCTTCTATTGTCACTGAGAATATTTCACTTTCGTAATCAGGAAAACCCGAAAACGAGTGTGAAGAAAATAAGTTATAATTCGCAGTTTGGTTCTTTTCGTGTCTATCGAATTAGGTAGCACGTACGTTTTTAGGGTGCGTGGGAGGAACGCAACATTCAAATGAAAAGGACGGAGATATAATGTGCACGTCTTCTACAGGCTAGACTAACGGACCAAAGTTGTTGATGAGGGTTGAATAAGGATGGTGGTATGGACGTCTGCTTTTGAGTTGGTTATTTAGCACAATTCTAACGCGATCACGGGCGCGACAAAATATATTAATGATTTCACCGTGTTCCGTATAACTATAAACAGTTCTTGTGATTTTGATTTTATTTTTCCTGCGTTTAGTTTATAAATTAATAGTCCATCACCTCCTAATTCGCCACCTGCTTTTGTTATACCAGCTATTTACATTTCCGCTCAAAAACATAAAATTTTTGAGACGCCACTGCTCGTATTTTATGTTGACCTTGAATTGATTTGATACACACGATACGTATGTACGATGCACACACTGAGATCCCAACTGCGACCTATACAGAGGGGATCAAAAGTCCCGCATAAATTTATTAAAAATCGAAGGAAATATTTTTTTAATGAAAATGCTGAGTACGTTAAGTGTTATTTTAGTTGTGTGTTTTTTGACTTAACAAATATACCATGCAGTAGACAAATGTATTTTTTTAATTTTTTTTGTGAAACCTCATGAATTTTGTGACGTTTATCAGTTCTTTGACGAATTCTTAACACATCACCTGTATCGTACCGGCGTCCAAATTCAATAGTTCTCGAAAAAAATGACAAAAAATGGAAATGGAAGAAACAGAATAGAACCATTATTGTCCTGGTGGAAAGGGAAGTGGAGCAATGACATAATAACCGCCAAAAATTTCCGTTTGTTACTAATGGTGCGTACTCAAAATCATCATTATTCTAATGAATTGCGTTAAGCTCTTGCTGTGGACGTTGTGTGCCATTACATGTTTCTGGATAACAAAATTTCGATTCCGGATTTAATTTTGGCGCCCACGAGCCCCTGAGTCTTTCACACTTTTGAAATATTTCAATTTCGGATTATATATATTACGTAGAATACGTGAAAACATTAAAATATCATTTGTATGACGATTTCTTGCTAAATCCTATAATCAAAAATTAAATAATTCAGAAATGCGTGAGGATTATTCGCTGGTAAATGCTTTCATAATTTCTATATGCACTCAGAATTCGAACAAATGTATCATATCGATTCAGTAATTCCTATCAACACGTACGTACACCTAATATCAGTTGTGCATAAATGTGAGAATATGAATGCTTTAAAACAGTGTTTAAATGAACTTCGTTACATTTACATCGGTTAATGGGATCCTCTTGAATATGAAACTCCATTATATAACTAGAAGGTATAATTATCCATTAATTTACCATAATGTGTATGTACAATTTTTTACATTCTATTTTGTTGGTCCTTCGCTGCTTAAGCATATACACACACAAACACCAACCAATTTACGGATAAAATTTTGAATTTCGCGTGTTAGTACCATCTTATTTACATACCATTAAGATTTAGGTCTACCACTCCGATCACGATGTATTCACTTCTTTTTACAGTATTAGTACTTAAGAAACCGCCAAAAACTTCACTATACCTATGGAAACTAACACGAAATCTTGAAGCTTAATTTGGATCCCTTTGGAACTTAATACACGGTGTCCATCGTCGGCCATAACACTAGATGCAACTGCTACTGGTTGTCCGTTCACTGCATTGCTCGATACCTCGTTGGGTGAACAGTTGTGGATGGATGATGGGATAGAGTGTTCCAGACCTTGGCAGCGAAGACGATGTTCGCCTAAGCAGGCTGAATACGCTATAGCGTGTGGAATGTAACTTTGATCGAAGGTACCTTCAACAAGAAGAAAAGCATTGTAGATACTGAATAAATTTGATCCGAAGAATGTGTTGAATGTTATTATATGGCAGATTTGGTTGATATTTAAAAATGAAACAAAGGTAAGTTTCTGGAACGCTCATTTAGATAATGACATATGTCTTAAAATATCTCTTCCAAAAAAGTCAGGAAAAATAAAAATAATAAGCAAAATTTCCTTTTTTTTTGGATATTTCCGGAAGTATTCAAATTTTTTTCGAGTTTGGAGATGCTTAATTCTAGCAGTACAACATTGCCCCAATTTAAGCGACCTCGTATCTCTTATAGTTTCGGAGACATCATAAATAAATCGCTTCGAATTCGGACCACCCTGTACACAATGCAATATGCAAGGAAGAAGTTGACCCTACTTAAGACAATTATTGATGACCATATTAAATTCACAGATCTTGCTTTTAAGTCCACAAACGCATTCGCTATGCCCACCCTAATGCATTCCTTTGGAGTAGTGAAATAGTCTACTACAGACTTGACACACCTGGACGTCGGAACGAAAGTGATATTTACCGAGAATGGGAAACTGCATCCTAAGTCATGTATTCAACGATTGTTACTCCAGGTAACACCAAAATAGGTGGAGTGCCAGAATTGATCAGCATTCATGAACTCCACGCCAAATTAATAAACTCCATGACATAATGGAGATCGTGGACTGCACAAAGCCGTGTCTAGTCTGGATAGCAACTGTACTTCACTAACTTTAATCAAAATAGAATACGTAGCAATGGAAAATAGGGCAGATAGAAATAAATAGAATGTAAGACAAATAGTTTACACATACAGTGGTGGCCATTGAAATAGAGCCAGTTCAAAGAAATATATTCCTTGGGAAGTAAAGTTTCAATATCACACCGAATTAGCATAATAATCGTATATTGTGAATATATAATTAGGAAAGAAAACTTTAACAACAAACTTAATTTAAAAAAAAATGCATAAACATAATATTTAACGAATAAATGGAACAAATCAACACGAACGCTCGGTCATAAAAATAGAGCCGACCGAAGATAGAGGCATGATCAATAATATTTTGCAGTTGCAAAATTAAGAAATAACGCTTAAACTCTCTTTAAACTCTTAAAACATTGTTTTATGATCATTATGTTTAATAACTTCGACGCGTCTTCTAGGCACAGAGCTTACAAGCTTTTGACACACGTCTGGCTTCCCATTCTGCCTTGACCATCTCCCAGAGTTCGTCCTTGTTTTTCGTTTTACGTTTGCCAACGGCATTCTTGAGGACAGTCCATAAGTTCTCAATAGGATTAAGGTCCGACGACTGGGAGGGCCAAGGTAATAAATCCACATTATTATCATTTAAAAATGTTTTCTCTCTCCTAGACGTGTGCTCCGGGTCGTTGTCTTGTTGGTACTTCCATGTTAGCGGCATGTTCGCCTCTGCAAAAGGCAACGTAACATCTCGAAGAATGTGGACACGTTTATGGCGATCCACGGTTTCTTTAATCCGGTAAATTGGTCCTACACCATACCATGAAAAGACTTCCCAAAGCTTTACGTTACCACCTCCATATTTAACTGTTTTGATGGTGTGTTTTGGTAATAATTCCTGGCTGGGTGGTCTTCAGACACAGTGTCTCTCATCAGATCCAATTATATTTATTTTTGTTTCATCGCCCCACGAAATGTAGCGCCATTTTTTTATTCCCTCCCTCATCATCCCAATTCAGTTGGTCTTGAGGGAATTTCAAACGTTGCTTAATGTTCTTGGAGGATGACAAAGGAACTTTTCCGCCCTGTAAATTAGTTGTCTGAAGCCTTCTTCGAATAGTTCCTGTACTTATTTCCAAATCTAGTTCAGTTTTAATACTGGTAGCTTGAGGGGATCTTTTTTGGAGACTCAACCAATTTGCCTATCTGTACGAGGACTAGTTTTTCTCCCCGCTCCACGATTTTCCCGACTTGGTGGGATTTCTTATAGCATTTTCAACCATTTTTTTTGAGCACCCGATAAGTCTTGCAGTTTCTCTCAGCGATTGTGCCTCTTTCTGTGATGTTAAGATTGCCACTGTTTCTTCTGCCGCGCAATGAACGCCACGGCCCATTTTTATCTAAGTCACTCTTTAGTACTTCATTAAATGCCGAAAAGGACATCACGGTGATGATAACTTAAAGGGAACGACACGTGCAAATTTGAAGGAACACCAGCACTATGTATTTAATTTTTCACGTCTCTATTTTAATGACTAAAAATTTAAAAAAAATTAATAAATTTGATTTTAATTTTAATAAAATTGAAATCAAACAAGTCCAAACAAGTTTAAATTTTTATCGTGTTCGCTTATAACTTTCGTTTCGGTGCGCATTTGAAATAATTTCTACTGAACGTGCATAGGAATTATATAGAGGTTCGTCAACATTTCTGAAAAGTTGTAGCGTTGAATTCTACCGAAAGTGTCAGCTGGCTCTGTTCCAATGGCCAACACTGTATGTAAGGCGCTATAGTATTATAACGATACTGCACGGTTCATTATCGCAGGATGACAAAGAACGTTGGGCATTTATGAACCACATCCAGACCTGCAGAACACCCTCTCATACCTAATGATGAAACAGAATACCAAAATAGATCTATGCGTCAGTAAAGATGTTATTGAGACACAACTGAATGGTATCAACAAGGGGATATTTCATGATGACGCCTTAAGTGCCCTGTGGTTTTGTATGTCATTAAATCCGTTCCGTAGTCCTAAATCGCTCGCCAGACAGATACAAAATGAAAGGAACATCGTTGTGTAGGTACAATAAAATATCTTATGACAGGATGTTTCCATTCGAAGTGTTTTGACAGGAAAAACCTATTTCCTGACTAGATAGACGAAAACTGATTTAGGTGTTACGTGCTCGATTTTTGAGTAATGTTTAATGTCAAAAACCGTCTCCCGATATCGTCACACACTACTAAGATGTATAATAGAAGGTTTTTCGATTTTTGGCAGTTTTGAAAATCGCCGATAACTTCCTTATTTAACAAAATATTGGAGTTGCCTAAAAACATGATTAAAGCCTTTTCTTGAGAGGAATCTAATGGAGTGCTCAATTTTTTACGCTGTTCACCGTTTTATTAGAAATTGCCACAATTTTACTTTTTAAATTATAAATTATAGGCGGCCATAGCTTAAGAAAGTAGACAATTTTAAATCCTTTTTAACGATATATTTACTACGGGATGCAAGAAGCTGGCTCGCCCTTGCAACTTTTTTATTTTTAAACTTAGAAACTTGAAATTAAGAGGGAAACTCTATGAGAATGGGGCCGATTGATTGACATTAATGACGTCTACCTAGAACTTCCGGTTTAACCGGAAATTACCTCAGTTTTCGATTTTTAAACGTGGTGCCTCATGAATTTTTACTTTTTCCTGACCTAGAGGTCATTTTCAGTCTAAAAATATGTCATTTCATAAAATATATTTTTTATGTGAAAAAATCGATGTGCCGTTAGTAATCGATGAATGTCGCCGATAGCCTTCCGATGCTGCGCGACTTTATACGAAAAGATTCCTATTTGGAAACCTTTCAGGCCGGCACTGTTTTAAAAAATTACTGAATAAAATATAAACGGGAAATGCTAATGAAGAAGAGAAGTTTATTATCAGTGAAAACAAAGAAGTCGATGTTTTATTTATGGTGGAAGTTAATCCAAATACATCAATTCGAGAGAGCTCTAGAATGTGAGAGTAGCTGTTCGTCAGGGCGGCGAATTTTGAAAAAACTTCTGTATTCTTGTAATCATTAACAATTAATTGAGACGATCAAAATGATCGCTTTGTTGTTCCTGGCAAACAAAAGCATTTTCAACTTTTTTCCTCATAACGTTGTTCAATTGATTTGAGGTAATATTGTTCATCGCCCTACGAACTTTTTCTCTTAATTCTTTCCGATTATTAGAAGGAGTGTCGCAACTTTATGCTTCAACTGTATCCCAAACAACAAAATCAAGAAGAGTCAAGTCGGGCGATCTACGAAAGTTTACATAGATTATGGGTTTAAATTAGTTAAAATTTTTTAAACTATTTAATTATCTAGGTGGTCATCTGATTAACCCATTAGTACCAATTCAATAATTAAAAAAAAAATCTTCAAAAAAAATTCCGTACTATAAGGAAATTGTGTAGTGAGACATAATCATTCTAAAAATAAATACTAACTCCTTGTAGCGGTAAATTGTTTTAAAAAAGCCGATATTTTTCCATTAAAAAAATTTAAATATCGTTCCCCTGCTAGCTGAAATCGGAAATTGTTGGATCTATAAAAGAGCATAAGACTTCTGCTGCTTTTAATATGCTTAGTAAAACTTACTAACAATTCTCCGTCCTAATAATCCGAGCTAAAAATTAAAACCAAATCGTTCTTAAGGGGTACTTTGAATCTTCAAATGTAAATTACTTTGAGACCAATAGGGCGCATGGTCCCAGTTGAAGAGTCCGAAATTAGTAAATCTCCTTTCATCAGAATATAATGTTATGGAATGACATTCTCCCAATACTTACAGCATATCAACTTTTTTACTTTTAGTATAATTTTAATTTTTTTTATAACGTAATTCGCCTGCCTTTTCACCATAACAGACGATTTTCAAAAGTAGAAATATTTTATTCTTTTATTCTGTCATTTGGAAGGGGACCGACGTATTTTTTTCCAAATTTGAATGTCTTTGATGGATTAACGGATCATTTCTAAATGAACATATGCTGTGTTCGGTAGAAAAAAATTCGGGGAAAATGGTCTTTTAGAAGGTCGCAATGAGCCACCATGCTGCCATTTGAAAAACGGGAGATAAATGGAAAAAACTGTTTTTCGGTATTTAAATTGCTTATAATAAAAGAAAAAATACTCAATAAAATGACACATTAGTATTTTTTCTCATAATTCCGACCTAAAATTGTGCTTAATACGTATGCCTCAGAGCCGTAGCTCGACATGAAAAAATCAATTTTTTTTAATGACGTATTTTTAGATTAAAAATGACGTCTAGATTACAAAAAAGTTCGAATTTATGGAGCATTACATTTAAAAATCGAAAGTTGAGGTGTTTTCCGGTTAAACCGGAAATGCTAGCTAAACGCCATTAATGTCAATCAATCGGCTTTATTCTCATATAGCTTCCCTTCAAATTTCAACTTACTAAGTTTAAAAACAAAAAAGTCACAATGGCGAGCCATCTTCTTGCATCATCCTGTATATAACTCTAATATTCATTATCGAATATGAGAGAAATATAACTTTTTTTTTTTAATGAATTGGCTAAGAAAATTGCTGTTAAAGGCTTTGAAATTTAAGAAAAAAAGATCGTTTTAATGCCTTGTAATGAAATGGACTAAATTTCAAAACTTAATCTTAATATAGATATGGAAACTGACCTCAAAACGTGTAAAAGTGACAGAAGGTAACCATGGAAACTAATAAAAAATCAATTTTAACAATCCTCATTAAAATGTAATAAATTTTAAAACATATTTCTAATGTAGATGTTTACACTACGCTGATTGATTAAACACATTTTTCACATAAAATTACAGCTATTTAACAGTGTCAAAGCAGTGATTTTGGCAAAAGCACGTCGAGCGCTTTCTTCTAATTCTGCTCTGGTTTCAATATTTCTTCCCTTCAAGATGGGATCTTTTACTCCCTCCCACAAAGAGAAATCCATGAAAATGAGGTCACAGGACCTCGTCGACCACGGTATGGGACCACTCGTTCCGATCCTGCGCTGTTGAAATTCTTCATTTAAAAACCTGGATGTAATTCGAACGTTATGAGGAGGACATCCATCTTGCTGATAATACAGGCCTTCAACATGAGCGAGAGGTAAATTTTCGAGGAACGAAATAAGGCAAGTGTTCAAAATGTGTAAATAACCTTCAGCTATTAAATGTCCTTCGTAAAAATGAGGTCTGATAAATCTTCCTCTAAACATCCCAACCGATATGTTAAATCCAAATCCACCTTGCCGACTTTGGGAAACAACTGCTTGTGGATTTACTGTGCAATAGTGGTAAGATTTGTATCCGTTAAATATTCCAGAATTATCCATATTTTCTCCTCGTCAGTCCAAATAACGGTTAATGGAAAATTTATATCTTGGTCGCAATTCTCTAAAAACCCGTGGCAAAATTTCAACCTGTTAGCGATGTCCTTCCAGCGAGGCTGATAAACACGTCTTGTGCGATAAGGTTTATAATGGTGTTTTTTAAGCATTCTTAAAATGCTTGTTGCATTATTAGCACTTCTTTCTCCAATTGGCTTTAATTCTTGAATTTTTTTTTCTTTCCTTGTGTTGCAGAGGGTCCTTAATACGTTCAAAATTTATAAAATTATTTTTTATTGGTTGAAAAATTATCTTCTCTGGTAGAATATTTATTAATTTATATTATACGGGGTGTTTCAGATGAGTGCGTCACAAATTTAAGGGGTGATTCTATAAGTGATTTTGAGAAAAAAAGTTTATATGAATATAGGTCAATTTTCGCTTTCTATCTGAAATACAGGGTGTTAAAATTTGCTATATTTTTTTAATAAGTCCGGACCTGCATTAAATATTTTTATCAAACTTAGTGGGGGTAAGTTAGGTATGGAAACATATCTTTTAAGAAAAAAACGATTTTTAAATGCAAGCAGTGGCGCCCCCAAGGCTATGGCCCTGATTATTTTTTTGTGAAAAACATGTTACACCGCTGCTTTTTCAAAAAATAAAAGTCGTTTTCTTAACGGAGAACATTTTCAGCAATTTATTTAATTTTTGTTTGTCTAAATGGTCGTTATAAATTGCTACAAGTTAAGTATTATTATAACTAATTTAGTCGTTATTATAACTTAGAATGTTTACTAATCCATTTGTTGTTTGAAAACGCTTGGCGTTACGAAAAAAATTTCAGAGACTATTTATTAACAAAAACAACGAGAATTAAGAAAACAATTTTGATTTTTTTAAAAAGCAGCGGCGTAGCATATTTTTCACAAAAAATAATCGGGTTCATGGCCTTAGGGGCGCCACTGCTTGCATTTAAAAATCGTCTTTCCCTTAAAAGATGTGTTTCTACTCCTAACTTACGCCCACTAAGTTTGATAAAAA
Source organism: Euwallacea fornicatus (assembly GCF_040115645.1). Taxonomy (NCBI): domain Eukaryota; kingdom Metazoa; phylum Arthropoda; class Insecta; order Coleoptera; family Curculionidae; genus Euwallacea; species Euwallacea fornicatus. The sequence goes on along the minus strand of NC_089565.1, from coordinate 1,718,414 downwards.
TATTTAATGCAGGTCCGGACTTGGCAAGTTCGTTGCAAAGATTTTAAAATTGTTAATTATTATTATTATTGTAAATTGTTAAGCCATGGCCACCTAAGATTTAGATTTGAAAAAACAAAGTTGTAAAAATTTGTAGGAAAACGGTGAAGAGCAGAAAAAATTTTAGTACTCCATTAGATTCCTCTGAAAAAAGTGGTAAAATGATATTTTTGCGCAACTCCAAGGTTTTAATAAATAAATTAGTTTTTGGCGATTTTGAAAATGGTCAAAAATAAAAAATTCTCCCATATCTTAACAGTTTGCGACGCTATCGGAATAGGGTTTTTGACGTTAAACATTTCTCAAAAATCGAGCCCGTGACACCTAAATCAGTTTTCTTTTATATAGTTAGGAAATCGGCTTTTCTTGTCAAAACACTCCAATTTAAAACTCGCTTTACATATACGGATGATATTAAAATCTATTGTTTCAATTTAGGTACAATTTCAAAAATACTCGAAATTTTTCGTAAACCATCATCAGATCCATCAGTAGAATGTGGAATGTGAAATGCAAAATCATACATACATAACAAAACAAGTGGAGAAATAAAGATAGTCACTCTCAAAGTGTAAAATTAGGTCACATAACTTTTAAGCATGGCCTTACAGGGAAGTAAATTAACCCCTTGAAAAATACTTAAGAGCAGAATAAATTCAAGATGGCCGCTTAAGGCCTAATGGCATGCTAACGTATTCCTTCATAATGGATAACTCAGGAGAGAAAACTGCATTTCAAATTATATATTTAACGGTTAACACTCAAGAAATAGAGGTCGAAGACCCATCGACTAATATACCGAGTGACAAAGAAAATTAAACACCAAGAATTTATAATTTTATTGGTGAAATTTTCTACACACAATCAGGGTCCCTACCTAAGGTGAGGAAGTTCAATATGTCAGCAAATAAGCGATTTAGACGAAAAAAAAATTTCCAAAAATTTTTAACACGTAAAAGATCCCTATTTTCAAATTATTTTTACATTTACATCCATAAAAGTCTGTTGACAGGGAACACAGTTTTTACGCGTTCGGATTTTTTGATAAGTTGGTCTTTTACTCCAATTTAATGTCAATTTTATCATATATTATGATTTATGATGACCGTGGTAAAATTTATTTGCTGTTTGACTTAATGGCTGCTGACGTCACCAATGCGGCTTTTAAAACATTTAGGAGCTTAAAGGGGGCAACTTTCGAGAACGCAGAAACGGCTGAGTGGGGGAATAAGGTAATGTAGTAGACGTGAATGATGATGTAAAAATTGTAGATTTTTGAATTCTCTACACGATGCCGTTGAGAAAATTGGGGCATTCTATTTGAAATAAGCAAGCTATTGGTGATTGAAATTGTGGAACATCACTGTCGGAGACATACTTTGGTAGCTGTGGAAGATTTTTTCTCCGGAAATTTGAGAATATTGAAAATAAGAAAGTTATATAAAATTATAAGTGAGTAAAATTTTACTACACTTTTTGCTCACCCTGTACATGTCTGTTTACTTTTTTTTTAAATTGAATTTTACTTTGAAGAATAGTTCGTACTTAAAGAATTATAGTAAAAAACATAAGTAAGGCAATACATTTCACTTAAAAAAAATAATTTCTTGACCTTTGCATTTTTTAATTTTCTCAAATTTCTCGAGAAATATTTGTGCTAGATCTAATGTATGTCATAAAAATTTGACTATTTCCTTCTTCTAATTCCCAATATGTAATAGAATATAGGGTATTCCATAAAAAAACATCCCTTTGAAGGGTATCTTTTATTTGCATACCTTGTATAAATGAGAATATTTAAAAAATTTATCTTATGAGGTCTTACATACGCCTCGCGAAACAATTTTCGATCAAAATAATTAACAAGGACGCGATCCACCGAGGCGCTCTTAGTGCCCCACCCTGTATATGCAGTTTTGTCTATATGTTTTTTCCTTTATGAAGGAAAACGTTATAAAGGAAATGTGAAAACGGTGATTCCGGAGGGAACCGGTGTTATGAAGAAAAAGGAAAAGAATGAGTGCCCTCACAGAGTGTTTGTAGTTACAATTCTATATTTTTCAATAGACTTTTGATGATATGAAGCAGGTAATTTAGTGTTTGAAGTTTGTATAATTTGCAAAGTAGAGCATTATCCTGGATTCTGTCAAGTATCTTAGTAATATTCGTAAATATGCTTGATTTTCAATGCTTTAGACGCGACGGTGGTATGTTCATCAAAACAGTGAAGGGTGGACGGTTGAGTGCTTTGGTTTAAAGCTAAATTGATATATTGCTACATATTTTTTGATTAGTTCCTGAAATTTCCTATGTATTTTTATAGTTTTGTCTTTATGTATTCTCGAATCCATTTTCGGGATATAATTACTATTCCTTTTTGGTCTGCTTCCGGAATAATTTCATTTCTAATGCGGTTGTCCAGCTGATTAAGTGTGTAATCCTGATATTTTTCCCGGCGTCGTTCACTAAATTTCCATTATGTTATCAAATTTAGGGTTCGTCGAATTGCTGGTGGTTTTTCGAAAGTGTCCGGTAAATGAGTGAAATTTACTTTAGCCCATGCAACATTCTACTTCAACGTCATCGATTGTACCAATGGTATTTTTTTATTTATAGAATTAATATAAATAAATATTTTTTAAATGATGCAATTTGGAGTTTAAAGAAATAGCCCTTTAAACATCCGATCATACTTAAGGTCCTTCAAGAAACTTTTTTTGGAATTTTGATTAAAGCTCCTAGTGGCTAAACACGAGAGGGATTTTTGTTCTCCTAGTGCCATGTTCATTTGCTGTCCCACACGACCAGAAATAGGAGATAGGAGACAGTTACGTAGACAAAAGATTAGTTAAGAATTATATTGTTTACGCACGATTTACTGAGTGCACATATTTGAGTAGTTTTGCTAACGGTAAGCGATTATCACATTAAACTTACTGAGCATTTTAAAGATGTTTGTTTTACTGATTCAACTGAGCACGAAATCCATCACATGTACGAAAAATCCACCGGGTACTTTATTGAAAAAATCACTAATTCAATTGATAAACTACGTTACATTGCGATTGAATGTCGTAAGTGGCTTGTAAGTGACATGGGTGCATTTAGCCTTAACCATATGCTTCTCAGAGCTTCTAGAATTAGTTGTCACAATATTTAAGGAAAAATGCTTCCTTTTACTTAGAATATTTTGGTTTTAATTAATGTTTTTTTTTTTAGTAAAGTTTTCTACATCAAGATTCAACCTTTATTGTCTAACCGATTGTTATTCTACATTATTACATACATTACACAGAGATTTAATTTTAAAACGAACTACCCAAAATATTTCTTGATTGGGAGTAAAACAAAAAATAATAAAAAAATGCCTCACTAGATATCTAGGGAGAAGTTTAATTTGATATTAGGGAGAATAGTATCAGTTACCTCCTTGCTCCCCCAGCTACCCTTACTTTTGTATTTCACATGGCAAGTACCATCGAGTGGCACATCATTAAAAGTGGAATTCCATTTGCTACGTAACTCTACCAAGAAAACTGAAATCGACTAATGGGGTCGGGAGTTAGAAGGAAAAATGTGGACCAGTGCAAATAGTATATAGAGATCGAATAATCCATTTTATTAAGTGATCAAAATGTGGGTCGTTACTAGCGAGACAATAATAAAGTCAGTTTTCAAATACTTTGCGAATATTAGTCAATGTTTGTCGAGTAATACTTCTACATTTCAGGAAAATTTGATTGAACTTTCAAGTCGAGTTCTAAACACTTAACTTGTTAGATAAATTCATAATAGAAAATCACATGAATGTAGATCTGGTAATCGCGCCGGCCGTTCTAATGCACCTTTTCTGTCAATCAATTTTCTGGAAATTGTTCGTTGAGCCGTTCTCGAAACGGACTTTATTATTACCTCGCTAATGACGGCTCATATTTTGAGCCCTTAACCAAATGAATTATTTGATCTTAGTAAGCTATTTGCACTACTACGCATTGTACCCTCTAACTCCTGGCTCTATTAACCGATTTCAGTTCTCTGGATGCAGCTACATAGCAAATTGAATTCCGCATGCAATGATGTCCCACTCTATTGGAGATGTCATTTAAAATATTAAAGTTGTACTAGCTGAAGGTGAGAAGGTGACTGATACAATTCTCTCTAATGTGAAGTCAAACTTCCTCCTAGACATCTGGATCGACGTTTCTTTTGTTATTTAAAATTTTTCTTCCAATCCAGAGATGTTTCGCTCGTTTTGAAATGAACATCCCGTATATTAGTGCCCTAAAGTTGAAAATCATATCAAAAGCTTATGCAGCCGTATCAGTGTCTTCTGCTCGTCTTGCAGTGTTAACAACACCTGAATGTTTAGGTGCTTCGGTTGTTGGAAATATATACTTCCAATTGAGTGCGTCGCAGCAGAGATATGGATATGTTTTTGAGAAGCCCTTCCATTGTTCGTTGATAATACAGTGTTCCCAACACTTTGTCTGCATGTCTAATTAACACTGTATACTGTGAGAGTTTTATTGATGTCGTCATGTCTGTCAAATTACTGAGCTATTTTGCGTCGAGCCACTTTTGGGATACTCTGTAGATCATTAGTTATATTGATGGTTAAGGACATGGTTTACCGAATTTAGGTATTTCATTTCCGCAAAGTTGTTTCCACTTTAGCGAAATGTTTTTTTTTTTTTTTTTTTTTAATAAAATTACCGAAATACACTTTGGCCTCGAATTGGATAAAACTTTCGTGATATCATCCTTGATTGTCATTAAAAATGACTGAAAAAACCAAAATCCCATTAAATATGAAATGTATATTTGAATATTTCGACGTAACTACTTTTCACCACTTCAACCGTTTGATATAACAAATTTTCGAGAAAGAAATTTCTGCTGAAATGATATTTTACCTGCGAACAAAGTCGTTGCCAGAGGACCGAGGGCATAAACTGGAACGTCCTCTCCCGCATGAGTGCCCCATTGTCTGGGGATGGCTGACGCGTGCACTTGATTCCTATCTTCCATTGCGGAAGTCGTGTTCATAGGCACGATTCTTGGAGTCGCATATCCAGGACCGTTTCCATACAGTAGCGTCGTGTACGGTTGTCCATCTACATCTGACACTTTACTGTCTGGACCTTAAAACCAAGGAAGAAAAAGTGATAGGGCCGTTAGATTTTACGACAAAAAACAGATAGCATCATTTAATACGTAGTTATTTCATGGAATTCGATTGATCTTTCATACTGACGCTGATCATGAATCACCGTAAATGATTGAGCTGTCGTGTTGGGTCTTCCTCAGGATTCGGAAAAATACTGCATTTACCTTCGCATCTCTGGTAGCCGCCTTGGAAAGTTTTAACTTGGTAGGGGGGTATGTCCATCATAAAAATAAATTTACATTGTTATCCATAAACAATGGCACCAACGAGCGTTGGGTGGTAGAGGGCAAAATAATAGAGCGATTCGGGTAAAGTTTCCATTTTACAGGGTGTCGAAGTGTTTCTGTAAATTTGAAAATTTCAATTTGCAAATATGTACGTAATTCCGCCCAGATAGGTTTCTAGGTACAATAAATTCATTTAAAATTTAGGGGATATTTAACAGCTTTTAACTGATAAGAGGCACAACCCGTGCTGATAGCTTGAATATTTTCTACTAATTCTAATATCATGAACTCTTATACGTCAAAAACTTATTCTGTAAAAAATCGCATCTCTAACCCTTTTCAGAATACTTTCATTCAATTTTTCGGTTTGTTGCCAAGAACAGCATTGGTTAGAATTTGCATTAATAGGTTATATAAAGTATAATATATATGTATTGGAGATGCAGGAGCTGCATTCAATGGGGACGGTCTGTAGATCTGTGGCGGAAATTCTGTGGAAGAATAGGTGAATTTAAGCAAAAAGTTGCTTAATCCCAAAATATAATTCTGGCAAAGAACCTGTCGTCTGGAATGTCTTTTTCTTGCACCGATTCGGAAAATTTCATCTTTGGATCAAAATTTCCAGGAGTGAGAAAGAGGAATTTTTTTGTGGATGAAATTTTTCTGGTTTTAACAGATTGCTCACTGACTGTGCAGATACGTCAAATTCGTCGGCAGCTTTCTTGATACACTGTACAGGGTTTTCATCTATGGATAAAAAATGTCTAATGCTTTATAGCTACCAACTGATCTTCGTGGCCTTTCGTATTCTGCACCAGCTTTCGCACCTCCAGTTTGTTAAAATTTTTTATTAATCTGACTTAACTCTACTTCTACCAATGGGCTGGCTGGATATTTCTCATTAAATGTGAGACACCTCTTCGTGAGCTCTTTTATGATCTCCATGCTCCAAGAAGGTGTAAATTTCAATTCTTTGCTTCTCAGATAAACGAGCCATTTCTTTGATATTCTGCCCGTGGTGCATGCAGATCAACTGAATTCAACTATAATGTTGCACCAATGAATTCTATGAAAACCAAAATATTTTGCATCTAAAAAATTGTTTACACTGAAGACGATTTGGAACTTCTACGTCTTATTGTGATTTTTTCCCTTTCTTTCGAAGTGAAATGAGAATGGATTGTTTAGGGAACAGAGATTAGAAGCTTTCATATTTTTAGGATCAAGGATTGTGTTTTATCTTTTTTTAAAGAAATCGTAGATACAATTTTAATTCCCTAGCACGCCGTTGTATCTCTTATCAACTCACTTTTCGTTTGATATACTGCAATGGGTACCTTTCGATTTGATAGTAAACAGTTAGTGGGGGTTGCCGGATAGGGGCGAAAAATTTGAACATCGAAAATAATGCATTAAATGCCCCTTTTCAGATCAAATTATACGTTTTTAAGCATGTTTTTAAATATTGGGTTCATGGAAGTCAGAAATGCGTCACAATACTTTTTCAATGACTGTATGGGGTTGCTTAATTGCCATGTCGATGGAGTCAATAAAAAAAGGAGATGGAAAAAAGGCAGAAGAAGGAGGCATACTTCAAACCTGGCGACCCCTTATCTACCACCTTAAAACATATTTACCAAGAATTGGATGGCCTCTAGGAGTAGCCTGTCCTCCAATCGTCATTACGTGTGAGTGGTCGGATGTGACAATTATCAGAGTTTCTGTTGGATTGACCATGGATAGGGCGGCTAAAACCGCAGTCTCCATTGCTAGCGTTTCATCCAGGGCTCTGTAGGCATTGTTGTAGTGGTGAGCGTGGTCGATGCGGCCCCCTGAAAGGGAAAATCAATGTATACGAGAAGTGAATAGGCGTTTCATTAGATTCATAACTGGGAATCGTTAGGATCGCGAGTAATACTGCGGAGATTCTCACAGAGATATTTGCGAAATCTTTCAATTCCTATTCGAGGAACTGCGAATCATACCGCCGGATGTTGTGATTTAGTTCATTTTATTATTTTTCTATTCGTTTCTCGAACCTTATTTACCGCATTGATCTACTTATAGCTTTAAAGCCATCACAGCCGCAAACTCGGAAACATCTAGCTATTTACTGCGAACTCTACAGAGCACGTGGCTTTCGTATTTGTAAACCTAAACAAGCCGAATCGGTTCTCTCTGTCAGCAATTAATTTGGATTTAGTTCAAGATACAAGATACTTCATCTGGTTCGAGATCTGCACGTGATTAATAGGATGGCGTTGAGATAAGATGCATGGAAAATAGGAACGTAATTTACCAAGTTCTTGATAAATTGTCCGTGAAGTTCAGTGGGATTGGATTATGTGTCTATATGGCGGATGAACAGATTAAATTGACGAATGATCGCATTTGTATACCACGCACATTTGCCGATTTAAATACCGTTGTCTGGGCACAATAATAATATTAACGTGACGTATGCAACGTAAGCTTTGAGACACCCTTCATCGGACCCTATACAGGGTGCTTCCTAAGCCTACATCGCAAATTTAAGGGGATTATGCTCGAGTCGGAACAAGGAGGAAAGTTCATATAAACACACGTCAGAAATCGCCTCATTTTCGAAATGCTGAGTGTCGAAGTTCGGGAAAAAATTGACTTTTCTTTAGCTCTCCAAGCCGATTTCATTAGAATTTTGTATGAATGATAATTGATCTTTCGGGCATATTTCAGAATTCATGCCGAATATCAGAGACATTCACGAGGGGTCGAATCGTGTAATCGAGCTTGCCCGAGACACACGAATTTTGTGGGCTTCGGCCTTTGCTTGTCCGAGACACTCACTAATCCATAATGGGCGTCTCGAACAAGCACTGAGAATTTTCGAGCTCGAATGCGGCGTAGAGCACATGACGAGGATTATGAAGTTCACACCGGAGAGCAGCTGCGACAGTAGGATCAACCGAAATATCAGTAAAATTTATTTTACTTTTATTATTTTACTGTCAGGCGAAAGCTACCTTTGTTCAAAGCCTTGGGAGGCAGGTTGGCACTAAACGGTGGTCCCTCGAAGATAATAAATCTTTATCAATCATTTAATGTAAGTTTATGAATTTTTGTTAAGCAGTTTAAAAATACACTACGAGTAAAAGAAATTTATAGACTTCTTTAAAGTTTGCCTTCAAATTTTCCTCTCTTGTGTTACTGCGATTTAGTTATGTGTTTCATATGGATTTTTTTTTCATGTTCATGTATTCGGGCTCACGAGGTCGTATGATTTATTTGCTTATTATCTATGAATAAAGAAAAAACTTTCGAAGAATTCTTAAGTCGCGGAACTTAAAGTTTAATTTCTTCCCCCATTTTGGCACACTCTTATCATCCGATAGCACGCTAAATTAAATAAAGTTGCTGCTTTCGTTGCCCCCGGCGGGTGCACGAGGCAAAACCAGGAGCAGCTGAGTTATCGAGGACGCATTCCGGCATTTAGCCAAGTTACTTTTCTATGATAAATATATGTTCTGTGGTTGAATTTCAGGAAGCAGTAATTTAAGGAATCTCACTATCGCTTAGCATCCTCCAAGCCATTGTCGCCCTAAATTAAAGTAAAATGTCTACTTGCAGCCTGCAGAAGGAAACTTTAGCCAGCAACCTCTTTTGCCGCATTAAAGAACCACGAAGTTGGTGAACTGTGATCCATGCAGTTTCATAAGGCGCGGGTTCTCTCTTATCAGGAGAGAATTTGATGGATTTTGAAGAATGCAACACACAAGTCTGCAGATGAAACACGGCGTAAGCAAAGAGTTGCAGATGCCGACAGGCGAGAGCTCCCGGTCGATGAATGAGAGCTATCGCAGTGGGAAAGAATTGTGAAGGGATCCGAAAATGGCGTCCCGCTACCGGGACTAATGTTCGATACAGAGGATAGCTGCAACAACTAGCTGAAGAAGTAGCATTCGCGATAAGTTCTAGATGAATTCTTCTGGGAAACCGCTGCTTCTAGCGACGGTAACGTGGTTATACTTTTTTAAATAAAGTAAAAAAAAATACGTTTCTACTCGAAAGTGACGGAGAGTGAGGCACACAGGCACGAAAAAAAAGCTGTTTAGATGTGCCCTAACGGCTGCTTGTGGCGCCCTCTAGAAGATGCAATTTAATGGTTGACAAATTTGAGTTTGTCGTCCTGAGAAAGTGACCCAGATGCGAAATTTCGTAAAATTAGCTGGAAGAGATTGTAAGACGTCAAAGACTATGTGGTTGATTTTAAAATTTTGATACTTCGCATCTTGAAAACTAAACGAACTTGGGCAAATGTTTATAGGAAATTTGCATCTTAAAACTACTTGAAAAATCACTCTGTGAAATACCGGAAATTTATTGGATAACTCATTGTAGATATTTTAACTAGAGATTGGAGTACGCATTGCGTATCTATCTATCTCTCTGCTACGAAAAATATCTAGGGGACTTCCAAAGACTTTTTAGGTGCGAAAGCGCAGCTTGTATTTTGACTACGCGACACTCATCAATCTCTTATAACTGACAAAACGTCTTTTTGCCAATTACGGTGCCCTCTGAGGAATCAATCAAATTTCAATTTAAACAACAAGGGCAGTAATATAAATTAAATTACATAGCAGATAAATTCTAAATTAGGAAGCTACCGACAAATAAATTTTTCAACTCGCAAACAAAAAACCAATTCAGTATTACATTTAGGCGAAGAAATCCCAGGATTAGGCACAAAGGGAAAAGCAAAAAAATCTATTTAGCATCTGAGATTCAAAGGTCCCCAGGTTATCGTAGCCAAGACGCAAAGTTCGCTACGAAAACGGCCATAATGGATTCCATTCTGAGTTTTTTGTAAAAAGCCATTAATAACTTACAGATAAAACTTTTAAACGGAAATAGATAAATTGATATCATCAGTCCAACTTTTGCTGTAAATAATGTCAAAGTGAAAAATGAAGGAGGGTAGTTGAAGACGCGCTAATATTTCGAGGTTACAAAGGATTATTTATGAGATGGAAAATAGTTTTTTGTGGAAACTGAGCATCGGAGGCTACAATTGCGAATTTAATACATAATTCTTGCGCAGAATAAATTTATTTCCCCATCGTCAAGCTTTCTACAATAATAGATGGTTATGTAATATTTAAGCACTGGAATGTTAAGGTTGGAATACATTTGGCCCATATTTTGTTAGCCAAAATATGCAAATTTATATCCATTAGAATTACACTATCTAGCAAAATTACACTGTCTAAGTTTTCCGTTGAACCAAACTAAATTGAAAAATAAACACACTTGGTGTTAATTAAGTACGTGTACTTATTTCAAGGGACGAATCTCCAACCGATTTTATCACAAATATAAAATTATGAATTTTATGAATTAAAAAAATTTATAAATTTCATAAGAAATTCCATAAATTAACGTTTGGATATCACAGTAAATGTTCAAAAATATTGCCATTAACTTCTAAACATTTTCGGCTTCGTCTATGAAGAGCATTCGTTGCGCTCCTGATTGTTTCATGTCTTTCTTTAATGGCAGCTGCAGCATTTCTAATGCGTTGAATTAGTGCATCTTGAGTGTCCACTTTTACTCTGTACACTTCAGTTTTAAACCAACCCCACAAACAATAGTCTAGTGGTGTGAGGTCTGGAGACCTTGGAGGCCAACTAATAGGGCCACCACGACCAATCCAACGTCCAGGAAACGTTTCGTCTAAATGTTGCTTAACCTTTAAGTTTTCATTTTATTTACGCTATAACTTGTAAACAAACGAAAATCGGATAACAACATTTGAGTTTTTTTACATTTATTTTTCATGTACAACACGCTCCCGAAGTTTGGCACGATCCTCCCGACTCATCCTGTATAGAAAGCAGGCCACGCTCAACATTTTATCTTCAACAGCTTTTGCAAAAAAAAGTTTCATTTCTTAGTTTTTTGTGAAGATAAAAGTTCATGCGACCTGCTCGGTAGAGATATTTTTAGTTCTCATGTTTCTGTCTACTTGTGCAAAATCCCCAGGGTCCAACGCATCAACAATCTCACCCTTTTAGCGATTTTGACAGGAGCAGAATTGTTGCCCATCGAGATGTTGGTTTGCCTTATCGCGAAATTGCTCGCCGTGTTAACACCACTGCGATGACGGTAGTGGGTGTGTGTCGGGTGTGGGCAGAAGAAGGCAGAGGAACACGTAGAAGACCAACTGGCCAACCGAGGCGCACCACAGAGCGTCAAGATCGGTGCTTCAGACAACTAACTCTGGAGACCGCTTCGCTACTACACTCCAACTTGGTAACCAATGGTTTGGAGAAGAAGATCTGTTGGTATGCGAACTCTATATCGTCTCATTCCAGCCTTTGGACTTTCATCATACCGTCCTCGATTAGTGCTACCCTTAACAGCAGCACACCGGCGTCAACGTTTGGAGTGGTGCAGAGAACGGCAGCATCGGGAGGCAGAATGGCATAATGTCGTATTCAGCGACGGATCGCGATTCTGTTTGGGCATGCATGGTGGCCGTATAAGGGTAAGACGCCGTCTTCACAAAAAACTAAGAAATGTAGGGTTGTAAAATCAAGTCGTAATTTAGTTGACCATCGACGTTGGTGTATCGGTTCTTTTCATTTACAACTCCGCGTCCCCATCCTTGAAGACATCGTGTGTTAAGACGATCAGAGTGACGATCCTCTGGGCATCTGGTGCCTAGATGTGACCAAGTGGGGGTGAGGAACTCAGAAACCCAGGTAGTAGCTAAGTTAGTTGGTAAAAGGAGGAGGCTGACAGTCCCAAAAACACGAACTGAGACGGAACAGGCCTCGGTCCGCTCGCTCTTCCCTCCTTTGTTCTTCCGTTTTAGTTAATAAACGCACACTTACAGCTTTTATTTCATGAACTGTGGTTCTTTTCGTAGATATGACCACCACCACATATCTACAATAACGTGGGAATGTGATATCGTATTGAACTCCGATGGTAAAGAAATGAAACTTTTATTTTGCGAAAGCTGCTAAAGATAAAATGTTGAACGCGGCATCATAGCCTGCTTTCTACACAGGGTGTAACTTAAGTGATGTCATTAATTTTAAGGGGCGGTTCCTTGTCACACTTTATGAAAAAACGTTCGTATAAACATGTGTCCTAACTTGCATCATTTTCCAGATACAGGGTGTCAAAGTTTTATTAAAAAATCGAGTTTTTATTAATTATTCTTACTTATTTTCATCTTAAATCTTACAAATACCAAAAAATAGGCGAGTTACAAAAAAAACGTCAAAGGACAAGAAAGTTGTATTTTTAATTGTTTAGTCTGACACAAATATCAGATTCAGAAAAAACGGTGGCGTATGATAATCCCACAATAGAAGTTGTTGAAATTTCCTTTTAAACTTGATTTCAATTCACCCCAAAAAAATAGTCAAGTGGATTCGTGTCGGGGGAGTTGAGAGGCCCTGCCCTTCCAATGCATTGGAAAGGAAAACTGTGGTTGAGGAGGAAGCACCGCAACCATGGCTTCCTAAGCCACCCGACGTGAATCCGCTGGATTACTTTTTTTGAGGTAAATTGAAATACCCGATGTGCAAAACTGCAGTCGAAAATGCATAGAAGTTCATATCTATCAAATTTCCTATTACTTACATAGTTGTAAGATTTATTCTATATCCAGCGATGAATTTTATATCCACCTCTGAGTAAATACGTTTTAAATATTCATAAATGCACATATTTTTGCTTTGTGTGTTCTGAATTAGAAATGTTGCAAAGCAAGCCTCTATAGCAAATCGCGCGTTTTAATATTCCTCTCGCTAAAGTTATGTACGTATTACATAGTAAAGTAAAAAAGCAATGAAATGCACTATTTCATTTCATATTAATCTTTTAGAGGATGGTGAAAACATAGCTCTTTGAAAGCAAGATTTTTGAGACGAGCTACATCGAACGTGTTATTTTATTTCTATCCCGTAGCTAGAAGAAAGCTACACTTTTTTGTTCTTCTGATAAACGCTTCCGTAAGATTACTCTAAATTGCCGTGCTGAACTAGATATCAAGCTTTAGCAATAACTAAGTGTGCGTACCTGCTGAACAAAGCAGAAGGCCTTTTTGCTTTATCATCTATTTTATTACACAGAATTTTTATTCATACCTGCAGTTCATTCTATGAGTGTGTTCTTTCAACTAAAAAGTTAAGTGCGATATTATTAACACATACAAAAAGAAGCATTTCAGGTGTATTCTGCCCTGTCTAAAATTGATTTTTGTGACGTAGGTGTGTTGCAGAATACAGAGTTGCTGAAAAGTTATAATTTATTTATACGTTTTTATTCCGATCATAAATGCGCTCAGTTGCAAAGGCGACCGCCCAGGCATGCGCATGGAGCGGTTCGCTGGTACTTTGGTAAATTTCAGAAAGTGCCTGCCGGCATTATTTTAATATGGCTAGTCCTGACAGTGTTATATACCTTCTTATCCATAAACCAAGCACTCTATGTTACGCCTATGCACCTATTCCTCCCTTACATTGTTCCCATTTGATTTCTCATGAAAACCTAATGGTGATGTTACAGCGCAATTAGAGTACTGGTTTATTCAAGAAACCTCGTTCCTTTGCCTGATACGACAAAATCATCAAAATGTAGTTAACTTAGGCCGAAGGACTAAGATCCGTTTAAATTTCTAACCACCCTTACCGATGTGCTCTAGATAAATTCATGTTATAAGTTGCACGCCCCTGGCTTCGCAGTAGTGTAAGTAGTCAGGACTTTCATTCAAAGATATTCATATTCCAAATTCATAGAGATTTCATTATTCTAGATTCATTCAAATTATTATTAGATTATTAAACATTGTTGCTGAATCTCTTGTCTTCTAAATACTCGTACTGTCTTTCCCCACGGGAACCACTAGTGAAGTAAAAGGTTGTTAGTGAGTTAGTGAATCATCTCAATCCAGACAAATCTACATCGCGGTGTCGACCACATATAAAAAACCGGCTGGTGTCACAACACAAAAATTTTGGTGTCAGAAGTGAGGTCTTTAGCCACACCCGTGGACAGATAGCCTTTACTACAAGGTTCCAAGAAGTTGGCAGATTTCAATCTTTTGGGCACAAACGAGCCAACAGAGACGATCTACAGCACACAACCAATTGTTCCTCCAGACAATTTGATAGGCGGTAGTACCGGTAATGAAGATACAGGGTGCCTGTCACAAATTCGTACTATCTGTGCCATTGAATTTCATCTACGAATTTAAACGTTCTTGTTATATTTCATATAAGAATTTCACTATACCTGTTCTACATAAATAATCAGACATCTCATTATGAAGCAACAGCAGCTGTAACTCTTGTCAGTTGTAACTTATATGCATTTGAGGCGGACTGTCCAGTTTTTCTTTCATTCTATTTGCAAGCAGCGGCTCACCCATAGGTAGAGGTGGTTGGAAAGATGAAATTGCACATCATTTTTGGTTAAAAGTTTTAGGAACTATCGCTGATAGCTAGCCAATTCAAGTGGTTGAAAATCACCTGGTTGGTAACCGATTGATGGAACAGGTATTTAATTACAGACCTTCGGTGATATCTAAGACCGTCCGATTTCTGAAAAATTTTAGTTTAGTCATATTCCGGACGAAAAAGCTTCTATTGTCCAGAACGTGACTTGAAAAGCATTCCTGACGAATACTTCCCACATTGTGTTCTCTCACCAAGTTCTCGTTGTTGCACCAACCCTGTTTACCCACGCTCCTAGTCAAAAACAGAAATCGAATATTCAGGTTTCTAGGATTAGGGAATTTTCGAATTTTTCCATTAAAAAATAGCGGTGTCCAACAATTTCACGCAAAGCTTTTAACAATTTTTTCAACTTCACTTAACCTATCCTGAAAACTAAAATGCCAATTATCGGCATTTTTCACTTTCGCTTAACTCCTAATTCTTCTTGCTGATGCCAAATAAATTAACTAGTTGAAATTGGGTTTGTCCAGTTCGGCGGACGAGAGCCTAAACGAACAAAATGAAGGCGTGGCCTGTGACAAAAATGTCCATTATGAACTTGGAATTTACACCCTGGCATAATAAGTACATAACCACCTGCTTCTGTTCCGGGAATGGCTTTGTTCATTTGGTTTAAAATTTTCATTTGCCCTTAGTAAAGTGAATCGCAAACCTTTATGTCTATCAAACAATAAAATTCAAAATATGAGGTTTTAAACCACTAGCGTGCTGGGGCTGTTTGAAGAGAAAGATCTAAAATTAAAACTAAATGAATTCGTTTTTGAATGAATAAATACTAAATTTATATATTGTTTAGTTTCTTTGAAGCCTAATAGATTGTTTTAATTTACTTTTCGTTGTTACTAAATCTTGGAATTGTTACATGCTCGCCGCGTGGCGGTGCTGATGTTGATGCGGCTTGAAGATGATTATTTTCAGTTAATTAACTTTCATTAGCTAGAGATTGAGAGTTTACCATTTCACGTTACACTACATATACTTAATTGAGCACAACGGACGTACTGAGCCTTCGTTTGAGTTTAATTTGACACAAGCACTAACACTGATCCAGAAAGCAAAACGCAAGGACGAGGATTGTGCCAGAAGTCCTCAGCTTGACGCATGGATAGCGATTTTTTGTTCAAAATTTACAGGGACTACAAAGGCCTAATCCTAAAAAGCTTATGTGTAAAATATGAGGGTGCTACGTTGATTTATGTTTCTTGTGGAGCCGATTTTAGTTAACGCTTTTGGACATTTCATGAACATGGAAAAAATTGTTCACCGACACGTGATTCAGTAATTTTATTTGAAAGGTCTTAGTCCATCCAACACCAAAGCGGAGTTAGATTCTACTCTGAGAGGATCTGCTCCTTCGGTAACAACTGTAAAATATCGGGGACAGAGTTTAAACGCGGTCATGCGAGCTGCCAAGAAGAACTCCGCAGCAGTCAATCCAATGGCACTCCAGATCTGACCACTCCAGGAACTGCGGTGACAATCCATAAAACTGTACTGGAACACCATCGGCTAAAGTTGCGCGAATTAGCAGACATCGTGGATATTTACACGAAGTACTGTAGATAGTCTTCTGACTGAAAAATGGAATATGAGAACGTTGTGCGCAAGATGAACAAAGACCTCGTCGTAAGGATGTTTCAAGAGTGGCAAAATTTCGCAGCAATAAAGCTGAGTTTTTGCACCGATTCATAATCGTGAATGGAATATGGGTCCATCATTCACACCTGAGATGAAAGAACTGTCAAACCAATGGACTTAAAGGAGGGAATCGGCTTCCAAGAAGGAGCAAACCGTTCCATTTGCAGGAAAAGTGATGGGGTCAGTTTTTTGCGATGCACGTAGCATACTTTTCATTCACTAGCTCCCTAAAGAAAAAACAATAAACGGAAAAAATTATACAAATTATTATTATAGCGAAATTGAGCGAAGAAATTAACAAAGAAGCGGTCGCATTTGGCGAAAAAGCAAGTCTTGTTTGATAAGACACTGCACCAGTCCTCACCTCCACCATTGCGATGGCCAAAATCAATCAACTTGGTTTCGAACTTCAATCTCATCCACCCCATTCGCCAGATTTAGCCCTCTTAGATTATTTTCTATTTCCCAACATGGAAAAAAGACTCGGGAAAATGAGATATGCCAATAATGGCAAGGTGGAGTCCGAGGATGACGTCTATTTTAAAACATTCGAAGCTTCTTACTATAACCATGGTATAGGCATAGAACATCGCTGGTGAAAGTGCGTCAATCGAAAAGACCATGTTGAGAGATAATATAATATTTTTGATTTTTTTTCTTTAAATGTTAAGTCGGGCACTTCCGGGACTATCTTCGTTAGGAATATTCCCCGGCAAATTAGTAATGGAAACTGGAAGTCGTACGAAGCGGTGCAAGTACAATCGGGTACTCCCCCTATTGATTTCCTGCTGGAGGAGAGGACGATTCTAAGTGCCCTCCTCCGGTTTTCGGACGTTGACAGAACAATATAGAAATGGCAGGAACGCTGGGCGGTTCTAACGGGCAAGGGACAGTGGACCAAAAAATTGACCCCTGACCTGGACGTCTGGATCGCCTGCGAGTACAGACGTTTGAATTTTTATTTAACTCACGCACTAAGCGGACACGGAAGATTCCGAGCTTTCACGCACCGCATCGGGAAGACGGACTTGAAGTGCAGGACCTGTGGCGTCATTGACACTGCACAGCACTGCATTTTCCGATACCCCGAGTTCGAAGTTCAAAGAAATGAGCTCAAGACGTGCGTGAACGCCCTAACTCAAAGACATTTAGAGAAAATGTTTTCCAACAAAGAGATTTGGAACCGTTGTGGCAATGCCATAATCGCCATGGTGAAAATGGAGTCACAGATGGAGCGTCAAATCGCTTCATCCTGCGAAACGCGAAAAAAGGCAGTTTGTTCGCGAGCTTTCCATAAAAACTAGTCACCATAAATGGCAAATATTAAAGAAGTTAGACGTCAGGCAGGTTTAAAATAAAACTATTTTTAAGTGAGTTCGCGAAAACTTCCAAAAGGAAACCACGGAAAAAATTGTGAGGAATTTACGAGCTCAAGAACCAGATCAAATGACACCGAAACCCTTGTCGATTCCGAAGCTATATCCCCCAAGAACAGTCCCGGGTCGATGAGGGTTCACAAAACGAACGAGGTTTTTGGAGGGTAGACGCTCTAGTAGTGACTCCCATATTATCTGATCGCTGCTACATCCGACCTTTCTGGAGGATTTTTCTCGGAAAAAAAATAAACAAACTGGAAAAAAATTGTAGGGAGGGTCCACCCCAAGTAGGGAGGGTCCACGTGGAAATACGGCTTGCCTGTACCGACAAGACAGTAAGTACCGAACCTTTTTTTGCGATCAATCAAAGTGCACAAGAACACAACCCACTTCCCGTCATCCGTTTGATATCGCCTGTATGGTTATTCAAATTCAGGATGATGCGAGGAGTCAGTCGCGGAGGAGCTTTCTCACGAAGAAGAGGCATTATCATCAACTCGAATACCAGGTCTGTAAATATGAAACCGGACTTTGCCTCCAAATATCCCTAGTGGTCAATATACAATAACTGTAAGAATAGATATGTAGTACATTAAAATTATTGTTCAAGACAGGCAGCGAACTTTAAGCTTCAAATATCTCAAGAAAGAAGCCTCGTAGAGATTTTTAACAAGAGACATTTTTTTCCTTAAAAAATGTAGGAAAACACAAGTTTAGTCATAAATAAATTTTATACCGGGTGATGAAAAAGTTATGCCCTTTTAAAGAGGGTTCATCGAGCGCTGACAACGCCCTCTACATTGTGCATCGATAATGTAAACGGATTCTGATTTCTTATCCCCAAAAACCGCCCGATACGACATTTTGTGTAGATAGCAGTGTTAGAGACTCTAAGTTATTGGTTTTTTGATTCTATTTATTTTTTATTGTTGTTAATGTTAGGTTTATTGTATATTGTCATTTATTCCCTTAAGTTACGCCTATGTACTGCGATACTGATTCGAAGAATACCATCTGGGTGCCAGACCACATGACCCATCAGGCCAAAGTTAAGGATACGCTTTGGTTGGGGAATGTGCTGCTAGTCGAAGAAGCTTTCTCTATAGGGACTATTGCTTTGATGGTCAATTTGTTGGACCCGCAATATTCCCAGAAAAGCGATTAGTATAGATATTCCCCAGATGGCCACGAGTTATGGGATTCGATGTAGCCATAGCTTACAATGGTTCTTGGTGGTGGTGCGCCCCTGGTTGGAATTCTTCGGGGTTAGTACTCGGGATACTCGGGTACTACGGGATAATCGGAGCAATTTTCGCTCTCTTTTCTGCTCTTCCTGTTGTCTTGTCGGGTGAAAGCTACGTCGGTGTCGGGATGTGATTCGAATCATATCGTGTAACCCGCCCAATAAGCAATCTCCCTATTCTTTACTTAGACCAAGATTCTTACATTCTTTTGAGATAAGTGCATAGTTAATACAGTCCATTTTTACATAACACAAATTGTCTTTGTCGCGTTTCATTTATCGAAGGAACACCTTAACAAGCAGCATTACCAACCAAGAAATGAATTTTTTTGCCTTTTTTTGTTTTCACTTTGACGCCCCGTATTTCGAAAACCGTCCACTTTTGGACTAAAGTAAATTGGGTTGAATCGTCATGTTTTGACCTCAGAAATCTGTGGTAGAATTTTGTGCAGAACTTTTAGAGACACCCTGTATATGTAACGACGGGAAATATTTCGAATAAAATATTTTTTATAATTATTGCGAAGCTGAGTTATACTTTTTATTAAAAGATTCCGGTTTCATATTTACAGACCTGGTATATTAGACTTCAGCCATTTACCCAAACAAGCGTTAATGCATTGATACGCCCTTACCTCTTCGAAACCTCCGCTTTAAGCTTTATAGTAATGCTTCTACCAGTGACTCCAACGGCGTGAATTCCCCGCGGAACTTGAAATCTATTAAGAAACCTACGTTAATGCAACGGAGTCCTGACGTAAGTAAACTTCGGTAAAATGTTCGATTCTATTAGAAAATACGTAGTTGCATGTCTACAATCTACTTAAAAATTCACTTCCCGCATACGACAAATTTAAAAATGTCACCTCTACATGCTTGTAGATTTAATCCTGATAAAGGAACAGCATGTTTTACATTTACGCTTGTAGTCTGAACGCTTCCACCTCATTCTTTCTTGAAAATTTATCGCTTTATAGACGGAATTAAGTGGAAGTAAAAGGCAATCCTTCTTGAACGGAACGGACGCTCAATATATGAGCACTAAATACATGAAGAAGTAATAAATTTAATCCAGGAATTCACTGGATTCGTTCAGTATTCATGGAAGGTGTGAGATCTTTTCAAAGATAGTTGTCCCAGAAATGCTTTTGTGCCTAGAATGCGCGGTGGTCTAATGTGCGGGGCGGCATTTGCATTTTAAATTATCCGGCATAGTTTTTGGGGAAATCTACGAGGGACACGCCGGAATCTTAATTGCGGGTTTTACTATGGATAATATGTTTTTTGGTCCCGACTACTTATGCATCATGACGAGTTTCACTTGGTAACTTGTTTTGTAGCGGAAATGTGCGCCCGTTTTTATACTCACGGCCCTTATTTGCGAGGAATTTTCCATGGAAATGGACTATAGAGAGCTCGAAAGAGGACTGGGGACGACAATAAAAACAAAGCGCTGAAATTCTGGTGCAACAAGAATCAGCATTATTTTGGAAAAGTAAAGTTGAATTCGCCAGGGAAAACGCTCGGCATCGTGACCTTACTGGTATTCGCTATAGGCTGACTGGTATTGTAACACTGCAAGCGCCGATCTAATCGCGAAGGGCTGAATGTTCCATCCTGGTACATTAACAAAATAAGATTGTTGGTGGAGGTTTGAGAACAATGGCAAGATTAAACAACGAAATAGATCTCGAAGTACATTTACGAGGCGTACGTGTTTGGTACGATATCGACGAAACTCTATCACAATTCGTGTTCCAGATTGCCTGTTTGGCTATTGCATCGGGCCCCAGCTCTATAACAATTTCGATATTTTCAATTGCTAAGTCCTTTTCGACAAAGTTGTGGATTGCATAACATCCATGTAGGCTTTTTCTTTTCTTTCTTTACTTGTCTGGGGTTTTAGTTCTGAGTTGTTACAATTAGGGGCTTACTTACTAACTTAACTAAGACGATACTTGCGTTCCTTCACGACACCTCACCGACTCGTCACCTCGAGAAAAAGGAGAGCGTCCCCGTTCCTCCAATACCTTAAATGCTACTTTCCGGAGCAATAAACCAGCGGCGTACCCTAACCAGAGACCGATTCCTGATCCGCCATGTGGCCAGCCACATCTGAACATCATAAACCATCCTTGGTCAGAACCGTTGTCGACTGTCCTTCGGCCCTTTTTCCTGGTTCTAACAAAGAGATGCTCGACTTTCTTTTACTTCATGCGGCTCTCAACCAAGGATAATTACTGGGAAAATTCCAGTAATGCTGCATGAACTCAGTGACCATACACATGGGCGTATCATCAGGCTAACTCACTCTTTATTCCCCTAACCTAGCCTAAATTATAGCTACTTTACAATGTACATCCTCCTATTTGCATCTCGATTTGGTTGGCCGAGACGGCAACAATTAAACTTATTAATTAATATTTACAAAATATTGCAGCGATCTGACAAACGGATCCTACATCCATTTAACCTTAATTGTAGCATCCTAAGATGGTTAATTTTGGTAGATTTTTATTATTGGTGTTATTCTTTAACTGGAGACATCGTGTTCCATGAAACTAGATGCAGTACTCCATGTTCGTCGATATCAATAGGCCCTTCTGCCGTGACTTTCTTTGCCTGGACATATCCTCGCCATACCATGGTGGATAACGCTCGTTCGAATATGTAGGATGTTAATTAACTACATGTGCTCACTTCAAGGTATGAATCTTTAACTTATTTTTATCAAAAGTAGTTTCTATGAATATACCAGGTCTACCGGTATGAAATGAGCGCTATTTTGTGAAAATAAAACACCAATTTTAACAAGGAAAGAAAAAAAAATTATTCAAAATATTGACCGTTGCTTTCTACACATTTCGACCACCTTTCTGGCAATTCATTGATACCGCGCCAATAGAAATGTGCCTCTTTGGCATCAAACCAATTAGACACCCAATTTTCTACTTCTTCGTAGGAATCGATGTGCTGCTGAGCCAATGCGTGTCCCATCGATGAAAACAAATGGTAGTCCGAAGGAGTCAAGGCTGGCGAATGCGGCGGATGGGGTAGCAACTCCCAGCTAAGTGTTTCGATGGTATCCTGAACCGGTGTTGCTTTGTGTGCAGGTGCGTTGTCATGTTGGAGCAAAATTACCTTCCCGTGTCTTCTGGCCCGTTCTGATCGTTTTTCGATCGATGCAATGTTTAAATTAATCAATTGTTGTCGGTAGCGAACAGTATTAACGGTTTCACCAGGTTTTAAAAGCTCGTGGTGCACCACACCTTTCTGATCCCACCAAACACGCCTACTTGCCGAATCGATCAGGTTTTGCAGTCGATGTTGATGGTTGTTCCGAATCAACCCGTGATTTTTTCCATTTAGGATTTTCAAAATAAATCCATTTTTCATCTCCAGTAACAATTCGATGCAAAACTGATTTTCCTTCGTGCCTTTGAAGCAAAATTTCACAGGTGTTTTTTCGGTTGTTCATCTGTCTCAGTTACACCCTTACGAGAATATTGGTTTACAATTGTTTAATGTGTTCTAAAGCGAATTGTTCTGGAAGTGGTGTACGAGATCAGTGTTCAGGTTCTGTAGTCGCTAAAGTATTCAACGGACCTCATAGTCCCCTAGGCCTCCTAGCGAAGAACCTAGAACGTCGGCCCTACACTACAAGAATTTCAAACACACAGCCTCTCAAAGATAAAAAAAAACCGCAGTATAGGAGAATATGTTGATTTTCAATCTCCAAAAATTTTTCGGATATTTTCACAATTGTTGATAGATAAATAGCAATTTATCTCCATAAAAATAGTTTTGAATGCCATAAGAGTTGTAATTTTTGTTTGATTTAGGATTTCGAAATGAAGAAGAAATACATGTGGTATTTGGCAAAAATACTAATATATCTGTCGAATTTTGCGTTTTTGTAAATAATTGCTGTACTTTTGGCCAATAGAGTATGCCCGGAATCGCTTGATTGATAAAATACAGGGTGTCGAAAAAAAGGGGCCCTGGTGCTTCCGAGGAAGTTTAGCAGGTACTTAGGACACGGTCGGATTCCTGTACCTGGTTGGTAGTCTTCATTTTAAACTATTTTTGTAGATTTTCTAGCGTTAGTACCGTTTATTTAATTCTTTCAAATCAGATTTAGTTTGTTCCGAAATGTTCAAAAATTTGAATTTTCATTTTAATATTGAAACCGAATTGAGATACAAAAAATATCAAAAGTCATAAAAATAGTATTTTCACTCGCTTCATTCGACATAATCATGGGAATTACAAAAATTCAGCAGTGATTACTGTTTTCGTGTAAATTTTCGTAAAACCAGTCTTGTGGGCACTCTCCTGAAATTTCTGCATGAAATCTGATATTATTATATCGAAAAGGCACATTGTAGTATTGTTAGTAAAAAATGCAAAATTTAATGAAATCATTTTAAGTTATTTATGTCGAAGGACGGTCAAAAACCGAATTTTCTATCAAATTTCAATACTTTATATTTCGAAAATTAAGTAATTCTAAATATGTGTTTATGCCAGATTTTACAAAATTTCGAGTCAACACGTGTCTCCTTAAATTTGCGTCGTGGGTTTAAAACAAAATTTAATTTAATAAAATGAAATTTTACTTACAAATCGATTTTCGTCACCTCATTTGAATTCATCTATTGTTGCTCACAAATGAAGGACAATTTATTTATGTCACATTAAGTTCATTATATTTAAACTTCACCCTCTGGTTATCCTGCTTGAGGCAAATTCCGAATAAAACATCTTATAAATAGAACAGGCTCTGTCAAATTCTTCCAGTAGAGAGCCATTTAAAATTGTGTGAGCACCATTTTAATTCAATAGAGGCGTTCTTAAGAGCGCCGAGAAGCTACTTTATCATTTAAAATAAATTTAAGACCATTAACATGCCGATAAAAGTCACATTAATGGAAAAAATGTAATTGTTCAGAAACCAAAACGTAAAACTGCTATTTCATCTTCCATTCCTCTCTTTTAATAAAGTTCATTACGTCTTTAATTGCTCTCTAGGAGATAAGAAAATGAACGTCATATGCACTCTAGACCTTTTGCTGGTATTAAGCTTCAGATTAACTTAAGGAGAATAATTTCCCTGTGAGTACCTGAAATGTTAGAGAACTTCAGCTGCATACAGGATACTTAAACTTCATCAAGTAAAATTGCCTACCAACGATCTAGTTAGCACAACAAACATGTTGAACTTAAACGGCATCAAATATTAGCACTTAATAATCAGGGTTATGTTTTATGCTTCGTTTTGGAACTTAATTATTTCTGCACGGAATAGCGGAAGGTTATGAGCTGAAAATTTCTCGGTTAATTCTATACGAAAGTCCGGATGAAGCGAAATTATGAACTGAATTTGGAAACCGTGCAATGAGATTTAAAAGTCTTGAAATTCAATTTTAAAGTTGAAAAGAAAGGCTGAGTGAAATTAAGATAGTGTATTTGCTTGGCACAGCCTCAATAAAAATCTTGAGCTCTAATGAGGTAATTATTGCAGGAAATACGATGGCACGCGATAAAAATTGGGTGGCAGATGTACGGCATCAGACAAAATCAAATTGATTTTAATCATTTTTTTCTAATAGTGAGAAGTCAGCTAAAAATGAAAAAAATTATATATATTAAAAAGTATATACAGTACATCCCAGCGAGATAAGTATATGAAGGAGTGTCTGTTTCTGCGCATCTCGATTCATAGTATACAAAATCCGAATAGAACGTGACGGAGGTCATTTGCGGTACTGCTCGCTTGAAGCGATGACCAGGCGGAGCTGCTCTGCAACGTTGCCGGCTCGCTTTTAAATATTATTTTTCCAATTTTATGATATTTGTTGTGCAAAATGCCATCCGGAAGACATTTGTCCAGTGATTTGAAAGAAAAAATTATTGAGGCTTATAAAAGGGAACGGCCACAGAGGTTGATATGTGAGCAGTTTAATTTATCAAAACAAGCGGTATTCTTTACAATAAAAAATTTCCGTCTTCGAGAGACTATGTCTAATTTAAAGGGAGGAGGTAGATTTCGAAAAACTTCTGTGATACTTGATAGGAAAATAGACATGTTAATCACAAAAATCACTTGGATGTCTGCAGCTAGTATATCTGCTGAATTAGGCGACATTGACTTGTCTTCTCGAACGGTCCAGAGACCGGACTTCTTGCCCATCGACCAGCACGAAAACCACTTCTATGAAAGAAAAACAAGGACGCTGGACTAACGTTTCCAACGCGTCATCTTTGTTGGTCTGCAAAGGACTGGAAAACGGTGCCATTTAACGATGAGAGCAAGTTCAATTTTATTGGTACTGAATGGTCTCAATACGTTCATCGTCAAATTGCGAAAACTCTTGATTCTTGATACGTTTCCAAGACTGCGAAGAATGGAAGTGGACACATAATGGTTTGGGGCGCGTTCTCTGGTTGGGGTATGGGTCGCATACATAGAATTAATGGGAAAATGGATCGTTTCATGTACAGTAATATATTGAAAACAGCGATGTTACCGCATGTCGATTGGAAAGTGCCATTATCATAGGTTTTTCGGCATGATGACGATTCCAAACACACTTCAAGGATTGTAAAACTGTGGTTGAATGATAAAAAAATTAATGTTCCGCAGTGGCCAGCTCAGTCGCCGGATCTCAATCCGACCTCTGGGAAATAATGAAAAAAATATACGAACCAAAAAAAATTTAGCAATGGAGAAGAACTTTTCAAAGAAGATGAAAACATTTGGAAATCTGTTGATCCTACAATAATCTCAAATTTGATAGAATCCATGCCGAAAAGATATAGGAGTGTCATAGATAACGAAGGAAATTGGACGAAATATTGATCAGTTAGCGACAAATTCATGGCAATTCTATTTTTTTATGACTTTCAATTTAATTATGTCACATTCTATTGTTGTGGATTTTTGAATTTCGCTTTTTGTTAATGAATTTCAATTGATTTTGAGAATTTATAGTTTTTTTTATAATAAAAATTATTAACTATTTTTATTAAATTATTGTTTTGAATGGTTTTTGGATTAACATAAAAATATTAACATTTACTGGTAGTAAATTTAATTTTGTCCGATACTGTATATTCACTATCGCTCATATGCAGAGCAACTTTTTAAATTCGATTTCTGTTTCCCTACCAGCATCGAATTGAGAGGATTTTTTGCAATAGTTGTTAATTAAAATTAGAAATAAATGCATTAAAGGTGAGATTTTTTTATAAGTTTTTTTAAAGTAGAAATTGAAAAATATTCCAAAATATGAGGGTCAAAACTAGAGCAACTAGAACATTTTTTATAATTTAATTTACAATTGAACGTTTTAATTAGTATCCAGTAGCGTATCCTTTATTTTTTATCATTTTCAAACATTTGTTGTTCGTGGATTTTAGTAGTTTGTCAATATAATCTTGAGATGTAGAATTCCAAGTACTTTGAATTTCTTCGAACCATTCTACTAGATTCGTTATTTTTTTCTTATGAATTCTTCTGTCAACTTCATCTCAAAGGTTTTCTATCGGATCGGTGTCGGGACTTCGGGCCGGCCAAACCGTAACATTGACGTTACGTTCACTTAACCACTCTTTAATCAGTTTAGCGGTGTGTTTGGGGTCGTTGTCATTATAGGTCTGTAGTTTTGTAATCTTGAGGTGTTTTCACTAAATATTGCTAGTTGCAGGGTCGATGCCACGCAATAGAACAAACAAACAAGTTGGTTGCTCTATTCATGAACCATGCAAATAATTAAATAATCTGAAAAAAGGAAATTAACAAAATATACCGAAAACATATTTTTACAATGTTTGACCAAAGGTCAAACACACTTTATTGATAATGAACAAATATTTTATTTGCATTCATATATTTTTTTAATTTCTATTTAGTTGCACTACATATGAGCGATCGTGTATGTAGGTGTTAGACAATGAAATGACGCTACGTCACACGGTGTTGCTTTAGCCTTTGAAAATTGCAACTTTCATATAAAGCGACCTACACCTGCGGTGTTAGCTAAGCTGACCGAGCTCCCTCGGATTCTTGCGACAATATGCCCTTATGAAACATGTATCTCGTTGAGATTCAACCGGAAAAATTTCGTCTCATCCGTATCCCCTTAAAATATTCGAAAGGGGAATGCCAGAGAGCGGTGCTGCAGGTATTTTCTTGCAGTTCCTGAGCCAATGCAATTCAGATGCCGAACTGCCCTGGGCTAACCTCATGAAAGTATCCCGTGCTACAAAGAAAACGTACAACATCCGGCATTTAGCGACGTCATATATTTTCTTTGTGCCCCGGGATTGTAGTGCCTGCGACATTGCACAGATGGTATTGTTGCAGTAAAGTACTGTTAACTTAATAAAGATAATTGGGCTATTAAAATGCAATCAAAATTCTACAATCAAAGCAAGCACTGCATATCTATTAAACGCTCTATATGAAGCAAAGCCGAAATATCCTTTATAAACTCATAACGCAATACGCAAACGTGCTGACTATTTACATAAAACCCTCTCTGTTTATTCGCGTCCACATGGAGCAAACAATAAACTTCGTTTACGAAACATCGTGAAATGCAGGCATTTACAGGCAACACTAACCTTCGACAACTAACAGGAATCCTTTGGGATTTTTGACCAAGATGGAGAGCGCTGACCGGGTCATGTCTGCAAGCGAGGGATCTCCTAGTGGACTTGGATCTCTGTCAACCTCAAAATCCATGTGGGAAAATGCGAATAATCCTGGAAATTAAGGAACGAACGATACACTATGAAGTTATCTTATATGAAATTTCCAGAATATTTCCGGAAAAGTCACACCAGATAAATTCTACTGAAGCCAACAATGAGAGTAAGGAAATGCTCAAATTTAATACCTTCAAGAAAATTCAATACACTGATGGAAAAGTGTTTATTTAATGTCAATTTTGCTGTCCTTGAAATACGAAATGTACAATCGATTTCTATTTGCTGTGGAAAGCATATTTCAATGAATAATTTGATGGCTTCCCCGACAAGCAAATATCATCATGAATACAAAATTATCCAATTCCCGAAAGTTATGCTTTGGTGTTGGAGTTACTATTAACTTAGCATATTATTGGCCGTAATGCCAGTATATCCATAAACCGTTTAAGATGTGAATATTACGTGAAACACGTTCGACGTTCTCTTTTAATTAAATTTGCTGCAAGAGTGAGAAAACTGCATACAGAGTGTTCCATATAACAATGAACAGCGTGGGAATCGAGAACGCGGCGAGAAATGCGAAATTCGATTAAATTGAAGTTGAGTTTTTCTCAAACATTTTTTCACTTTAACAAATTACTGATTTTCCAACTGGTTGATATCCAATTAAATATTTTATTCTCTTACTAAGTAACGAAAGAGAGTTAAAAGAGAAACGATTTTAATCGGACAGCTCTCTTGACAGCTTTAAAAAGAGCTACACGACATGCAGCAGATCATCATGTCGATATTTGTTAAGGACTTTAGGTTATAGGCCTTTTTGTTGTTGTTTATTTGTACTTTCATCCCTTAAGGTACGCCCATGTGCCTCGACGCTTATTCGAGAAATACCATCTGGGTGCCAGACCACGGTGCCCATCCAGCTACAACCAACGGTTCTTTATGGCTAGTCAAAAGAAGCTTTCTCAGTTGGGACCGCGATCTGCAATTCGGTGAGTCTGCGCAATATTTCCAGAAAGCGACTCGTATAGGTGTTCGCAAGATGGCCGCATCCGGCGCGGCCGTAGCCCGCAAGCGCTCTTGGTGGTGGTGCGCCCCTGGTTGGAATTCCTTGGTTTAAGGGATAATCGCTCTCGTTTTTCTTCTCTTCGTCTTGGAACGGTGTCGGATATGTGATCGAAACCATAGGTCGTAACCAGTCCAACCGAGCAATCTCCCTCTTCATACTTAGACCAACACATTCTGCCATTATTGAAATAAGTGAAACTAAATACAGTCAATTTCCGTAAACCAAATTTTCGGTGGTTTCGTTTGTCAAAGGAACCCCTTAACAATATTTCGGGGGGTAGAAGTACTGGATAAATACATAGGAAATGCTCATCTCCCCGTGGACAAAAACGCAGCATTTTTGATGTACAACGTAACAAAAATAAATTATTTTTCATTTTTTGCTATTTTCTTTCGTATGCTCAAACACAACTTAATAAAATTTCATCTCTCTATATATTTTAAGGGCCTCTACGAGAAAATATCAAAACCCTTAGTCTTCATATACAGGGTCTTATGTTTTGGTAGGTGACGTACTACACATAACGTCAAAACTCTTGATCCCCCTTCAGTCTTGTTAAAGAAACGTTTTATTAAAAAAACAAAATATATTTATAAAAGTGTACTGTTTCTGGTATCTATTCATGTGATAAGAGAATTTTGCACAAACTGGGATACTTAGAAAACTAAGAGCTAACAAATGTATGATTTTGCCCATAAAATTTATTGAATAAAAAAAATACTAAAACATGACTAATAGTCGTTATGACCTCTTCCATATTCCCATGACACAGTGACACGTCTGTGCATTGAAATAAGCAAGAGGTTGATGGTCTCTAGTGTAGTATTGCTTCATTCCTCTACCACCGCTCCAACTGACTCATCTGCAGTCTGAGATGGGTTGTTAAGATTGTGAGTGGCTCTAGCAATGAAACTCCACATGTTTTCAATAGGGTTCATATCAGGCAAGTTGGCTGGCCAAGTCAATCTACTTAAGTGTTCTGCTTTAACTTGCTTGTTGTGCTGCTGCCTCCTGAACCCTTCTTGCGCGGTATAGTCGACCGTTGTCGTCCATAAGTACAAAATTTTTGTCCGATTTGTTACGTATGGGATAAATTATGAATGTTCGAATAACTTGCTCGATCTAAATTTGACTGGTCATATTCTGTGATATGCGAATTAATGGGGTAGGAGTGTTCAACATTATTACTCCCTGAACGAGTACAGTACCTTTTTGATGGGGAGCAACATCGAGGGGAAAATTAAGTCACTGTTCACGACTTGATTCTCTTCAGACAATTTATCGATTGTCATCACTAACTAATTCAATTCTGGATTCATCTGCACATAACACCGACCTTCACCGGTGCAACAGTCAACATTTATACTACCGCGCCCACTGTCAATGAACAGCACGATGTGTTATAAATAGAGTGAGAACTCGTAATGGTCTTCTGGCACGTAAATTTGTATTATGAGTCGTCTTTGAACTGTAGGTGTCGATTATAGCATGGAGAAACGTACTCTGAAAGGCTGAAAGCTGAAACTGAAACTCTGCAGTGTTTGCGGGTCTATTGCATCAAATAACGATCCTCTCTTTCGATAAATACCCGAAGACTATCACTACGTTTTCTGCTTTTCATTGTATCAAATTCTGGATACATACTGTGAAATCTTTCTTAAGAGACATATCTCGGTTGAGCAAACACTTTTTTACAGTCCGTAACTTGGTTATGCAGATTATCATATAAATGATCATCCCTTGAACGACCATCCCCTTGAACGGACATTCCCTTGGGTGGATGGGGACACGATAATTCTACATAAAACGCGTTCAAGTTCAGGTTAGTTCGGGTTAGTTCAAACTCTTTCTTGAACGGACATCATAAAATTAGTTTAAATTTCTTAGATCGGGGCAAAATCGCATTAGCGAGGGTAAATTGTCAGGAATTTCCCAGCTGCAAGTATGTTGTTCCCCGTTGTACGATTTTTGCTTCTTGGCCTTTTTGGACAGTTATCCAGTGTTTAAAATTAGTGGTTGTTTGAATGCCGTATCGGAAAAAACGTCCGAAACACATCGCACGTTAATGTCCTTTTAATAGTAAGGAGTAAAATAATTGTAAATAGTAGTGAGTAATGAATAAAGTTGAATGAGTGAACAATAAAGTTCGGTGAGTTTCGCGCGTTTCATTTGCTGGTAGTGGCTTTGATTATCAACAATATGGTGGAGTGCACAGTTTGCTGGAAGTTACTTCTCATTATCTCATTCTCTCATTATGTCTTTTTTGATTACGGAAGCTGTCCCACTGCTCGGTATAATTCTTGGCCAATTAATAAAAACCAGTGGTTCCAACCATAACTCAATTCCGTTGCAATAGTGGATGGTTAGCTTCTGTGGAAAGATGTTTTTTGAAATGAAATTGCGTTTCATATCTTTTTCGGTCACAATAATAATTAAAGATATGATATTAAATAAACTATATTACTTAATGCTCAAAACTGACTCTTTACCCCACGCTTTTTTCCATCAGCTCCCGAATTCTTGTGAACGCATCGTTCTATTGACAGACGATACGATCAAAGTCGAAGGAACATATTACACGTAATTCTCCGCCAATTTCCCATTCAAATAGGAAATACCTAAGTAATTCCCCTACAGAGTCTTATCGCCCCCGAGACAAAAGGTCCTTTCTCTTCGGTTTCTTTTCCTTTTATTTGCTCTAGGTTTTTTTACGTATCACGTTGACGTTTCGAGAAACATCGTAGACCGCTGTGTCGTAAAGCTTTAGTGCGATAATAAATTATTATGTGCTGTTTGTCAATCATTATGTCCCATGTAAGTTAGAGAACAATTTAGTAAGTTTGTGAAAAATGTTGTTTACTATTGTTAAATTATTTTACCATTTAATTCGCAATCCTGAAGATTCGAGCGATAGCCATGGAGCTTTTACTGCTTAGTAAAAGTAAAAAAGAATCTCAGCGAAAATATCTTGTTCTTTAAAGTTCTAAACGGTCAGAAAATGCGCTAACGCCAAGAATTGAGCTTGATGGTATGGATGCTGAGGTGGCTGAAGCGTATTTAGAAAGTTACACGGATTGACGTTGTCCAACGTGCTTGTGATGTTAAATTGAAAGCTAAGTGTAGTAATGTAAATAAAATATAAACAATAAAAAAAACAGTCGACTAAATCAGCAAATAAAGTTTCAATTTTAATGCAGAACTATGTCCACCAATCGTGTTTTCTACCTTCTTGGAAAGCGATGTTCGTTGTTTTTAATTGCTAAAAGCAATTTCCAAAATTATTGCATTTGTCGGATCATCATTAGGGAGATTCTCCATGATGATATAAGGTACTTGTTTTCTTTCAATAGCAAAGAAATAGAAAGGGCAAAACCAACGAATTCGTTACCACACGAGCGCTTCTCGTCCCTTCCAAATCTGATCTGCCTGTCCCTTCTTGGTTTCGTGACTTTTTCCAGATCTCGCGAGTCCTTCAAATCCGAGGGACAAGGTACCTGCTAGTCCCCCCGTTTCCCAAGAAAGCTCGCACACATGACCTCTCGATTGAGCCCTTGGCGGTAGCGACCTCGTTCGACAGTGCTTTGTCTTAAGATGGCCCTGTCGGCCTGCCCTTCGTCTTATTGTCAGCTCTTAATGTTACACTTTATAACTTAAGGACTAATAAATCTCCGACATATTCATCTTGTGGTTTATTTACCAGTATTGTCCGAGTCTTCCCGAGTAGAAGCGAATAATTCCTTCTTTAATGATTTTTCTTTAATTTTCCCTATAACCTCTAAATTCTTTTTTAGGAGATTTGAACTGATT
The DNA here is from genome assembly GCF_040115645.1 of Euwallacea fornicatus. Lineage (NCBI taxonomy): Eukaryota > Metazoa > Arthropoda > Insecta > Coleoptera > Curculionidae > Euwallacea > Euwallacea fornicatus. The sequence continues at coordinate 1,685,621 of NC_089565.1, read as the reverse complement.
ATTTCTGGAGTGATGCTGTATACAGTAGTTATGACTTTTATTTTAATTATTTTTACTTCGTTCACTTCCTCTCACGCGAGTCTTTGGTAATTAAGATCGTATTTCTTCTTTTTCAGATCGAACATTTTCGTTCTTGTCTGAAATCTCTCTGATGAAATATCGTCAATTTTGCAAATTTTTAAGGACATTTTCAATACTCCATATTCTCTGCTCTTTGATGTCTGTTACTTAACGTTTTCCTCCAACGTTAATCGTGAAGATTTGTAATTGATTTATATATTATTATAGCTATTTGTTATAACCATTTGGTTCATGTCCGACCATTATAACAGCTTCACGTCACTTTTGGTCGAAATTTGGTTTCTAGACTTTTTTTCACGTTGGTTCACGCATTTTCTTTTGGTTTGAGGGGCGCGGACCAACGGTATATTAGGCCCTTTTTAAAACAATATATTTTTAATAAATTTGATAAAGATTCGTCGTCATTGTCACAGTATAAATTCAATTTAAATAGTTATAATTTTTACCTAGATAACCTTGGAACATTTTGAAAAACTTTGGTTTTTAATTCATTAAGAACGTTGCTGTGCAGTGCTCGTGTGCATCTATGAAGACTACAAAACAATTTTAATCACTCATCGTTGTAGATAATAGAGAACCGTTAACGTCCGAATAAATAATAAATACGGACGTTTCATTCAATTGAGTTTTATTTATAGCTTTGGCAAAAGGCATTAGTCTTGAGTGTTTGCCAAAAACAGGAAAACTCCTCGTTGACGTTATAGTTCCTTCGATGAATAATATGATCAATGACATCAGAACCGAAAACGAAAGAAATTTGATTACACAAACTTTACTTTTGTAGAATATGTAAACATAGAACAAAACCCTCGTCATAGGCGTTATTATCGGTCTGGATGTTCTGGATTCTAGCACTCATATTTGCAAGCAGTAGCAGTCCATAGTTAAACAGTTTCTTCATACATGGTGATCCCATTTGGCATTATTCCGCTTACATGCAAGATAGTAGAGGCTTCTTGAGGAGAACTTCTTCTTTCAGTATCGAGAATTAAGCTTTAACTTGGAAAATCTGGGGCTTCTGCTACTTGGTGTGGTTTTCTCATTGCGGTTTACTTGGTGTGGTCAAGGCATTTCCTGCATGTAAGGCCTTAAGTTCCGTTGTTGGTTGTTCTTATTTTAATTTCGCTTCATGAAACATAATTAGGTTTTGATAAACGCTTTTAAGTGTTCTTCGCAGAGAATTTCTAATGCGGCGACCACTTCGTCGTAAAAGATTGGTAAATTCATTAGTTAATAAAAAAAATTATCTAATCAAGTTTAGCTCCGGCAGCATCACCGATAATTGCGTGAAATACCGTTTAATACCCAATTAACAATTGGTCACTACGGTTTTAAACTGAACAACTTGTTAGGTAATGCCAATTGATTGCGAAGCTTCGCCTTTTGCGAGTAGAGTCAAGATTTTCATTTAAAAGCACTAATTTGAGATGCAAATTTATTTTAAAACGGAAGAAGCTTGTTGATAGAAGAAGCAGTAAGGACAATAATTAAAAAGTTAATGCGATTTGGGGGGAAAAAATGCATAAAGTCTGCTCAGAAGCTCTTACCTTCTTTGATGCCAGATATATTAAAAATGTAAGGAAAACATCACCTTGAATGTGGTTTTAAATGCAATATATAAAGGCATGGACGGAGGGCTCCTCCATGAAGGAGAAAAACGATGTATGTTGTATGCAGTAAAAATGACTAAAATTTTATAATCACAAGACGTGATTCTTAGAGATTACACATGAAAATGAAATACTCTACAATTCACTAATGAGACTTCAATAAAGAAACTTAATGAAAACTATTGTTAGAACGCAGAATCCCGATAGTTTTTTTTTTAGTTTTTTTTCCAATATGCTTCTTTTCCTCTCAAATATCTTAGGACACCTAGTGTTGGATGAATTCCCTCTAAACATACCTAACAAATAATCCGCCTGATTCGGTTTCACCTTTTCTAATAGCCCCTTGTTCCACACATACTCAGCTTTAAGTCCGCGCTTCTTTTTGTCTCTTAGCCAATCGTCAATGAGATTTCGACCGTCCAGTCTTCGTCCTTCTTCTTTGGTCATTTCTGGATCGTGTGCCACTTTCGGAAGCCAATGACGTCGGCCCCCTCCCAGCAGCACCTGGAACAACGAAAATCTGTTGTTTCAGTAGTGTTAGAAAATGCCAATTTGATACAAAACTACGACGTTATATTTTATTCTTTATGTAGCTGTTCAGATATCTTTTGTAATAATTAAAAATTTACTCTTGCGGATAATGAGATAATCACAATTAGGGACGCTACTTACAAGGGATGAATATTTTCCATCCTGAATGTCTTGAAATATGTGGATGAGTTCAAAAGTTGCCGAAACAAGTCAACACCATTACCAAGAGGGTAAACTTTTTATGTCACAATTATGTCGCCCCCCACTTGCTCCTTGGCGCCACCGCCTGTAATATCTCTTGGAGGAATGGTGGTAGTCTCATTTAAATTCCTATATTTTGTCCTTTAATTCTTGAAAATGGTTTCTGGAGTATGTATGGAAATTATTTTTTTCAAATATGCGTTTTTCATTTAAGAAAATACCGAAAGGCTTTTGCTTCTGGTGCCTAGAGGCAAATATAGCGGTGGCCATATAAATAAGAACGCTCTTTAAAGCGGTAGAACTTCATTAAAACAAAAATGCTGAACATATTTGTGTGATAAGGTATTTTCATGATAAAATACATCAATTTTTAATCAAAATATATTTTTTATATTAATATTATAGACCGAAGAAATGAGTAAACAAAATTTCTTTGGACAAACAAATAAGATCGTTTTCAAAGAAATCATTTGTCGATCAGTTTATGCTGCTGTAGTGTGCAAAACACCCTAATAGAACATAAAAGTAGTAGAAGAAAATATTGTACACCAGGTTTGCGAACATTGATTTTGTCTTTAATGGAAAAGAGTTGGAGTTTTCAAACAATTGCTGACAGTTTAGATTGTTGTCCACCATGGTCGCAAATGCACTTAAACATTTTGATAAAGCTTTAGGAAATCCTATCAAACAATCAAGAAAAAGATAAAACAACATCTCCATTTGATAGACATTTATTAAGACTATCAAAGAAACGTTCAAAATTAACGTCTATTCAACTACAACGACAGCTCTGTGGCCAAGAAGCAGTCACAGTTTCAATAAGAACAATACAAAGACGTTTAAATAAGGAATATTTGTTTAGAAAGGTTTCCAGAAGAAAACCCATGACATCAAAAAAGAATAGAACTGCATGGTTGGAATTTGTAAAACTTCGTATTGGATGGTCAAGTTCTTAATGGAAGCATGGGTTATGGTCGGACGAATCAAAAATTAAAAGATTCGTTTCCGATGTCAGTTTATGTGAGACGATCACGTGACACAGAATTTAACCCAACGTACACTACAATGACCATTAAGCATGGTGGTTGCAATATTGAACTGTGGAGATGCATGTCTGGAAATGGAGTTGGGCCCATTACAAAAATCGACGGTATTTTGAACATGTACAAATATCGGGATGTTCTTGAGAGTATGATGCTGCCATATGCGAAGATCATCCCTCCTGTTGTCTGACAGTTTTAGCAAAACAAGGATCCGATACATACAGTAAAAAATGCCAAAACAGTGGTTAGTGGAAAATCAAGTTGATGTTATTAAGTGGCCCGCTTGCAGCCCCGACTTGAACCCAATTGAGAATTTATGGTGGGATGTAAAATAGCCACTAAATGATAAAAATATTACAAATCTTATTCGACTTTACGGAAAAATTAAGCGGATTTGGTATGCCATACCTCGGAAACGATGCCAGAAATTAATTCACTGTTTGCCCCAACGGCGTTATGAAGTAATTAGGAATAAATAATAAATTAAATATCAATTTCAGTTTAGTATTATTAACATGATTATTAGTGGATTTAGGCCATTTAACGGTTAAAATTTTGCTTTATTGTCATGCCGACCTAAATCCTTATTGGAAAAGTACAAAATATTAATCAAAATAAATATGATTTAATATAAAACGAACGTGATAGAGAAATGTTGTTATTTTCTCGATTTTAAATAAGGCTGGAACTCTTTAACGTCAGTTCCTATTTATGCAGCTACCACTGTACATAGGCTGCTTAATCATCGATAATATTCGGCTATATTATTAAAGAATTTCTGACCCTTGAAAAAGTACCACTCTGTAGATTTCGACATCAAATTGTAGATCATGAGTGGTATATGTTAAAAGGATGCTCATTCGAAATGGCGTTATCGCTACAAGATTTCAAATTGATATCTCAAAAAGAAGAAGTGATATTTAAAAAAATTAAACTTTTAACATCCCGTATTTCGATAAGGAAGCATTTTAGAATACAAGTTACGTGGTAAAATAACGTTATTTTCGATTGAAGACCACATTTAACTCTGAGAACCCATTTTCGGGACATCGTGGATGTGTTCCGGACTTAATCCTTCGGCAATATTCCACGTCCCTGAAGGCTAATATACTAGAGTATGAGCTAGAATTCGGCGGGTGTTTTAGTTTATCCGTAGCGTTTTAGTGTTACTACCGGAGATAATGACCATTTTATCCGAAAACTGACATTGCTGAATATGGAAGAATATGACGCACAAAACCTAGTGATTCATTTTTCGGGACGTATGATTATTTGATAAAAAATAATTATTAAACAATAGTAAAATCGGTCAAGATCTGCGTGTCAATCGGATTGTTTAAATAAACAGTTTTTGTCACCGGCCCTATGAGCGTATAGTCATTTTACCTACAGAGTGTTCATTTCAAAACAAGCCACCTAAAATATCTGTCGTTTGGGAGGAAAATAAAAAAAAATTAATAGAAAAAACGTTTATTTAAATATCTAGGGAGAAGTTTAATGCGACATTAGGGAGAATTACATTAGTCACCCCTTCACTCCCAGCTACCTTTCCTTTAATATTTCAAACGGCACTTCTCATGGAGTGGCACCTCACAGCAAGCGGAATTCAATTCCCGATGTAAGTGTACTAAGAAAATTGAAATTAGTTAATGGAATCGAGAGTTGGAAGGAAAAATGTGTACTAGTGGAACTAGCTTATTTAGATGAAATAACTTATTGCATTAAGGGCTCAAAACGTGAACCGTGATTAGCGAGACAATAATAGTGTCTGTTTCGAGAATGGCTCAATGAACGATTTTCGGAAAAATTTATTGGCAGAAAAACTGCATTAGAACGGCCAGCACAATCTCCAGATCTAATTCCACTCGGCTTTTTCCTATGGGATTATTTGCAACGTAAAGCGTTTAGAGCTGCGCTTGAAAATGTTCAAGAATTCAAAAACATAATTTTTTTTGGAATGTAAAAGTATTACTGGACGAACCTTGACCAGTGTCCGCGAAGGATTTGAGAACAAATTTTATTATTGCCTCTTTAGTAGCAGCTAACTATTTGATCTCAATAAATCATATGCACTAGTACACGCTTCTCCTTCTAACTCGCAACTCCATTAACTGATTTCAGTTTTCTGTGTAGAGTTACATGGCAAATTGAATTCCGTTTGCAATGATGTGCCACTCGATGAGGGGGTGCCATTTGAAATATCAGAGTGAAAGAGATAGGGGTGAGAGGATGACTGATGCAACTCTCTTTAATGTCAAATTGAACTTCCTCCTAGATACCTAAATAGACGTTTATTTACTATTTCGCATTTTCCTCCCAATCAAGAGATATTTCACATGATTCGTTTTCAAATGAAAAACCCGTATGTGATAAATATGTGGTTATAGATGCTAATGCTTGTATTGTAACAATTGCTATCGAGCGTGAGAGAATATACATTTTATTACTCTTCGTTAGCAATAAACCTGAAATACTCAAAGACCCTCCAAATGCTATACGGCTTTTCCTGAAATGGATCTAATAAAATTTCCATATGGCTAACAATAACTCAAATAAAACAATAACAGTAACGATGGAAACAGTTTTGACTTGGGACGTTTCTGTTAAAGCAAATATGTTTCTTGTTTATGATTTTTTCAGGGGCACTGTCTGCCCATATAAAAATCCTGCTGATCTCGAATTTGTCTCCTGCGAGAAACGCCGCAAAGATACGTGAAAGACCCCCTTGAAGGTTGTCGTGAGACCTGCGCACACGTGAGAAAAATAATGATTCCCGAACTGTTGCCAACTGAAAAAGGGCCATTTCGTGTACCTTTATAAGGAAGCTTGGTGTCGCTTTGACAATAACGTATTACAATATCCACAGTTTTAGAAACCTCCTGTCTTCTTCTAATCTGACATCATTCATAGCAGTGCTCCTCTATACGCCAGGAACAGCTCGCTAATGGCCTCACTGCCATTTGATGTCATGGGGATGTCTACTGAATTGTTTTTTGCGTCTGCAGATGTATTACTCAACAACACACAAATCCTTCCCACCTATCAATCTCCGGCAGGCGTCGTTAACGAATTTCTTATCAAAACCAATCCCATTTTGGAAAATCTAGAAGTCATTAAGGGGATGATATTTACAGGGGATTCCAACGATTATATTCGAGTTCATAACACGGAGGATCAAGCCCTCGGCAGTTGGAATCTTATGGTCGTGTAATATCTACTGTATAGCGGCCAGGTAATGGTCATGTGGACACAACATATTTACAAATTTTTAAATATTTATGTATAGATAACTGGGCTATATTTCATTCACGCCAGAAACAAATTTAAAAAATGCATTGCATAAATTCTGGTTGCTGAACAAGTTTTCCTAAGAAATCCAGAACACATTCGTTCAGCTTAAATGGATGTTCTGGAATGCATCGTTCTGATAATTAACTAGGAAGAATGTTAACGCTAGAATTTCTCGCTTATTTACACAGCTCACACCAAAATATATCTGCAATTACTTTGGTTAAAAGGGTTAAAGGAAGGGGTGAACTGCTAACGCACTGGGAAGTTGCACGTACCATCCCTTGTTCGTGATTTGAGGAAGTCTACGCATCTAGGTCAGACAACTAACAATCTTCAGAATGGAGTTTCTTCTCGCAGGAACTATCACACCCGGGTAGATTCGAATAACGCCCCACGGGTTTCAGTGACGTTCGCCAAAGAAATCAACTGCCAGAAAATGCCTCCCTCGCAAGTCATGGAAATATATTATTTAAATAAATAAAAAAACAAAGTTTGACGTAATATTTACTCGGGCCCCATTAAAAAAATTCAAGATTCAAGGAATTATGACAGCTCGAACTTGTCAATAAATAATATCTATTTTTCTCATTTTTATTTTGTGTTAATTATATTATTTGGTGAACCAAACTCATTTTCATTGTTAAATTGTTTTGTTGATCTTCTGGTTCAGTTGGCTTCTCTCTGGGCACCAGATACGTATAATTGAAATGCGCTGATACATATAGGAAATAATATGAGATTCTTGAGAGATTACGCCTGAAACTCAATTAATTGTTAACACACTGATTTTATCGATTTATGGAGAATTACAACAAAATTGGTTTTAACCTATTATTTATTCTGGTTCCGGTTTATTCCGAATACTGATTTAATAAACAATTTTACTTTCAATAATTGTTGTGACTTTAAGTCGCAACCAATAACGCGAATGATTATTTTGATTGGTTTATACGTCGGTAATCTGGGCATGTCGCGGCTCTCACCTTTAGAAAAAATACTTAACAACGACCATCAGGTCCACTTAACTCTCAATTTGTTGAGAGTTCCCTTCGTTTGTTTCTTTGCTCTTAACTTCCTACTCCGTACTGCTCTTCATTTCTTTTTTACATATTTCTCTTTACTCTCACTCCTTCCTGTTAACTTCTTTTTTGCTCCTAGCTGGTTGAGAGTTTCCTTTGCTGATAGCAGATTAATTTCCCAAGGATTTCTTTCGGTCAAAAATTTTTGGTTGAGATTAGCAATAAAATTAAACTTAAAAACAAAAAAACAAAAAGCTCATAATGATTTTATCTGTAATTCTCCTGACTAGGCAAGACGCACTTGGGCCGCCACAACAAGAAACGGTCCCTTAGTGGCCGCAATTTCGTCACGAATAGAGTCCGATGTGTTTAATAACGTTCTCTGCAACAAAGCAGAAAATTTGCTAAAGAACAAGGTCTCTATAAATGTTGACCTTTTCCAATACATGACCTTTTCGTTCTAGTCAAATAGCTTTTAATGAGGTCAGAGACGTTGTCTCTAACATAAAGAAAAGCCGTAGTTAAGATTATTTCAATCTTAATGTAAAAATTCCAATAATAATGGAAGATAAATTGGAAATTCTTGCTCCAAGAACTTTAAATATTTGTGTGTGCGGTCTCAAAAGTTCCCAGACTGTCCGAAACTTGCACATGCTGTCTCAATATTAAAAAAGCTGGGACGACTGACCAGTGACCCAGCTGTCCTGTCTAATCTGTCTAAACTGTCCGATTTCAATTGATATATTGTTAGTAAGACATAACTGACTAAGTCACTATAATTTCTTTACTTCATCATAAACATTTTAACCGATTGAGCCAACACAAGAGAATGATTTTCATCAGTCCATCGGCGCTGGCCTCGTTCTTCTCGTGCGTTGCGTGCAGACGTTACGTCGAGGGGCATGAGGAGACGATAGCTCGACTTAGCAAACTTTTTCAATGTTACCAAGATCATATATCCTACACAATATCAATCAGGAAACACCAAACCATGCAACTACGAGCCTAATAGAGTGAGACTCTACTTAGTCTCTAATAGTTATGTTTAATTGAAGAATGAGTTTGAATAAATGCCCAACTAACAACTACCGGCTCTCATTGATAGCTGTTACGAATGAGCAAGGTTTTGTTACATAAAAGGAGGTAATTTAACTATTTTCTTGGTGCAGAAACACATACTGTTCAGTTTGAACGGATGGTTTGGGTGTGCTCAGCGAACACATAATAGCTGAATTATATTAAGTTCGGAATTCTCAGCATTCGTGCAGAAGTGGGTTACTTGCAAATTTTCATTTGTAATTTTAACTTCCTTCGTATTTATTTATGTCGTATCTCTCTTAATCTCTTTTTTTAAGACAACTTTGGTAAATGTGAAAAACGACTCAAAGTCAAGCACAATTTATAATATTTTCATGATAGTGTTGTCATACAGTATATTATCATTAATGACAGCGAAAATCAGTCTCTCTCCGAGGAAAGTTGATGTTACCGAATAAGGCCCTGCGAGGTTTTTGCGGGTTTTCCGTTAACGTTGTTTTTCTTAGGAGACGCATTTCCGGGATTTCAGCAGAAAATCAAATAGACTCTACCCAATAAGGAATACCTATGGACTTTTAACGAGAAAGGTTTCGGTCATCATACACTAGCTCACTTCATCAACGGTATTCTGTTTTGGGGGTATTCCGCGAATGCGGCCCGGGCGTTTGCTGCTCAGAGGCAGAGCTTTTGCAAACTTGATATTTGGAACGTTGTTTGGAGCTTTCTTTGTCTTTTTTTGTATTCACGTTTCCGAATATCTCAATTTATTTCCTTGCACGAAAGGGGGGTCTCATAGTTTCACAAATAAGTGAAATTCTCACGTTTCGCGTTTAACAGTTGCGTTATTTGCACTAATCGGATTTAATATTTATCTCTGCCGGATATCGCATTTCAAGGCAATTTATAGTAAAATCATATTTTGCAATCATATAGAATCATTAAAAATTAGTTGCGTTATTTGCATTTTCCTTCATTTATTGGACGTTACCTGTGTTAGTCCACCCACATATCATATGTAATATAGGGGTAATGAAAAGACGAACAAGCAAAAATTATTTGTTTTTACCGTTAAACATTTAAATTAATTTATATAATATTTGATTTGAAAATGAATTGAAATTTTACATCATTTAGCATTGTAAATTTCAAATTTACCTACTAATCCCGAATTAAATTACCTATGATTAATTTACTCATGATCTCAATATAATATATACTGTGTGTAACTAACACAAATGAACTGTGCAATAATTTAGGACATTTTATTGCACAGGCACATCGATGAGAGTTTCTATCTGTATTATACTAAAGAGTTGAACCCAATCTGGGATAAATTAAACGAACTACAAGGTCTACCATGAAATATTTAATTAATGAATTAGTCGAGCATGTTATTTATAAAGCCTAATGGCTATTCACTTATTAAAAGCAATCGACCATTTTACGATATAAATGTGAATTATAGAAATTATAGAACCTGGCATATGTTCAAACTCGAAAATACCTTATGAATAATTCGTCTCACATTCGCTGCTGTTTTTGGTATTGCGAATGCCTGCTCAAGTAATAATTCGACTTTAATTAGGCTACAAAGAATCTTTAGAAGCTTTTAAGTTTTATGCACATTCTTTAATTTGAGCACAAACCGTCTCGGGCATTAATTAAATAGCCCGTTTATTAGCCTTTAAGATTATCTCCCTTTAAAAGCGGTTTTAAAAATAATCTTATTAGTGTGCTCCCTAAAGTCTATTTAGCCACCGATAAGGAAATGACTTAATTTAATAATGTTTCTAAAACTATAATACTAAAAATATTTTTTTCACCGAAAACATTTCGGCAGCCTTTCCTATGGTCTTTCAGTGTTAAGGCTGCAGTAATGTATTTTTAGCATTTGTTATTCTGAAGTACGATTCCGTTCAAATATTCAAAAAATACTTTTAATCAATAGTTGCGGCATATCCGACAATACCATCCCTCCAAACCAAAATGAAAATATGGGAACATCTATTAAGATAAAACCTAAAAAGAGGAATGGGAAATATGCATAATGAATCTTGATAGAAAACCCTGTTTGCATCGTCAAAATCACAATCCCGGTCCGCTTTTCTGATAAACCCGGATTTATTACCTCTAAAAAGCACGGAGCTTTCAGTATTTCAACTAAATACGATTTAATTAATAATATCAAAAATTTTACTTAAGCAAAAAAACCACCCATCGCAAAATTTATTTTAGGGTGGATTTAATTGTTCGACGAAATTAATAGTTCGATTATTAACTTAAATCTATAACTAATGTAATTATGCTTCGCACTTTTCATGCAGATAAATAACCAATATTGCGGTGTGTACTTTTCATAAAAAAGGCCATAAAAACCCTATATTATGGCTTTATCACCGGTACACAATATTTGTCTATTAAAATACACAATTTTATAGAACATCGGGGCTGTTTTTTCACTAAAAACCGTTTGTTAGTGCACTACGCGCACTGTGTCACCCTAAATTAGTCCCCGTGTCACTAATGAAACTTTAATAAAAATGTACCGAGTGTTGTTTTCCTAATATATGTTTAGTTCTGGTGCCGTACTTCCCATGATAAAGTATTATAAAACACTTTTATGAAATACGCCTAATGAGTGATTTTTAATAGTCATTTGATTAGTCACTGACTTGAAATTTGAAAGACAAATAAATTTAAAGGATTCGAAAAAATTAGGCTTAAAAGTGCGTAACATCATGTTTCACCAATGCGATCGTTTCACAAGGCTCATTGCACTTGTGGGCAGAAAAGGTTCTAATTAACTGCATAAAATGTCCTCCAAATCCTTTTGCACAATGATCTTTGCAACTTTGAGACTATAAAATTTTAATGATGAGGAACATTCAAAAGATTGGAACAAAACTTTTACACCGTCGAGTAGTTTTCAAGTCCGAAAAAGCCTAAAAGTTGCTCTATGGGACGGTTCGCTGAAATAAAGGATCTTAAAATGTAAATGGTACAAATGAAAAAAGCTTTAAAGCTTGTAGACATTTACTCATCACCTTAAAGCTCCCCTAAAAATTATTATTTGGATGCTTCATCTAGTATGTACGTGTTGTATAGCAAACGTGAACATAATTTCGAGTAAATCTATTTCAATGAAATTTCCCTTCTCGAAGCTGCAATATTTATTCGGAGGTGCATTTATGAAATAAAACATTTAGAGCAAACTCAAAGTCTCGTTTATGAAATAGGAAATATCGACAATAACCATAAATCCCCCAGACTTGATGAGCGTTAATCTTCATCGACCGAAACTGGTTTCAGGGTGTTCCACTCAAGCACACCCTGACGCAACAATGTGTTATCTCGCATGTCTTAGCCACATTCATTATTATTGTTGGTGCATTATGTTTCATGAACGAGACTGAGCTTGCGCAAGTTATTTGCAGCAGTTACTTACACTAAATTCTTTTCGTAAATAGGTAACTCTTGGGCAGGAATCTCGGTAAGTATCTACTAAGTCAAGTTAAAAGATGGGATTATCCACTTTGTTGAAGTTATATTTAGTTATGTTATATCTAAAAAAGAAATTGTTGAAAAATCGTGATTGTTGTTTTTTATCCTCAGGGTGTCTCGTATTTATCCAAAATTAAGGTAAAAATCAGCTTTTCCTAGAAATTACTTGTTGTGACACCAGCCGGTATTTTATACGTGGTCGACACCACGATGTAGATTTATCAGGATTGAAACAACTCACTAATTCACTAACAGCCTTTTACTTCACTAGTGGTTCCAATGGGGAAAGACAGTACGAGCATTTAGAACGCAAGAGGTTCAGCAACGATGTTTAATAATCTAATAATAATTTGAATGAATCTCGAATAATGGAATTTCAATGAATCTGGAATATGAATATCTTTGAATGAAAGAATCCTGATTACTGCGAAACTAGGGGCGTACAACTGATAATATGAATTTATCTAGAGCACATCGTCAAGGGTAATTAGTAATTTGAACGGATCTTAGAGCTTTGGTCTAAGTTAACTATATTTTGATCATTTTGCTGCATCAGACAAAGGGATAACGTTTCTTAAATAAACTAGTACTCTAATTGCGCTGCAACATCCCCCTTATGTTTTCATGAGAATTAAATAGGAACGATGTAAGCGGGGAGTAGATCCATAGGCGTAACATAGGGTGTTTGGGTTAAGGATAAGAAGGTATATAACGTACTTCATTTTTTCGGTTTTTTCTTTGTACGATCGTTTTGTAATTTAGAGAAGGTCTATGGAAAATTCGATGCAGTAAACATGACTAAACTTCTACGGAAGTGAATTCATATACCAGCTGTTTCAGATCTTTTCAGGGTTTAATTGCATCTTTTTACCCGGTGTTAGTAGGCCGTAAAGTAAGACCACTGTGCAAGAACACAGTATTACTTGTAAATCGCATAACAAAAAGCCCACTTTTTGCCCGCGTACCCCTCAAATTTTTTCAGATCTTTCTTTAAATGTACATTTTTCATAGCTTAGAGCCCACCTCAACTGGATTCATAATACTACCGATGAAACTTATAATGCCGCATATCTTTGGAATTATCCAGACTTTCGAAAACTACCTTTCCACAAACTTTTTTACCGTGCGCTACTGAGCACGCTTTTTTTTAGTTAACCTGAAATCTGAATTAATCGATTAACCAAAAAGCGTTTATTCGGCATTTTCGGCGCTCTTAACCATTAGCAAGGTGACTGCTAAAATAACTCACAACGTATGATACTTTTATTTTCACTTGATGCATATCTGTTGGAGGTTTCCAGATGCTAGTGGATTAAGGAAAATTCGGTTTTCTCCATGTCATGTGACCAACAAACTCCTGAACTGACCAAAAAGACAAATTCACATTTCACAGTAGTAGAAAAATCGATGGTCAGCTGCGCTTCGCAAAGAATGTGGGCCCGCAAGAAGGGTTTGACTATGAAAAGATGTCGCCCTTAAAGTGGATTTTCGCAGTGACTTTAGAAGTTTACTGTGGTGGACTGCCGGCAAAACTACACACCCCAAGTTTCAAACTTATCCAAAACGTTAGAATTATTTTTAAAATTGGAAGGGCCGCAAAGGGCGGACAGAACAAATTCTGAAGCTGTGATATTTGGCATCTTCGCTAAAATGCGCTTTTCAAAACAATGTTTTCTTACCAAATACAGGGTGGCGCATCGAAAACGAAAGAGAGGCATTTTCGCGCATTTAGAAATTTAAATTTAAAAAACACTCGAACAGGTCAATTTTATATCTGAGGTAGTATAAACGTATACTCGCTCTTTTCACGTTAACCCTCTAGCCGGGGTGAGTCGAACCCCTAAAAACCTGTATTGCTCTCTGGAAACTGGTAGTTGTCACTTCGAACACTTAATTAACTAATACGTAGATGAACAAAAATTTCTAAACGCCTTAAAGTTGTTTTTACCGCAGTCCTTAGCAATTTCATCACATCATTAATTCATACCAGATGATACATATTTCGAACTAATTTTTCCGGATTTCTTGAAAATTGCTTAATCAAAGTTGGCCAAATTGGATATCGTTTTAACGAGAATCGAAAGACTCGACCCTGTTTTCCATTTAGGGCTTTAGGGCTTTAACTCACCCCGGCTAGGGGTCTAACGTGAAAGCAGCGAGTACACGTTTATAATGTGTCCCCCTCGGATGTAAAGTTGAGGCGTCCGAGCGCTTTTTAAATTTAAATTTCGAGAGGCGCAAAAATGCCTCTGTTTCGTTTTCGGCGCGTCACCCTGTACATCCTCCGAAAACGGTGCAGATTAATTCAAACACCCTGCATAATCTTCAAATAATTATTAACAATGAAATGCCTAGCAGCAGTGTCTCTTTGCCGAGGCTTAAAAATGTTCTCCGCCCCATTTACGTACACGCATCGTCGAGGATTGTATTTCGAATTAAGTAAACATACAAAATAGTCCGTATGGAAAATTATAGTTCTCGGGGGTGACGTTGAAATAAATTACAATAGAGTAATAATGTTGATGTCTAGTTCTACTTTACTCTGGAGAGTAGTTTCGTTCGACTCAGATGAATACAAAGAGTCACATAAAAGGATGGAACGTTGAAAACGACAGCTAGTTTGTGGACTGATTTTAGCGTCATTTATGTAGTTTCCACCGAAAATTAAGTTCCCTCTAGTAACATATCACAGGTCGAACCCACATAGATTTGAACCTTTTTCGGTGCTTTAGCTCGGGAGCCATGATCACGTCACGATAACGATAATACAAACGGCGCAGTTTCAGTTACTCCTTTTGTTGCGAATAATTTCCCCATTTTCCAGAAGCGAATATATCTCAGACGTGTAAATGACCATAAAACAGACATTAAAGAAAACCAAGAAATGATTTAAGGAACGCGTCATAAAAGGAAAGAGCTTTCTATGGGGCATTTTGGCTATTATGAGAGCAATATACTGCTATTGATTGATAAGGGTAACGTGTCTATTTAGCGTCGGTTCTAAATCTATCTGGGAACTTTCTGGATCTTTGTTCAATTTAGATCCTGTTTTCTCACATTAGATTCAATATCGAGGCTATAGAAAGTATGTGCACATTGTGTGAAAATTGCCTTTTACCAAAACCTTTAATCCTTCTCTCAGTTCCTATAATAAAGTTCAAACTCGTAGCTCTTTATCCCCGGAAGCTGTTAAACAGTTCATTTAGCCCGACAAAAACCATTCTCCGTGGAAAGTGTATCTCTGTAAGAAATTAAATTTAACAGCTTAGGTTAACTTCAATGTAATTTGTAAATAATTAATCCGACTTCTTATGAACAAATAAATTGTTAAGAGATGGAAAATTTGCTTTTTCCTCGAGTGTCACTAAAAATTTCCTTTATTTAGCAAAAGAGGATTGGAAATGAAGTCAGGGTGATTACTCGAACGCACACTCTCCAGTTTTGCACGTCCAGGGGTATTTATGGCGACGTATTTACATTCCTACCTAGAGGGGGGTAGTCCTAGAAGCACCCCACCTAGCGCTTAGAGAAAAAAAAAATATTGCATTATTTCGCAACATAGTCTCCTTTGACACATTTCTCCCAGCGATGTTCTATGGCTTTTATAACCTGCTTACGGTAAGACGCTTCGAATGTTTCAAAATAGACACCAACTTCGGACTCCTCTTTTTCATCATTGGCAAATCTCTTTGTGCCGAGGCCTTCTTTCAAGTTTGGAAATAGAAAATAATCTGAAGGTGTTAAATCTGGCGAATACGGGGGAAAAGTTGGAAACCGAATTGATTGGTTTCGGCCATCGAGTTGACGGAAGTGCGGACTGATGCGTTGTCTTGATGAAACAAGATTTGTTTTTCGCCAAATGCGGTTAAGTTTTCTTATTTTCTCTGGCCCAAACGCTGTAATAAATTCGAACAATATTTTCCGTTTTCCTTTTAGGGAGATAATCGGTAAAAATTATTCCACGTGTATCCCAAAAAACTGACGTCATTACCTTTCCTGCAGATGGAACGATTTTCGCCTTCTTTGGAGCGGTTCTCCCCTTTGTGCCCATAGTTTTGATTGCTCCCTCGTCTCTGGTGTGAAATGATGGACTCATGTTTCTTCATCGACGCAAAAACTCGTCTTTATTTGCTGCGAAACTTTGCCAAACACTCCTTTGAAACATCCTCACTGCGGTGTTTTTATTCAATTGTAAGTAATCACGGCACCCATCTTGCGCACAGCTTTGTCAAATTCAATTATTTCGTCAAAATGCGGTGTACAATGCCTTTTCAAGTGCCTATTTTCCATTACGGTTTTGTGGATTTTCTCTACAATTTCTGGAATGGTCGAATTTGGAATATCATTAGGTCGACCACTGTGAACTGCGGAGTTCGTTTTGACAGCTCATACGACCGCTTTGGTACTTTGCCACTCAATATTTTAGTTGTAAACGAAGAACCAGATTCCCCAAAGTAGAATCTTACCCCCTGTTACTGTTAAATGGACCTTTCAAATGAAATCATTAAAAAACCTATTGATGAATAACTTTCTCCATATTCAAAAAATGTCCAAAATTGTTGATGCTGTATATAACTTTCCATGTTCGGGCTTTTGTAACATATGAAAATTTTTAATGGAAAAATTCTCATAGATATGTCACGTCAGATACTTTTGGGACTACTCTCGTATGTTTACGAGTTAAATATTTTTTCACTTTACTACATCTCCTTTTTGGACATATTCAGAAGATATGCTAACAATGTCAAAGTAAAACTGTCCAAGGTGGCAGGATCCATTTAATAAAAGAGAAGCAAATATTTATTACATCAATCATTCATGTCCTCGAAGGACAAAAACCGATAACTTAGAGCGAGATGTAATAAGATAGTCACACTAACGAAAGAAAATGTTGGCAAATATCAATGGTTTCATAGCTCTGGTTTAAACCCAACGTTTGCCCTTTTCTGAATTAAACGAAGGAATTCTGAATTTTGATTGATCAATTCTATAGAGTTTAAACTTCAGGATCGTTTAAGTTACTTCAAGTTCAAGCACACTTTTTATAGTACCATCACCTAGACGGTAAGTGAATTCGGTGCATACAAAGCATCAAGTTCGCATGGCAAAATCTATCGTTGCAGAGGGCGTTCATGGACGGAGTAATGAGGCGTCGATCCCTCAACCATGAAGATCAGCGAATGATCTTTTCATCCCGAAAACGGCAAGAGATCGCCAAAGTCTCTAGACCAATAAGTTCTTCTAAAGTTTTTTTATCTTTTCTATAGAGAGCCTTGACAGGTACGAAGAAATGGCAACATCGAAGAGACAGCTTATCAGCGAAAGCTGACACGTACACAGTAAGGCAATCTCGATAGAAACTAGTTTCCATACTGTAGTATACAAAATGTTTTTGTACACAGTCGTTCATCAGACAGAGACTCAGGTCAATTCACTAAGTTAGCATTCCTCTTTGACAGAGAAAAGTCCTTCGATAAGGCAAGGACTGACAAACTTTGCGATGCCCCTATGGCTCAGGTCGTTATGCGGATCTAGGAATAAAATTAAACAGGCTTAGGCCTTCTCCTGTTGTTGGGCTTCATTGATGAGTATGACAAATCACTTGTGCATATCAGATCACTCATGTAAAACGCCGCTCATGCGGTGCCATCGGCAGAGACATCTACTTTCCTTAGAACTAATTTTTGGATTCACGTTCATAAAACGTTTTTTTTTGCGTATTTCGACTGAATAAACTGCGGCCTAAAATTATGCAGCCTGTTACCGGACACCCCGTACATACGTGCGTTGCCGGAACTGCGTCATCAGCGAGATACTTCCAGAACAACGTCGAATCGTTTCGATTAAATTATTCATCCGGGAATTCTCGGGAATGTTCTCGTGATATATATCGGGGCGTTTCCATAAGTAGTCACATCTCTTGCTCACGTGGAACGTTTAAGATGCACGGGGGTACGTTCGGGACTAGGGGTAAGTTTGAGAGGTGAGCAACTTTTATGTAAATTTAGGAAAGTGTCAAATTAATAATTTGACATTCGTAAAATTCCAGTAAAAGTCGCATTAACGGTTGTTCCATAAAGGTGTGCTTTCTTGTCGCTTTTTTCCTAAAAAGTGTCTGCATCGGGCAGTTTTTGTGAGCGCAATCAAGTTGTTGCTCGCCAACAGCCCTCCATGAATGATGCTCGGCAATTTTGCGTGTACATATTAATTTTGAATATCATAACTTTACCTCACCTAAAATTTCCTTTCACAAATATTTGCGACTTATTCCAAATTATGCAATCAATGCCTCATTAAATTCGCTCCCGTTTAACACACATATTCCGAAAATAAAGTAATTCGGCTATGAAAATGAATTAAATTATTTTGCATTCAAACCTGAATTACTAAACGTTTCAGACACAAATGATCCAAATTATCTCGAAACATCTGGCGCCCTTATGTCTAGTCTGGAAATTCTATACGCCCTTAAATGGAACCTAATTACGAAATCATATTATAGGAGTACGTTTTAGTTTAGTGCGGGCTTTTAGGCTTCAAACTACACCACTACAGATGTAGAGTAATTTATTAAATCGTCATTTTACTTAAATGACGCAGATATTGACGTTTAATATCTCGTTAGGGCCTCTATTTACCTTGGAAAGTTTAGCGTCATATTCGCTGCTCAACATTACCATTCTTTACCACCTATGGGGCAATTCGTTATTTTTAAAGCCTCTGGGATTTTTCGGAATTACCTGGTGCTGTAATAAAAGCCATTATACGAAACTAAAACAGTAATTTCCCACGCATTAAACCAAGCCATAAAACAATTAGAGACCACCCTCGCAAACTTTTCTTAATTATTTTTCGTCGGCTCAATGGAGAAGTTATGAAAGATTTCGTCTGACGATTTTTCTCGAGTACATTTTATGAGACGAAGGGATGTTTATTAAAAGCTAATTTCATGGAGATTTTTCAATTTACAGATGATGGTTTCACAGTCGAGCTTAATCGACTATGACGCGACAGCTAATTCAAACTCGAAAGTAAAGAGACAAAAAAAAAATCCCTTTGTAATGGGAATTGGTAAAAATAATGGAACATTTTGCTGGATAATTTTTCATAATTAGTAGCGTCAGTTGGGGATTTTAAATACGGAGAGTTCCCAGAAAGCAGCCTACGGACGCGTGGACCGCGCAATGTGCTTGATCATTACTGCAACCCTTAAGAGACCCGTTGGAGAAACCCCGACATGAAGATCGCTCTCACGCAACGCCCCAACATCCGGGCAATAAATAATAATAGAAAGAAACCAGAACCCAAACCGCGACCTACCCATTGGGTGTCGAACCATGGGCTAATTACCGTTCATCTGGTTTACTTCCATTCCCGATATACGAAGTGCGAATCGTAAAATAGATAAAGGGCCGCAGCAAATCAGGATGGAATGCAAATGTCTATTCAAATTTGGAAATAGAAAATAATCTGAAGGGGCTAAGTCTGGAGAATGCGGGGGGAATAGTTCGAAACCAAATTGATCGATTTTGGCCATCGTGGTGACGGAAGTGTGGACCGGTGCGTTGTCTTGATGGAACAAGACTTGCTTTTTCGCCAAATGGGGTCGCGTTTTCCTAATATTTTCGTTCAAACGCCGCAATAAATTTGAACGATATTTTCTGTTTTTCCATTAGAGAGGTAGTCAATAAAAATCTAAAAAAACTGACGCCATCACCTTTCCTGCAGATGGAACGGTTCTCGCATTCTTTGGAGCCGATTCTCCCCCTTGAGTCTATTATTTTGACAGCTCTTTCATCTCAGGCCTGAATGCTGGACCCATATTTCATTCACGGTTATGAATTCATGCAAAAACTGGGCTTCATTGCTGCGAAAGTTTGCCACCCCCGAAACACCCTCACGGCGAAGTTTTTGTCCATCTCGCGCACAGCTCTCTCATGTCCAATTGTTGAGTCAAAATGCCATACACAGTAATTCATGTAACAGTCTATCTTGTCTGTTGACTCGCGCAATTTCAGCCGACGGTCTTCCAATGCAATTCCGTGGATTCACCACAATTTCTGGAGTGGTCAGATCTGTAGTGATATTGGGTCGACCACTGCGGGGTTGTCCTCGGCAGCTCGCACGACTGCGTTTACACTCTGCTACCAAAAATTTTGCAGTTATTGACGAAACACTAGATTCCTCCAGAATATCATCCAGAGTATCCAGAACGTCCATTTTCCGAAGTATGTAAAGCCGCCTTAATGTTGGACAGACAAAGACCTTTCAAATTACAGTATCGAGTGACGTATCGATGATAAATTTTTTTCGTGTTCACAGAGTCCCTAAAAGTGCCCAGTAAAAACAGCTACAAAACGAACACAAATCAACGTAGCATCCCCTAACTTCAGACATAAGTTTTAAAAGTTAACTCTTTGTGATATGGACAAAAAATCGCCATCTTTGCGTCTGGTTGGGCCCTTCAAGGGCTATCTCAATGCAACACAGATGAATGCGGTGTCCATTAGACTGTTTGCTCCATGGCGTGTCGACGCTCTTTTATTTTCGAGCGGCGCTCTTCCGGTTGATGTGCCGAAGAGTCCCACTGCTTCAGGCCGACTTTTGGCGGTCGAAGACAGAGTTTTGGCTCCACTGGATGCAAACCGAGCGACGCGTGGCACCGTTTTTAGCCGCCACCGGCACCATTCGCAGTTAAACTGGTGACTTCCGCAACTTCAATAATCCACTCTTTAACAACTCACAAATTGACATTTAATTCGAACACCTAACATTTGATTTTAATTATAGCAAGAACAATAACCCAAAGTGCTCGAAACAGAGGGGAGTGCGATAAAGGAGATTTTACCGGAACGGAAAACGGGAAGGGATCAGATAAGGCAATAATATTTCAATCGGTCGCCAAGGAGATGTCTCTAACCATCTCTTTCAACATGTAATTTAAATAGGAAACTTCCACTGCAATGCTTCAGCAAGTTGGTAACATGGAAATGCTTCAATAATAGTGAAAGAGAGAGAGCTAGGTAGAGAGAAAGAGAGAGAAAGAGAGAGAGAGAAAGAGAGAGTTATTATCATCTATCCAAATGCTCCAATAGATGTGAATACTTGAGCAATAATTGGTACTTTAAGTTTTACCTCTTCACTAACTTACTTTAGATAACTAATGACTGGCTGACTGCCGCTCGTGGTTCAGAAGTGGATTTTAATGTCCAGTTTAATACCAAAAAAGCAAACCAACTCGTAATAGCCTCGTTGCAACATGTACACATAATAAGGCCACATCTGAATTGTACATCTTCGAGAGGACATGTTGTTGCATGATAATAGCTCTATAA
Source organism: Euwallacea fornicatus (assembly GCF_040115645.1). NCBI lineage: Eukaryota > Metazoa > Arthropoda > Insecta > Coleoptera > Curculionidae > Euwallacea > Euwallacea fornicatus. The sequence continues at coordinate 1,663,971 of NC_089565.1, read as the reverse complement.
AACTTCGTAGCTCCGTCACAGATTCCTGGGGTCGAAACACAATGATTCACCCATCATACTATTAAATAAATGCTCAAAGCTTTCCGAATACAGTGCCAGGGGAATAGTATATTACAACGTGAGACAGGAAATCATTGTTTCGTTACGGTTGAGAGATACACTAAATCTCGAGACAATAATGAAATTTTCCGCAGGGAATGGTATGCTTCTTCATTTTAACGACAAAATTTATTAAAAATGCGCATGGATGTAATTTACGTGATTCATATTCCTTGAAATATTGCCATTCTGATGTCTCCTACGAGAGGGTCAACAGTTGTAAAATGAAAATTCAGCCTGCAGTTCGTGACGAAACGTTTCGGTACACCTCGCCTTGGCCACGCCGCGGCAACTTTGCACCGATCATCCAAAGCGGAATTTGGCGGAGGAGACCCGGACCAAGTGCCCCAAAAGTCATCTCCACGGTTGCATTGAAGTTGCTTAGAATGACTAAACGAGGGTTAGTCCAGGTTAGCGAGGGCCAGCTCTCCTGTGCGTTATTAACGCACTTCGGCTTATCTTCTTATCTTGTTTGCCATCCGAAACGCGCTGCAAAGTGCTACACCTGCGGCGTGAAATTGCGACTTTCCCGTGCGTTTCACAAAATCAGGTGAAACAAAACTGAATTTTCATAATCTGAAGGACATATTTGCAGAGGTTAATCGCCAATAATTATCCATTGAGCACGTTTTGAACCGATCGATGACTGTCTAATATTTCATATTCAACGCTGCGTTACCGGCAATAAAGGCAGGAAAATAGGCTGATACGTGACTCTATGGGACGAGAATTAATTTACTGTTAAGCACCCTTCGGATATTCAGGTAATTTGCGTTATTTATCGACGGTTCGGAGCATGCAAACCGGATGCTGGAAACGTTTATTGCAGAAGGAAATTAAAAAGTTGTCCTATTTGCTGCAGCTGTAGCGAAACGTTAATCTGATTTTTACCAGCGACTACCAATAAAATGTATTAAATCAAATCGATCAAAACGGGATAAAAATTCAAACAGACCCGAATAATATTTACATATGTAAAGGTTCCTATGAAGCACCCGCAGTTAATCATGATATTAATCTTTGAGGCGAACATGTCTTTGACAAATGCGCATCATATATTCTCGTCCCGACCTAATTTTATCCAGTACATTGGAATCGGCAGAGTGAATAAATGTACGAGGAGGGACAAAACGACTGGTCAATTCGCGGTCAAGTGGCGGAGGTGCAGTGACGGCGCAATGAGAAACTGACTGCATATCTGGACTTGCGAATCGGCCGTTCGGCGTGAAATATTCACAACAAACTTACCCCGGGTTTGTCCCCTCGCAGGAATCGCCAAAAAAAAATTAAACGTCAACTGCTGGCGATTTAGAAAAATTCATCAACTACTCATGACCATTCGGCTCTAGCAACGCAGGCAAACTTCCAAAGACGAAAAGTAAGAGAATAGATACTCTCAAAGCTGAAATGAACTCTGAGGGGTCTTCTAGGGGTTTCAGTCATGAACACCTGACCCAACGGCACCCTATAAACGGTGAAAGAAAAAGTGATACTTCCCACTCACCCATCGGCAAAATAAGTATATTAAATGGTTGTGAGGCAAATGGAAGTAAATCGCTTTTGGTTTATCGCTTTCGACTGTGGCCTCACACCCATATTAAGGTATAGGATTTATTGCCGCTCAGCTGGCAGGCTGTGAACTATTGTAATTAATAAGTCTCGTAATAGAGGACACGTGGGAATATGACTTTATGTGTAGGCACATAAAGGAGCTTAAAAAGGGACCTTAAATCTAAATGTTATCGTGATTTCGTTACTTAATCTTTTTCACTGCATACATGTACGTACTGATCCCGAAAAATACATGCCCTTTCTGGATTAACGGGAATCCGGAGGGAAATTGACGCGGCGGAGATAAAACTAAAGTGGGAGATGCTTCAGTTTGTGCCAACAATATATCTACACTAAATGAGCCTTAAAACTGTTATCCCACTGGATATTAGTCCGGGCCATTGCCCAGTCCCTGCACACTCAATCCAAAATTTGCAACTTTTTATTGAGAACTACGGCGCATAATCCATTGCTTTGGTGAAACATGCAAATCGTTCACGTATGCAGAAAGTTTGAAAACTTCATATCAACCTTTAGGGGGAACTGGAGACAAAATCATGCTCGGCAAAGTGAAAATTTCACACGATCTTACCCGCTTTTAGGCATGTTCACGCGTGCACATGTGGCATGTGCATCTTCGGGATTTTTTTCAAATTTCTCGTTCGCGGTGTTCGAAAGGTGCGAGCAGAAATAACACCACGATCCGACCACAAACAGCATTAAAAGGTAAAAATCTCAAATAGGTCACCCTGACGTACGAACTATACGAAATCTCCCAATCGATTTTGTCCTTTCTCCAAGCTGTATGTGAATCTTTCTCTATTTCCTTAAGCGCATTTTTTCGGGCTTCTCGTGACTTACGGTCAATCCATATTTATCCCTCTTACACGGGTTCCCTAGGGCAACTGTTAAATACGACGAGGATAGCTGGGATGATGCCCTATTCCATGCCACGTGGCAATTTGGCATCCCTCTGTCCCGGCCTCCCTAGTCCGGCCAACTTCGAAGGGAGCATGTGGGCAAAATCAAACATCCCGCTTTATTTAACTTTTAGCCTCAAATCGTTGACGAGTAACCGCTTCCCACAACTGCTGAAAATCTAAACCTACACAAAATTCTATAGCAACCATGTTATATATATATATATACATAGTGTCCCAGAAATAATGGTACAAATGGGCATTTTGCGGTAGAAGGTAAAAAAATGGGGCCACTCAACTAAACATGCCTTATGCAGAAGCTGCTCCTTTTCGTTCTACAGGGTGTCGAAATATTTTTTGAATTCTGTAAATTTGAAAAAAATTAAGCTTTTGATTTTCTAGCTTAAAATTGCACATTTCAACTAACTAAATCTTATCCAGATGCATCTATGCATCGGCGGAGGTCAGCAGATCATCAATTTCTAGGTTTCTATGGAAGGAGAAGTTATTTACATGCCATTTTACATGCGATTTCGAACCCAGACTGGATTTCTGTAAATAATTGTTCAATTCGCAACATTACGGTCGTTGGTCCTTTAATAAAATATCATTGACCCACGGAGCAACATTTCCAAGGAAACATATATGTTTATTTCGTTCATTCGTATACTAACTGTATTTTTGGGATATTCTCTATACAGGGGGATTGTTACGTCGATACATTGCTTTGGAAGGGTCACGGGGCATGAGGTAAGGGACAAATTTGACCCTGACGTGCACGTTTTAAATTTCAATGGTTTTTTAGTTATTTTGATTTCGATATTTATGTTTCATTTATATATCCAATTTCGCCGTAATATTAGCTGTTAGTGACTTCGGATTTTCTTACTCGCATCTCTCGATTACTTGCCCAACACTATGATTTTCCGTATAGAACGAAAAATGCACGGACACATTTGGATTACGTAAAGATTTTAAATAAATAACTTTCGAAGACGAGGTAGTCAACTTTTCCCAATTTTTTTTTATGCTCAAGGCAACATGCGTGTAAATTTCTTTAAAAACTGCCTCATTTCAATACGTACTCAGTGGGGTGTTACACGTTCAACAAATCAAAGCTGATTCCAAAAAAACGTACAAATTGTCAAAGTGTCGTAAGGACAATAACAAAACGTGCCACAAAAATAACAGTAAAAATTATATTTATTTAAATTTGTTTTATAAAAAAAATAAAAATTTGTTATTGTTACGTAAGGCATTGTTCGAAATGATGCCCCTGCCCCCTCTTCTAGTACGCGTATGTACGATCGTTGATCATTCCCTTTCTACAAAACGTGAATTGGTCGGTGCACAAGTTTGTAAATTTTTTTATTTTGACTGATTATATTTGTATCGAGCGTCTTATTTACTAAAAAATCCTCAGAAGAAAGCGAAAACTAAAAAAAGAAAACAATCATCTTCGAGGCACTAAAATTCACTTGGCTGGTTGTCGGAACCTCCTTAGCCTCCTCCACTCCTTATTGAATGTTGGGCCCCTCGTAGGTGCACACGGATAACACAGAAAGCTGCGACACATTTGAATTTCCCCGTAATTGCACGTTTAGATCAGTTCTACATAGCCGAATGAAAGTCGTCAGTCATCTTATCAGACATGCCTTAAACCGAAGATTTACTCTGTGTCCGGTGTGCCAGAGGCGTTTCTGTTGCTGGACATAAAGTAGTTTACGACGGTTCCTGGCGTAGTTTAATGGATACAGTGACATTTGAGGCTCGTTTCTTAAACTAAGCGCGAATTCGACTCTACTTTCCTTAATTCGTCCAGCTGAGTCGCTTGCCAAAAACCTCAGATGATTTCGACGCCCTCCTCATTGCATAAATCATAGATTTAGAAAATGAAATTCAAACGCAATCTTAATTCAACAACAATATGAAGTTCAAAATAAAAAAAAAACGTATCTGGTTTTTATCACAAAAACGTTTAAAACACCATTTCCCATTACCCTCAAAAGCCATGTGGGTCATAAATTCAGCGGAATGTAGCATATGATTCTAATCGGAATAATATATGGAGAAAAGTTTGAAAACAAAGTCATACTGCAGACAAGAAATAACTACAAACAAAAGCACAGTTACGTTATATTGTCTGATTACATCTTGTCAATTTAGAAAGCTTTGTTTCTTATCTCGCTGGGCTTAAGAGAGTCGCTTGGAAAATGAACTGAAGTTTTTGATTATGCATTTAATAGAGTAGATAAACAAATCGAATCAATGCTGAAATTTAAAACGAGATATCTGAAAAGTCTAGACCATTAATAGTGCAAATTAAAAAAAAAAAAAAAAAAAAAAAAAAAAAAAAAAAAAAAAAAAAAAGAGAGAGAGAGATGGGCAAATTTTTTTCTTTCATCAAGAACTTGCTGAAAAAGTGAGTTTTACAGTCAAATCGTTTTAAATTGGATTTACAGTTTTTAAGAAAGTATAAAATAACATTGTTTGGGCGGAGACAAAACAAGTATATTAAATTACTCCCTTTATATAGTAATTTGATTCTTTTTTTCTCATCCAGAAATAGAACTGTGTGTGACTCGCTCACCCTATGTGGGCCTTTGTCGCTGGTGTCGGCGGGTACGAGGTAAATCGTGCTCTATAGAAATAAAGAGAGACAGGTTTTCCGAGCTTGATTTTTGAGCTTAGACTATTTGTTCAATGAAAATCAGGTTACCTACATCCGTTTCCGCACTCCTGAAAATTAGCCATTGTTAACCTCCTGTTGTAATAATTCTATTGTTATTTAACTTAACAAAAAACCTAAAATGGTTCCCTACAGAGTTTTTTTGTGCATCAACAAGAGAGGGACTGATTCTTTTGTAAAGTTTTATTTTGAGTTTTTTCACAATGATTATTCTTAACTTGTCGCAACAATATTTTCTACCAACCGATAAAATTTCTAGGAGTCAAAATGAAGCTGATACGTCACAAAGTTTCGTAGAAAAATCGGACATAAATATATAATAACATAAGGGACACTTAAATTAAATTTTTGGTCGGATCCGGTGAGTGGCACATTACAAAAAAATACGTGGAACATAAATGTGGCAAGACCCTTTTCAAAGTCAACAACATAGAAATCTAGCTTTGCGGAGTACAGTCACGTATATCCCCAAAATTTCAGTTAATTGTCTAAAAAATTGTAAAAACATTAATAAAAACAAGTGGTAAAGTGCCTGCGGAACCGTATTTATATGGAAGTATTATCTCAAAATCGGGTAGAGGACTGCTTCGAGGGGTGCTTATTAAATGACGCTGCGGAAGCTACGTCATTCAATTTGTTGCAACCTCCCAGCTTAACGAGAAATAAAATGCCGTTGCCTGTTATTACCATAATGATAAAGTACACGGTATACAGGGTGTCCCAAGGAAAGGTGTCCACGCTGAATACCTTTTCTCTTCTTTGTTAAAAAAACGCTAAGATATGTTCACTCATACAGAGTATCCTGTTTAAAACAGTCCACCTGAAATATCTTGAATTAAATTTTTTTCTTCCGAAAACCCCGAGCCACGTCAAATTTACGTTTATCGGGGACGTTTTTAGATAATAAATTCGTGGGGGTAGAGTCGTGCCCCTAAGCGAGGTGGCAACCCCTTCAAGAGTCGTAAATGGCACGAAAGGTCGATCGACGCATCATACATGTTATAATTTTTTTTTCGTTAACATTTAGGGCATGGAAAAATCAGTGCGATACTGGAAGGACATAAATATGAGTGTTAATCATAATCTTAAATAGAACGCCCCATATTTTTATGGCATCGGAAAGATCAGTATATTCTCTATTGAGAATTATTATGCATTGATATAGCTGTTTTAAGTCGTCTTTAAGATATTTGCAAAAATTAAACTGTTTGAAAGTGAAAGGTACCCGTTGCTAGTCGGTTTGATTAGGAGGACGCTGTAGATTGCTATGGAACCATTTTAAAAAGAAGCTGGTGCTTTAATTAATAATATGGAGACTGTTGCATAAGAACACTTGCTTGTTTATAGTGCTTCAATAGTAACCCATAATAGCCTCCTAACGAAATTACCTTATTATTAGTTCCGGTTAGTTTCTTACCACTCATTAGTGGTAAGAACTTTTCACTCTCAATGATTCTAATTTTATCAAATAACCCAAAAACGACTGAAAATCATTAAACCGATACATAATAATTTTCGATAGAGAATTTATCGATCTTTCAGATACCATAAAAAAATACTGGGTGTTCTATTTAAGATTATGATTTAACATTCACATTTAGTTCCTTATGATATCGCACTAATTTTCCCACACCCCGTATGTAAATCCAAAAAGTTCATGATACCACGAGATGCAAATAATTAATAAGAGTCTGTGGCTCAATGTTCAGCTCTCTGGCTGTGACAGTTGAAAAGATATGCGCATTTCAATTTAGAGCTGTTTGTTGCCAAATCAGGCAAAAAAAATATTTCTAAAACGAATCATCATAGCTATGGTATGTATCATATGCCATAGCGGCGGAAGACTTAAACTTTAGTTTATGTAAACTAGAGTCTAAATCTTCCGGCCCATTCGAAAATGTAATGGATACAGGGTGTGCCAATTAAAATTAAAAAAATGTTTTTAGTTAGGTATAGATCTGGCAACGTCGCAATGATACCAATATTGTAGTTTAACGGATCAAAAGCATTTACGTCGGTATCGAAATTTCGGGTCTCTAGCCAGATCAGAACCCCGCAAACTTTTAACAGGGTACTCACCGTGAATGATCCTCTATATTATTCTTGGTATTTGCTATTATACCACTATAAGAGCGGGAATCGTCTTGTGAAATAATCGATTTTTCTTTGTGCGGACGAAGTATCAAATAATCCACCTTGAGCCTTTTGAATTCTATAATGACCGCACTCCCTCATGCGCACTTTATTATTTGAGCACGACAAACCAACCTGACACACAAATATATCAAAATATTGTCTGACAAAGAATATACAAGGCAAGGCGCTTTTTGTTCCATATCTCCCTTTATAAGGGAAAAATGAAGCATTCCCCGTGAAAATGGACCCCTGGGACAAAAACAACACCGAATTTTTCTTTAGGGAAAAATTCAGAGAATGAAATTTTTATCAAGTTTTTTTTTGTGCTCAAGAATTCTTTTTCAATCGAGTAAATGGAATAGGTATGCCATGTGTGAAAATCTCTAAATGGTGGGGGAAATCTTCTAAAATCTTGGTTGACGCTTTTAGGCTTTGTCAGGGAAATTTTAATAAAGAAAAAAGAAAATTCAGTCGTAAATACGGTTTATAAATCTTATTCAAAAATAGGCAAGAAAGTCATTAAGTATTATTGTTATTTTTCACTATGGGAAAGAAACAGATGCAGAGAAGTATTATTTTTCCGGCTGCAGGAAATTGGCTTGCTTTTGTGTTAAATTACACTGCGGATCACGTTTTGTCGTATTTATTTTACAGATGAAAGGAAATTTGCCAAGCAAGCTAGCTATTAAATCCGTTTCATATTACTCTATTCTGAGTTTCTCTACTCTATTCTGAGAGAGCTTTGATGATTGAGACTTAGTAATATGGAATCTGTTACTTACATTTATATTTCGCCCGGGGTCATTTTCAATTAGCTGCCTGGCCAGATCCTTACACGATTTTCTGGCGGCTGGTGGAACTTTCGAGTCATCTTCCCAGTACCTCGAAGGAGCATGACCATAGAGGGCTGCCGGAGTAGCGTGAGTTATCCTCGTGTTGGTCACAATCCCAGTCGATTTCCCTGAAAATTAAATTTCTCCGTTCAAATCTCCAGCAATTTCCTAAAGATTTTTATATCGCACAAGTTTGTCTATTGTGCTCTAAAAATCGTAACAGAAGTTAGGTCAAATTGCCTTTGCTTAAGAAGGGAACGACGGAGCAAGAATTCCAGCAAAGTTCCCCTTTGAAGATATCGCAAGGAAAACAGCTCAGTTAGAAACCTGCTAAATTCCTGTATGAATTTCAAGCAGCCGGCAAACGTTAGCTAAAATGGAGCTTCAATTTGTTTGGAGTAAAGGGGCTCCAATCTGCAGTGAGGTAGAAAGTCTGTTCATATAAGGAGCTTTTCAAGTTCACAAAGTTAGCGGTATGTGTACGGTAAGCTTACTTTCAAATAGTTCTAGAAACTATTTTACTCGTAGTTAGCAAATGTTCTTTGAATACATAAGAGAACGGTTGCGGCAAAAAGCCCTTGATACGCCCCTGGATAGGTTCCTTCGAAGAACGATGCCATGCAGAAAAATGCGGTATTTGCAACAACAAATGACAGTAAATTTTCAGGAGCTTGGGATGACTTTTCTTGTTGAACAGTTGAAACAGCAGGATACGACTTCCCCCAAATAAGTTACGTGTGTTAGGTAGACAAATTGCTAGTGTTTTTATTTAGATCTAAGTCCCTTCTCGTTTACTGACGAACAATTTGAATTTAAGTCAATAGGATTAGAGTTAGAGAATTCACCAGTAAAGGGTCAGAACTTCGTAAAAAGTAGTATATTATAACGGGTAATATTTACAAAACAGGCAGTAGATGGTGAAGCGTGAACGCAGGGTGTCGAGCAAGCCATTTCCCATTTACTACGAAGCGTCAAACTAACGAACTGATTACAGATAAACTTCTTCAGGACATGCCCCTGGTACCTTAGCGTCTACAAGGACTACGTAATACAGCACGTCATATTAATAGGAAATGGCCCTTTCGAGGAAGTTGCGCACGATTGTTTCCGTACGACTTCACTAATTTGTCAAAAAAGACTATATTACCACGTGATAGTTTTATGACAGGGATCGTTCCTTGTAATATGTCAAACTTAACTCTTTTCAGCCGTGGATGCGCAATCAAGCAACGCGGCAGCCAACGCCGACTGCAGTTGCGACGTTATACGCTGTAATGGGTGCGTGCGTTGTAATAGTAACATCTGTAAGTTAACCGATTAGCAGTAATGAGTACTTCAGCTCCTGCAGATCCTTCATTTTTCCCTCTAACGCTATAGAGGCAACAAGTGATATCACCAAACAAAAATAGTGAGTCATTATTAAGTGGTCGTGAATCAAAGGGATTCAGCTGGTACTTAAAACTTAAAAACTTGATACAGCCATGAGCAGAATGATTACTGGGCTGGCAATGCTTATTTGTTGGCGTCGTTGACACAAATCCCGGTATGAAGCCGTGAGAAATATGCTGATTTTCTTGTTGGTGTAAAAGTATACAAAAATCCACGCGAATAGCCTTTTAGATGCGACTTTCGAGTCGGCAACAGTGCAACATCTTGACAATTACAGAAAAACGTGATATTCATGATCAAATTCTCATACTTAAGCCACAATCTTGATACTTGAAAACACTAGAGACACATTGGTGTTTCGCACATATAATTTATACATAGAAGGCGAAAAGTCCCGCACAAATTCGTTGAAAATTTAAGGAAATATATTTTATGAAAATGATGGATCACATCAAGCATTGTTTTCATTTGTGCCTTTTTCACGTACCAGCCAAGTATACAGGGTGATCCATAGTAGATAAACGTACTTTAAAAATTCAAAAAAAATAAAATTATGACGTTTTTGAATTCTTTAAAAAATTCTCAACACATTTCGTGTAGGGCTATGGGTCTCTAGTTTTCTAATAGTGAATTGTCCGCTTCCTTTTTTGGTATTGGTACTATTATGCCACTTTTCCATGTTTCCGGAGTTGCATGGAATTCAATACATTTATTTAGTTGATTAAGTATGATTTCACGTGTTTTTGGAGTTAGACACTTCAGTATTTTGCTTTTCATTTTGTCTTTTCCCGGCGCTGTATTTTTCCTATGGTCTGATGCTTCGTCATATTCCGTGCGTGTAATTGGCTTGCATGTGCATTCCGATGTATCGTTAAAGCAGTCGTAGTACCAGTTGTTCACCATGTTCCAGTTGCTCTCGTCAAAGTTAGGACTGGACAAGTTGCCGAAGGTCCCTTGAAAATGTCTGGCGAAACCATCAGCCCTGTCTTTGTCTGTGGACAGTTCCGTCCCATTGTCGTTGATTGTACCGATGGTGCCGGTGGTTTTTGTATTGCTACGTTTTTGATCATTTTTCTCGTTCTAGTGAAATACGTTAGCAAAATTGAATAATTGTACAATAGAGAATGAAAGACCAAATGGTCGTGGGCAAGCCGCAATTCAAATTCCTCAAGAACTGTTTTTGTAATTTGAGGAGGTGTTTATGGAGCCTCCTAAGTAATTTTATTTTTTAACTCTTTTATATTGTTAGGCTTACTTAAATACATTCCATGTTGCAGAAAACCTTATAAAAAAAAAGGCCACAGGGACGAAGTCCGGCGATTTAGGCCACTCTAATTGCCTAATTGCCATATTGCGCAAATCATTTAATAAATGTTGAATTTAAATATGTTCAAAATTTCTCAAAAACGTCGTAATATACATGGGGTTCCCCAAGAAAAAATGGAAAATTACATTTATCTACTGCATGAATAACCCTGTATACACGTTCGTTAGATTAAAAATGCACATTAGTTGACGCGTTCCAGAATTTTCATGAAGAATATTTCCTTCAGTGTTTAACGAATTTATTCGGGACTTTTGTTCCCCCATGTACCATATGCGAGATCTTTTCAGATATTTCTGATGAGAGAATGCGGCAATTCTTCCTTCTTTTCTTTATATGTTTAGTTGTTTTCGAAAATATTTTTTTTAATCCTGAAAAAGTGCCTCAGTTTTCATTTCAAGAAGGGCATTTCAAATATTTCCGATCCCTGAGTGGAGCAGAACGCTGGTATTCCAAGTTTTTAGTGGATTTGTGCTTAGTTACATCGTTTTCGGACACCAATGTAAATATAATGTAAAAACGGATTCGACAAATATCTACAAATTTGTAAAAAGTAGCCAGAGGCTATCGATTTCGACTGCAAATGAATTTTGGACACAACACTTTTCACTTTTTATCTGCGGTATTTACTCCATCTTCAGTAAACATTGTAAAAAGAATGAACTTCTGATAAATAGTTCAACCTATTTGGTATGACTCATCCATGAGGTCAATTTCCTGCCTTGTTTCCCCTTGTTGTATGAAATAAAATTGTCACATTTTTAGTGAATATATGTATACAAACAATCGCCAGATTTTCATTTCAGTGGGGAACTAAGTACGGAAATGTATACAGGGTGATTCAGCACGAAGTACCAGTATTTCAGGTACGTATTGGGTGAGTCAAAATAAGCATAAAAGTTCCTATATACTTGGACCCTATTTTCAACTATTATGGAAATACGAGGGTAAGTTCAAAAGTTTTATTAAATTTACTAAATTATCATTTAATGTCGTTAATAGCCGCTCTGTGAATAGAGTTCGGCCTGTTTGTGACCACTTCTCCTACATGCATTATACAGTCGAGTAATGCATCTCTAGCATCTACTTTGGTTATGTACACTAAAGATTCAAACCAACTCCAAAGACGAAATCTAAGGGATTAAGGCCTGGCAACCTAGGTGGCCAATGATGCGGAAATCATAATTGGACAATGAGAAATCTTAACCGCACGGACTCAAACTTCGTTGATCAGCAATACTAAACAACAAACAACAAGAGGCTATCCATGGCACTGTATCATCGGAGAGGGGACATGTGTTTAGATGCAAACGGTGTTATTTTTGAAAATTATTAGTCAATGCGATTTATTAATAATCATTAAATGATAATTTAGTAAATTTAATAAAAATTTCGAACTTACTCTGGTGTGTTTGTAATGGTTGATAATAGGACCTTTGTATACATGTTTGTACAGGAACGTCCATGCTTATTTTGAGTCACCCAATACGTACCTGAAATATTGGTACTTCTTCCTGAATCACTCAGTATATGTTTTTGTTTTTTGCCAATCTGCATGCACATACGAAATAATTTTTCCATAGAAGTTCAGTTGGTTTCTGTTTGCGTTGCAAAGATACGTCACTAACTTTATACTATCTGGATTTGCTGGAATATCTTTCTCTCTGCATCTGCATGGAACTGTGTAATGATGCTGTATGTTGTTTTTTGGATAAATCTAGGCATTATTTGAAAGAGCTACTCAGACGTCCATCACACAGTGAGCTTTGATGCCGTGTTTTTATGATTTACCAGTTTTGTAAACATATTTTGTAACTGAACGTTCGAGGAAAACCAATTGCTCTTTATTTACGCAAACGTTTGCTTCGCTGCATATCGATTTTGCCCATTATTTAAAAAATATATTAAAATTGTATTGAATTGCAGCAGCTGGGTAAAATCCTCTCTTCTGCGCTATTATCAAAGTCATCAAGTCGCAACAAGCCATACAGCCCGGAAACGCGTCTGTGACATCACGGTTCTGAAAATAAATTTTCTTTTTTCAGCAGTTGCGACAGATTTCATACAGCCTCACTTGTTTTACTTAAACAGACATTTAAAGAAAAGCAATTTGAAAAATGCCCTAAGCTCAACTTAATCAACTTCGGATCACCTGATTATCGGGTTATATGATGTTCACGGGTCACGATATTAATATTTCAGATGAAGAGTGGCTAGTTTTCCACTAGTTCTATACACCTATAGATTTGACCCATCGACTTTTTTTCGTGGGAACATAACGATGTTCCCATATGCGAACGTTTCTTGCAGGCTTCCTTTTAATCTATAAGAATCTGTTTCGGCCATAACAACAAACACTTCCTTCTGATGAGTCACTTCTCCCCTCTTTTTCGGTGGTTTCTGCTGGTACAACTAATGCAGAAATGGAAATAATGCAAAGCTATTTTTCAATTTCTGAATTTGTATGTGCAATCTCGCACTGTGGAGAATAAATACTAACGAACCATTCTAAACTTTTATTCTTCGTATGTTATGTCTCGCGGCATACTTTACTGAAAGTATTCGGCTTAACTGCACCTTTTGAACTGTTCAATAAACACTAAAATCCGGAAGTTACACGAGGCAACAAATTGGGTAAATAACTGGGAGTAATCGCAAATATACGATGCGGCGGTGCCTCTGAAGCTCAAACTTCAGAGCTAGACCCAAACCGAATGCAGAATCTATCGTAAAATTAAACAGAAAATTTTTCTGTGATATACTGACATGTCACTAATTTTCATCATGCATTTCCAACATATTGTGGCCATGGCATGTGACGAAATGCCTCTGACGTTTCTTATTCACGTCGAGGTGATAATTTCTTTAACTTGAGCATTCAAAGATGGTCTCTTTCGGATGGATAAACTGAAAGTGCTGAATGAGCGTAAAGTACGTTTTCGTAGCTCTTTTTCTCAAATAGTCGAATAAAATGTTAGCAATTACACATAATTTCGGAACTCAGCCCACTTCAAGGAAATTCCATTGGTTGATTTTTGATAACTTCCTGTGTTTAGTAATTTAAATTCCCCCGTATATTTCTCTGCATTGGCGCCGTAAAAAATCCTCTAGAGCCGTTGGAAAGCCGCTTAAATTTACTAAATTAAATAATCTTTGGAAGTTCATCTTATCTGCACTTTGCTGACTTCGGAGGCCCGAGAGCAAAATGTTTCTAATTCTTTGTTTTTGTTAAATTTTTAACTGTCCATTTTTGCAAAAGATTCCTCATTTTATACCATTTCGTACTTAATGAAAAATATCTACAACCAAGGACCTTTCCACTGTTGCCTCGTTTTTTGAATTTACCTTACTTTTAAAAGAGTAAGGGAAGTGTCAGTTATAAAAAACTAGTTACATGGAAAAAACTATGTTAGGGAACAATTGAAAAACATTCTGACCAAAATACCATAAGTTATAAATATTCTTCAAAATGTCCTTTTTACTGGCACAAACACAACCTACATCTCCGAAGAATGGTTCTTACTGCGCGACCGATCTCTCGTCTCCTTTCACCTATGTGGTGTTTGTTCAAGTTCTTCAATGGTGTCCGCACTATCTTAAGTGTTTTTGATGTACCCTAAATTTTTTGTAGATACAGTTTTTCCCTGTACATGCGGTTTTCAATAATTTACATCTCCCTCACTCATTTAAAAGTGAGGAAAGCTCAAGAAACGGTACCAGGATGTCGGTACCGTAGGAATCGGATGTAGGTACTTTTGATGATGTGCAAAATGACATAAGATGAGTAATTTTTTGGAGCAATGGATCGTTAAAAATTTAACAAAACGGAAAAAAGCTTCACGTTCAGGCCTCTGGAAAGTCAGCAAAGTGCAAGTGAGATGAGGGCACAGTGGTTGTTTAAAACAGCAAATTTATGTGGTTTTTTAACGACACTATTTGAATATTTGTAGCGGAAATGTAAAAGAAGATTCAGGAACGCTCTGTATACATATGCGAGTTAATCGGGCACAATGTCATTATTTCTATTGTTCCATGTTATCATGGAAAGACCGCTGGAGTCATCATTCAAAATGCGTTGATTTTTTTGTGTTGTAAATTTAATTAATGCTTGATTTAGTTAAGTGCACTGTATTCTTATAAAATATATAATAGTTAAATCAATTAGCGGAAAAAATCACACTTCGGTTATGGAATACTTATGATTTTTACATCTTAAATTCCTCAGCGTTACAGGCTTCGCGGTGTTAACTTCACGCCGGGGTCATTATACAACTTTGATGTATAATTTACTACTTCCATTGACTGAATATTAATACTATTTCTTTAACGTACAAAAAATAATTTAGTAATAACCCTCACTAATAAACGATTTCTCATTGACTCACGATTTTGCAAATTTGAAAGTGTTAAGGTTCCTTCAATGAACGAAACCACGAAAACACACATTTGATTTGCAAAAATAGACTGTATTGCAATATTACTTATTTATAACTAAAGCCGCATAAGAGCCAATGGGGAGTGCGCGAAGGTGGGTGTCTCGCGAATTAAACTTACGATATCAGCTGCATGAGGAGAAAAAGCCCTCCTAAGAGCCTCCGTTCGCCCTTCAAATGCTAAAACTGAGGACCTCCTTACAGTGGCGTACTTCTATCAGAAGCCATCATAGGCTAGTCTTGAGCTTAAGGTCGTAAAGTGCAACTTTCGAGTGTGTGCTATATTAGTCACGTTTATTGGGGTAATGCAGATATGACGAATTACAGACCTCGATAATAACCTAGTTTCGAAAGCCGCTGTTGAAAAGCAGCGTAATTCTCCGCCATAAAGGACTCTTGGCTAGGAATCCTCTAAGATAAGTACCGATATACATGAGCGTAACTTAAGGGCCAGAAGTACGAGTAAACTAACGAACTAAAACTAAACAAAGTCGTTAAAAGACAGTATAACACATTATAGTTTACTTTTGAAGTTTAAATAATCCCAGAGCCCTATATGCTTATGACGGCAACTTCTATGGATGTGAATAGATTATTGACCGCTGCTATGCATTTGTTCCTCAGATAAGTATTGAAATCTACTACAGTGAGAATAACTTTCTTGAAAAGAACTGCATAATAAATACGAACAATTTTTGTAAAATGCGAGATAACCCATTCATCAAATAATTTTTTACATATCAAATGAGTAATCCTCGAACGTGAATTTTAGCGCATACTGGTGAACGCTCTGAACAGGTGAACTAAAGAATTGTTCAAAATTGAGTATAACATTTTACAGGAGTATTTTTGAGGTCAAAGTAAGACTGTTTTTCTCTATAAACCTGGATCTTAAAGTACATCTCTTCGGAGCTGGAGTCATCGAAGGTTGGACAAAAAAGTCAATTATGTCAAACTGTGACCACAGTTCCTTTTTATCAAATTTAATGAAGATGTCTTTGATTTTTTAAGCGCTCTCTAACTCCATTCAAGGTAATTCAGGTGGACTGTTTTAAATGGATCGCTCTGTATATTAAATAGTGACTTATAACAGGACTACAAAATACGACGATTAAATGCAGGGTGCTCCACGAATATGGGCCTCAATCTGCGTTTTGAAAACTATGCCTAGGCAGTAGGTGAAATTTGGGTATCATGCTAAAGTGGAAGTAATCTATTGATTAAAAATATTTTTGTAAAAATACCACTTCCGGTTATACCGGAAATGGATGTCAACTTGCTTATTTTAAATAGGACGCCCTGTGTATCATACCAACTTTTGATATTGCGGAACACTATGAATACATTTCATGTATAAGGTGCTACTAATTGCCAATTTTTCTGGAAAATTATAAATATCCCAAAAATCATAAAATTTAAGTATAGAATATTATACATGAAAAATATTCATGAAGTTGTGCGAAATCTAAATTTGATATAATATACGGGGTGCTCCGTTTGAAATAAGCGAGCTGACCAAATTTCAACTTTTCCCCAGTTACAGTTTCCAAGAATCGAATAAAGGTCCATATTCGTGGAATACCCCGAAGAAGGGGGAAACATTAAAAACTTATGAGGAATATTAATTTTTACATTTAGCAGGCGTTTTATACAAGTTCGTTCCTATATATTGGAGTTCTATACTATTAGAAAAATGAAAGAAGACAGAACAACAATTTTACTCTCCTTTATTAATTTAAAATTCATCCTTCCTGCCATATAAAGGGTGTTGCGAAAAGTCGTACCACCGGCCGACTCTTCTATTTTCTTAACAAAAACGTCTGTATAATTCACCATTTCTCGATAGAACGTTGAATTCTCATAAGAAATCACCTAATATGTTCTAGATGTAAATTCGAGCATTTTTAAAATTAACCATGTTCAAAATTTGATATAATGGGTGGGGATATTGTTTAATTTTTGTGCTACCAGGTATATTCGGGGATCTCTGAATGCTGAAAATTATAATTTTGGTAAAAAAATTGTATTTAACCACCTCACCGTGTTTAACACCTCCAACCTAACAAATAAATAGTTGGTAGTTGGTGGATGTTGGTGTTCTGGTCCACAAAAAGAAAATACGGATGGTTTTTGGAAAATTTGCATTTTTTTTTCTTACTCTGTATGGCGAAATTATCCATCGCCATTTTAAGATGAAGTGATATAAAAATAGTACTGAGATTTGGTTCAGTTACGTAGCGGGTGTTTTAATAATAACTAACAACAATAGCGACAGTGCAAAAAATGAAAATCTGTTTTTTGATTAAAAAAAGCCGTTGAAAATTAGTCGCTTCTTTCATTCGGCGCCCATCAACGATGGCCCACCGAAGACACATCGAAATGACCAATGCTAGATCGCATCACATAGATAAAAGTGTTGTACAACATGGACTAGTGAGTAAATTAACGAAACACTTTACAAATTGCTCTTTTTATTCGTACAGTAAGTAGCAACGTTTTACCAACAAATGCCCTTGATTAAGAACTCATCCAGTTCTAGATTTAATTTACGTTTTTAAACATCGCTCTGAAGAAAAAGTAAAACTTCTTTGAAACTAATTCGTATCTTCTTTTGACGACCAAAGAACAGGTTATCGCCAAAACAAGTCCAAGATGCTGGTTAAAAACCATTAACATTTCATTAAAAGTTCTGAAGTTCTGGCAACTAAGTTGAGAATCAATTAACAGATGGTGTAACAAAATTTTGTATTGTTTTAATACGTTTTCCGAAGCCGGGATAAAAATGAATATATATTTTTCGGTTTAAGAGTTAAATCCTAAATAGTCCTAAAGCTCCTGCAAGTCTACTATCCAACGGTTGTCCCAATAAGAACCAAATTGAATTCAAATGTAGGAGTCATAGGAAGGTCTAAGATTTTACATCTTTATGCATCCATTCCGGGTTTACGTTTAATTAGCTGGAGAACCCCGGACACCGGTTTCGATCCTATTGGCCCTCCTTAGTTCGATTCACATTTCATTAAACGCAATGTTGGGTCCGCAAAAAAGTTCGGCCAGAGCCGTATCCTTTTTACTGCGTGTGGCCTAAATCTCCAAATTTAAACAGCAAAAGAACATGCGTAAGGCCGAACTATACCCAAATCAAGTTTTATACAGGGTTTCCAACGAATACGGGCCACTATCAGTATCTTGAAAACTATGACTAGCAAAAAGTTGATATTTAGAAGGCGATCTATTGATTAAAAATATTTTCATGAAAATGCCACTTCCGGTTATACCGGAAATGAATGTCAACTTGCTTATTTTAAATGGAACACCCTATATATTGTAACACATTTCGATTCTGTGGATCGTTATGAATATTTTTCGTGTATAGTGTTCTAATCTATAATTAAATCTAATCGTTTTCATTTTATTACAAAAAAAAAACACTTTTTAATGTTCAGTACTTAACAATTCATTTTAAGTAACGGCTAGAGGTACTAGATGGCGCAACAATCGTCACAATAGGTTTTCTTCCTCTGTAAAATGCTTTGACAGATCCGCTCGTTTGAAAATTATCTATTATGCGTTTGAAGAGTTTTCGTGGTGGCTTCGGTTTTTCTGGATATCGAATATCAAATCTATGACACATTTTGGTTAATACTTCGTTACATTCACCATAAATAACAAACATATTGAGATGATATTCGTTTGAATAATTTACGAGTGCCGCCATATTTAAATTTTGGCGAGCAGCGCCACCTAGTAACTCTGGACGTTATTTAAAATAAATTTCATGGCTGAAACTCTAATTTTTTTTTGGAAAATTCTAAATATCTCGAGAACTGTTAAAATTAAGTATAGAACACTATACACGAAAGATACTCGTAATGTTCCTTGGAATCGAAATTTGCTGTAATATATAGGGTGTTCCATTTGAAATAAGCGAGTTGACATTCGTTTCCAGTATAACCGAAAGTGGTATTTTATGAAAATATTTTTTATCAATAGATCATCCCCATTTTAGTATGATGTTTCAACTTTTTCCTAGTCATAATTTCCAAAATACGGAGAGCGGTCCATATTCTTTGGATTCCTCGTATAGTTCAATCTCTTCGAAAACTGAAACCGATTATAGAATTATCGCTGTTATAGAATATTATTCCGTAATTGATGACCGGTACAGTCCACCAACTTATTTTGCTTTGTATTCCCAGATAGATTAGTGATGAGTCAGTAAAAAAAAACATACATTACTAAGCTTTAATATTTTTTATCTTTCTCCAAATTACTCTTGTGGAAAAATTGGTCTAAAATTCGTATTGAATGCAATTTCCCGCATCCCACCGCAAAGGTCTTCAGCTCAGCCTACAAGTTTTCGACGAGATGTTGTAGTTGCATTGAATATTACTCCAGCGCAATTAAAAACACATATTTCTAGAAATGATGATTTTCCAAAAGAAAGCCAAATTTAAAGATATTCTTTCGCACGAATCCTCCTGACTGCGCCCATTCCAAAAAGAAGATAAAATTTGTCGATCAATAGGTTCCACATGTTTTCTACACTTCATCAAACAGCTCTACCAAATATTTTCATTATCATGAAGACCGGTTTGAACGTGCTAAAAAAGATATTCTGAGAAAATATTAGATAAATTTGATAAGGAGGTACAACTGAGATATCAGCTATACCATATTTTCGGAATAATGTCAATTGTACTAACAAATTACACACATGATAATTTAAAGCAAAATAGCCATACGAGCATTGCAATTAATTACGTCTACTACATTACTACAAGGCTGCGTTAGCGTTAATGATGATATAATAAAGTGCCATAGTTGGCGCTAATAGGATTGATAACCTCTGTTTGTAATTAGAGATATTATGCATGTACGAGATCTGTCTTTATGACATGATTGACGAATCACAGATGGCTCAACAGAATATATTTTAATAATTATTATTATTTACGTTATTGATCGCAGAAATATGGCTCACCCCATATATAATACGTGCTCGGCATCTAATCTATCACCATTTGAACAAAATGTGAAGCAATAGATCAAAATGAACGTTCCATTAACACAAATGAGATTTGATCCTAATTGTGAAAAACTTAAAATTAACGATGCCGCAAACAGATTTACCGTAGCTCTCTCGGTTTTTGAGATACAGGGCGAAATTGAAAATTGTGCATTTTCAGACACCTCTTGTAATTCAGTTAACTTATAAATTATCAACTAGGTAAAAACGGAATCTTACACATTTTTCATGCAGAATCTAGTGACGTATTCAGTTTTTTCCCAGACGTACCTCATTTTTGAGAAAATTGTCAAAGTTGAGATTTCTTAAATGGGATGCCCTGCATGTTAATAAATAGTTACACTCTACTTACTAAGAGGTTTTCAGAAATGTACAGGGTGTCCAGTGAATATGGGCCACTCTCCGTATCTTGGAAACTATGACTAGGAAAAAGTTGAAACTTGGGCATCATACTAAGTGGAGGTGATCTATTGATTAAAAATATTTTCATGGAAATACCACTTCCGGTTATACCGGAAATGAATGTCAACTCGCTTATTTTAAATGGAACACCCTATATATTACAACAAATTTCGATTCCAACGAACATTACGAGTATCTTTCGTGTATAGTGTTCTATACTTAATTTTAACGGTTCTCGAGATATTTAGAATTTTCCAAAAAAAATTTGAGTTTCAGCCATGAAATTTATTTTAAATAACGTCCAGAGTTACTAGGTGGCGCTGCTCGCCAAAATTTAAATATGGCGGCACTCGTAAATTATTCAAACGAATATCATCTCAATATGTTTGTCATTTATGGTGAATGTAACGAAGTGTTATCCAGAATGTGTCATACGTTTGGTATTCGATATCCAGAAAAACCGAAGCCACCACGAAAACTCTTCAAACGCATAATTGATCATTTTCAAACGAGCGGATCTGTCAAAGCATTTTACAGAGGAAGAAAGCCTATTGTGACGATTGTTGCGCCACCTAGTACCTCTAACCGTTACTTAAAATGAATTGTTAAGTACTGAACATTAAAAAGTGTTTTTTTTTTTTAATAAAATGAAAACGATTAGATTTAGTTATAGATTAGAACACTATACACGAAAAATATTCATAACGATCCACAGAATCGAAATGTGTTACAATATATAGGGTGTTCCATTTAAAATAAGCAAGTTGACATTCATTTCCGGTATAACCGGAAGTGGTATTTCCATGAAAATATTTTTAATCAATAGATCACCTCCACTTTAGTATGATGCCCAAGTTTCAACTTTTTCCCAGTCACAATTTTCAAGTTACAGATAGTGGTCCACATTCGTTGGACACCCTATATGATAGTCTACACTTTGATTCAACTCGCAGGTGGACTTTATATTTTTTTAAACACGCTATAGATTGCCGGAAAGAAGTGATATTATTTATTTAAAACGCATTATTGTCGATATAATATGTCCTAAACGTACTGGGTGTTTGATTTCAAACTTTTTAAGCTATTTAAAATAGAGATAGTAAAAGGTTATTTCTTGTTATTGTCGCGTTTATTAATGAAATAATTAAAAGCACACGTAGCCATGGCCAATTAAAAGGTATATTATTATTATTATTTCTTAGGTACGTGTGTTTTTAATTATTTACTTAATAAACGCTACAATGAGAAGAAATAACCTTTTACTATTGGCACTTTAAGTAGTTTAAAAAGCTTAGAATCAAACAACTAGGCATGTTTAGGACATAGTAGTAGTAGTAGAACATCTTTATTGACTTGCGAAAGAGCTATCGGTCTTAATGGCCTTTCTGCCCGCGACATAACGTTTTACTTTTCTTCTTTACAATTCAATCAAATATACACAAAAAACGGAAGAAGGAGAAAAAAACAATTCGTGGAAATATTCCAGCAGCGTAGTGGAAGGGAAGAGGAAGCGGGATAGTCTAGTTTGTCTTGTTAGGCGAAGGGGGTTGGCTATAGTCCAATTGTAGCGGTTCTCTTTCCATTTGGATTGTAGTTGAAGTAATCTTTCCGTTATTGTAGTCATTGGCGTCCATTCGTATAAATGTACTTTGGACGACTCTTTTCCACCCCCAAAAGGATGTTATCGGTGTAAAAACATAGGATAAAATAAATGTTGATATTGCTGATGGTCAAAGTATTTCCTGATATGGCGCCTTTATGTTAAACCTGTATTGAAATGAGTCCAACTAACTTAGCAGAAATTATATCTTTTTTTTTTTTTAAGTTGCTCTACATTTTTCCATTACCGTATATTTCATTAAAAAATATTCGAGGAAAATGTTCCAAAATCAGGATGAACGATGGGTGGCAGTTTCATCAAGAAAATTACCGTTTACAAAATTAGATCCTGGTTATTGTATAATTGCACATCGTAAATCCTCCACCACTGAGCGTCGGTATCAATTCCATTGAAAACTTACGGTGATGTCTTGACCGAAAAGTGCGATAAAGCAATATTTCAAATAAAACGAAATTAAGACGCGTGCTTGCACATGAATGGGTCAAATTGATCCGACATACTACAAAAATTTGATTAAATCAACGCCTTAGAGATTAGATGAGTTTGTGAAAGAGCAAAGATCCGCGTACTGAATATTAACTTGCCTCAAATTTGTGCAAAAATGTGAAATTCACGTTACAAGCGAGCTTTGCTTCTGCCACAAAATTTGAGTTGGCACTAGTTGATACTTTTGAGGCAAATAAATATTTTCCAACATTTTGTTCCCTTTCGTAAAAGAAAATCCTTATAAAGTCTTAAAAAAAAAAAAATTCTCTTTATTTTGGACGAAATCAAATTGGTGTGCTTTTCGGTAAGCGAGTTTAGCTTTCACTCACTGCATGACACGAAATGCAAATAAATAATAATCACGTTCGCATAGAGCCTCTGTAGCATGGGCAGATGGTGGATTAAGCAATAAAAGAAGACACAATAGGTTCGTATTATAGAAAGTTGGAAAGTCAATCAGGCGAGGCTTTTAAATTTAACCTCCGTGAAGCTTAAAAGCGGAAAATTTCAGACAAAAGCTGCCGAAAAGATTAATTACCCTGAAGTATGACCCATGGAAAATTTGAGTAGGGGTCTCGAATTTACCAGCTATATAAAGCTTTTTCTGTTCTTCGTAATTTAGGGTAATATACTGTTTGAAGGAGGTGAAATGTCGAGGTTAATGAAATCTGTGGAACGAAGATTTCATGTAAATGCCAGGTCAAACCGTCGTCTCTGACACAATGCGAGTCGACTTACATAACAACTGACCCTAGAAAGTGTCTTGGACATTGTCCAACGATTCAAATTGTTTTTGTTAGTGGCCTATAAAATGGAGTATAGCATTGGCATTACTTCCCTATAAAGAATTTTTGTGAGGTCAAATGCGGAAAAACACCTTCTTACAGACATCCATGTCATTCGCGATGTAACATGCCAAAAGAGAACAAAGCGATTTTTCCATTTGAATAGGAAAGGCTCCCAATCGTTATGCATATAATAAAATTTTGATTTATACAAGTAGGAAAGTTTCCGAGAGGACTGAAAACTCCTTCCTCCGAAAAATTACCTATTTACCTTTCGCTAAGGCCGAATTTAGATGGCATAAAATTAGAGAGCACCCGACTGCATAATACAGTTCTTTCTAAATTCAATAAAAACTTTTGTTCGTCTCCCCAAAAAATGTCCTGCTACGGGATGAGACGGATTTAATGGCCGTCTTTGTCAGCTTAATTCCCTCTTTTTATCTTTTTGCGTCCCATTTTCTTGATTGAGAGACTTAAAATGTTCAGTAATTGCCGCAATAAGGGTTTGCTTTTTACATTTCTGGTGCCATTCTGCTTTAGAGTATTACAAATTACAACGGGTGATAATGTTTCTTTTGAATTCGGTTAGCCGGATGTCATAATTTCGGTTTTAATAAAAGAGATTTTACTCCGATGGGAAATAATTTTTAATTTATTTAATTGGAAATCGTCAGCGCATCAATTCTTTGGGTGTTCGACGTGGGATGGGTAATCCACGGTGGTGGGTTCGGGATTTAAAATTGAAAAAATTCTCCTGGTACAAAAACGCCAACATTCCGATCCCAAACATGTGCAATTAAAGAAAATTCCTCGAAGCGCAACGCTTTGATCTAGTTGGACCAAGGTAACATCCATAAAACTTAAAAAAGCTAAGTGCTTCTAATGAGCGTGCGAAAGAAGGGAGAGAGGCTTTTGAGCCATGAAAGACGTGTTCAGAGGTTCAGACATTTCTATGATACACATACAGTATCGGACAAAATTAGAGCAACTTTAGAAATTTAATTTTAAATTGGCATTGTTTCTTTAAAAATAAGATTTGTTATTATCAGTAATACGTTTACAGCCTATTATAATTTATACCTGAGACTGAATGTTTAAAAAGCACATTTTAGAGGAGAAGGAAAACGAAAACTTTTTACCACCACAATTGGAACGAGAAAATTAAAGCAACTTAAAAATTATTTGAATGAATATTATATTTAGAGCAATTTTTTGTGTATTACCATTGATATTCAGTCCAATACCCCTTGTTTTGAAGTACTAGCTCACACCTTTTCGGCACTGAAGAAATTAAATTTGAAATGATCTCAGGATCAACAGACTTCCAGGCGTTCTCTATTTCTTCAAATAAATTATCCTGACTGGTAATATTTTTTCCTCGGATTTTGTTATCTATGATCTCCCAAAGGTTCTCAATGGGATTTAAGTCCGGAGATTGGGCTGGCCATTTCATCGCCTCGACTTTCCTCTCCACGAACCAAGCTTTTACTATTTTCGCAGTATGCTTAGGATCGTTGTCGTGCTGGTAGACAAACTTAAGGGGCATTTCCCATTCGGCATATGGATACATAACATTCTCTAGTATATAATGATACTTAAATCTATCCATTTTGTCCTTAATCCTATAAAGTGGACCGGTTCCGTAAGCAGAGAAACGACCCCAAACCATAATATTTCCTCCTCCGTGTTTAGTGGTAGTTTTTACGTACTTTGGATTAAGTCTTTGGCCATTTGGGCGACGTACCCATTGAGCTCCACTACTTCCATAGATGCAAAATTTGGATTCATCGGAAAATAATACTTTCTTCCACTGTTGAGGGGTCCAATCTCGGTGGTAGGTGGCGAACAACATCCTGGCCTCTCTATTTTTTAGTGAAAGATGTGGTTTTTTGGTAGGTTTCCTTCCTTTTAAACCACGTTCTGTCAATAGACGTTGAACTGTTCTGGAAGAAACACCAACTTCTCCTGCTTGTGCAATAATCTGGCGAGTTGACATTTCAGGATTTTTTTTACTTAGCCTTATAAGACTCCTGTCTAACTTCTCTGTCGTTTTTCTTTACCGACCACCTCGTTTTAAATTCGTTACGTCACCACGGTCAGTGAATCTCCTGATAGTTTTTGATACAACATCTTTTTTTATGCCAAAAACTTCCGATATAAGTTTTTGCGATTTCCCACTCTTATCTGCACTAATAATTTTTTGTTTTAGATCAACTGAATAGTGAACACCACGAGGCATAATCGTAGATGTTCGTTGTTTAAAAGACCACAGGAAAGTCAGAAATACAAAGAAAAAATACAAGCAAAAAAAAAAAATTTACAAAAAAAACGTTGGTTGCTCTTAGTTTGTCGCAAACAATTTTAGATTAAAACAATTTTTTTATTTTTTAATTCCTAATAACAATTTAAACTATTTATAGCGAATGTATTTTACACTAACTACCTTAAGCTGAAAATTTATGATAAAATTTTTCATGATTTTTTAGAGAACTTAAATTTAGAAGAATATTTCAAAAGTTGCTCTAATTTTGTCCGATACTGTATATACATACTTCTTCGACAGTTTTAATTTCTATACTGAGTCTTTCTTAAGACTAGAATATTAGCACTTTAGGTACAATACTGGAGAGTACATACTAACATGCATTTAGGTCGTTTTTATACACTCTGTACGAAAACGCCGGCAACCTTGAAATACATCGAAAAATAAACGATTCATTAAAAAATTCCTCATACAAAAAATGACAGGAATTTTCAAATTCTACCGTTCTACGGTATCCAGACGTATATAAAGTGCGTTACGAGGTACCAGTGAATTGAAATTCTTGTGGAATACCGAAATTTTTATGAGATTTTCACCCTTGCATTCTAAACACATTTTACGTAACAGGTCCCATGGCTAACTCTAGCAGCTCAGCAGCTATTGCAGAACTAAAGAAAAAAAAAGGAAATTGCTTTTCCGTAAAGGAATTTATTTTTATTGGAGGAAGTGTTCAAAATATGCCCTCTGAACGGTTTGACAATGAGCTAAATTGTAATAGAATTTCTCAATAACATCTTCTAGAATTTCAACATAATGGAACGGCATTTGTCAGCAATTCTTTTTCTCAACTCATTTAAGTGTGTCAACTTCATGGCATACACCTTACTTTTTCGTTTATCTTTTCAGGGGCCCCATGGAAAATTGTCAACGGGCGTCAAGTCCGGTGATCCCAGGGGCCATGCTATTTCACCTCCACGGCCTTTCCAAACTGCATAATAGGCAAGCTGATTACTAGATAGATTAGATTAAAAAAAAAATGCAAGTCATTGTCACTCTTATTAATGACATTTAGAATGGCCTTTTAGATCATCAGATATGTCGCATCTGCCAATTTTGAGCACTTCGTTCAATAAAAATAAGTTCGTATGGTTTTCTTCACACTTGTAATCGCTGCTGAACCATTGGAGTTAGCTGTTGGACAGTTGCATGAAATGTGTTCAGAGTGCAAAGGTGAATCAGAAAATATCTTAAAAAGTGTGCAATTCCATAAGAAAAAAACATGACTTTAGTGCACTGCCACTTTGCAACGCACCTTGTATATTTCTGAATCCTGTAGAGAGGTAAAATTTTTCAACTTCTTCAATTTTTGTATAAAGCATTTTGAAATAAATTGTATATTTTTTTTAATATTTGTTGGTTGTCGGACTTTTCATACACGGTGTATGTGTACAGCTTTAAATTGACTTTCCCTTGATAACTTTTTAAGACATTACTTTTTTTTATTGTAAAACTTCAAAGAGGATTAAAAATACTTTCTTTTGAGGTTTGTTTATTTTTTTAATGTTGCTTATGTCAGCGAAATGGTCGATGTTTGTATATCGAAA
Source organism: Euwallacea fornicatus (assembly GCF_040115645.1). NCBI lineage: Eukaryota > Metazoa > Arthropoda > Insecta > Coleoptera > Curculionidae > Euwallacea > Euwallacea fornicatus. The sequence goes on along the minus strand of NC_089565.1, from coordinate 1,636,407 downwards.
CAGAGTCAAGTGACACCTTAAATTAGAGGTCATTCAAAAGTACAATTACTAATGGATTGTGATTTAAAATTTATTAACTAGTTTTTCAAAAATATAGGTCAAATTTGATAAAAAAATGCAATACGAATTCAGTTAGACAGTGCGTAAACAATGGAAAAACAACAAGTTTTTCCATGGTTTTACACGCAATGTTGATAGGAAATTGATTTGTTTTCGATTTTGTGCTCACGAATAGTCTGCGGTTATAAAAAAAGAACATAAAGATAAACAAAAATAATCAAATACCGTTTCTGAACAGAAAATTGAAAACAAACCAATTTTCTATCAACAAGCAAGTTTTTTCATTGTTTACTTACTATTTAACTGCGTTTATATTGTATTTCTTACTAAATTTATATTTGTTTTTCTCAGATACTAATCGATAGATTTTGAATCGCTATACTCTATTGAATATACTATGAAAAATTTCTTTATTTGGGGTATCATTTGACCCGTGTATCAATATGTAAAAATCGATTATTTTGCACTTCCGGTGACGTAAGCAATATTTAAAAAAATAAAAAAACCTCAAATAAAAGTATTTTTAGTCTTATTTAATGCTACTTTTCATTTAAAAAAAAATTGTAAAAAATTTAACAGGAGTGAATTTAGAGCCGCACGGTATATCGTTCATCAACAGTGTAAACCCTACAGATAATAATTTATTTCCGTTACCAAAAAGGCATTTGCTATACGAGAGTTTGCAGTGAAATATAAATGTTTCGATAAATGGAAATTCACTCGCGGTCTTACGCCTTTCGAACAAGGACATCAGTAGTACTTACTATAGAGTTTAACAATTTTTGATGAATAAATGAATTACGAAATTAATTTTAGCTGATAAGAGGTCACCAATAAGGTCAGAAAATACATTAAGTGGCATTCAAATAATGGATCACGTTAGAATACAGGGTGGTCCCCCGGGAAGTCCCTCGATCAATTGCGGGAAAACCATAATTCGGAAAAATTTGAAAATAGGGAGGATATACTTAAGTCGTTGGGGGACACGCGTTGAATATATTTTCAAGATGGCGGTGTTCTTCCGGTTTTGCCGGAAGTAGATGTCGACTCGCTTATTTTAAATGGAACGCCTAATATTTTATTGCATTTTTGGATTCTACGATGAATTCTAAACACCTTTTATATGAAACATTTTACACTTATTCTTAACTGTTTTGGAGATATTTACACTTGAAGATTCAATTTGACAGTTGCAGTCATCGATTCATTTGACGATATTATGAAAAGGGAAAGTTATATCGCTGCAATTTTTTGAGGAATTGCTAATAAAGCACAACTTTAGCCGCGTATGCAGTAAAACTCGCGAAATAACATACAGGGTGCTCGTAAATAATTCCTAAATTTGACAATAACGAATCATCAAAAACTTGTGTTTTTTAAATAGGAACCCCCATTTCTCTTAACGCCGTCGTGTTAAGTAACTGTCGCTTTGTGCTTTAACACCAACAGAATCACCCATTTCGATCTTTCATCTTCGTGTGATCAATTTAGTCTTGCCATAATTAACAATTTAATTAACACATTGTCAAAAGTTGGTAAACGTTTCCATAGGAACTTCATCACCGACCATTGGTTTTCCCTGGCCCGTGCCGCTTCTGGTATAAAATCTATGAAAGTATTATAGCACGAAGTAAGTTTTCTTTAAGAAAAAAAATCGAAAAAAATTTCATGTTTAAGTGTAAATATCTCCAGAACGGTTGAGAATAAGCGTAAAACGTTTCGTATAAAATGTGTTCAGAATTCATGTCTTAAAGTGCAATAAAATATATAGGGCGTTCCATTTAAAATAAGCGAGTCGACATCTACTTTCGGAATAACGGGGAGTGCCGCCATCTTAAAAATAGTTTTAACGCGTGTCCCCGACGACTTAGGTATATCTCCCCATTTTCAGACTTTTCCAAATTACGGTTTTCCCGCAATCGATGGAGGGATTTCCCGAGGACCACCCTGTATGATGGAAGTTACAACGGATATTAGAGTTATATTGACGTGAAAGAGTTTACTGGCTGGAAATAGTAGAAATACTTCTCTTTCTGGTTTTCGCCCACGGTGAAAATTTCGCAACTAACACGTACATTAACAAGTAACATTTACTCCTGAAGCAACGTTCAAACTCTCGGCACCTGCAATTAACACACGAATTTGTAAATGTTCGGCTTCTTTTATGTATTGTTTAAACATTCACAGGCCATTAATGTTCTAGTTGTGATTTTTACACTTTTCCGGCATAACAATGCTCGAGGACCAATACGTATTTCGAACTATGTATAGCACACAGTATGAAAGCCACAATATTACGTTGCCTAAAGAAACTTAATACGGGGGATTTTCATTTTAAAACTTTATAAAAATCTAATTGTTATGCAAATGAATGCGGTATAAATGTTCCTCCCTTAACAAAGATTGATAGGTTGCATACAAGCAGGTTTAACGTTTTATAAATATTAACGCAAGATTAATGGATCCCTTGATTTTTGTGCGCAGTTAGCAGGTGTTATTTTGGTTGCATCTGTTATGAATCTAAATCTAGGAAACAGCCGCATTTGTTAAATTGAAAAAGGATTTGCCAGATATACTGAACGTGCATATTATCCCTTATTTACGAGGGCTGCCATACTTCACGTGAGCGTAAAAGATGCCTCCGTTCAAACGCAATTCTCAAATCCACCGAGGTTCCATTTTGATGCATTTTTCCAACAACCACTGAAGGGGAATCTCGAAGTTTTGTTGTAAAGATCATAACGAAGATAACGTAAAATATTGGCAAACGGAACAAAGTGCTTTTTCGAATATTTCGCCCTAAATTGCCTCTAGGAACAAACTAAATCGGGTGGAAATGACGTCTTAAATCTATATGGGAAGGCCGAGATACTTGTTTCTCCTACTTTATTATTATTTTTTTTTTTTACGAAAACGGTGGAAGTTAATAAAATAGAGCAAAACGTAATTGCGGCAAAAGTTTCAGATATGGCGTAATTGAATCTTAAGGCTGAAGTGCATTCGGCGAAAACTTTTACGTGATTAATGTGCGAACAGGATTCAATTGTCTCAGGAAGGTTAGGGGAAATTTATTTGTTTCTCCGGTGATTTATCTTGCTGAGATCCAGTTACAAATAATAAAATTTACTCAGTAGCCCACGATCCTTTTGAGCACTTAAACTTTCAATTTTCTTTCCGATTTGTTTCGGGTTGGCTCTTATGTCTTTTCGTACAGATGTAACGCAGTTCGGGGCTAGATTGAACCTTTCCAATTTCCGGGGTTCAAAGAGAAGCTCAGGCCTTCGACTAAATACATTTTCTGTCGCCAGTTTAAACGAATAATACTGTACACGTACTTAAAGGAGAAAATATTTAGGAGCAAAATGGCAGTGGATGTTCTTTCTAAGTTTAGCCAAAACGTGATCTTTAAGCTGCACCCGATCGAACTTGTGGGGAATCGCCCAGTGCTTTGCAACGAAACGATTTTTGGTGGAAACTTGAAGATTGAGTTAAGAAAATAGTCATATTGCAAGAATTCAAAGAAAAAGAAAACAATTCCGTACGTATTATAGTAACGAATGTAAACTGAAGGGCTCTCACTTTGTGAAAGCAAGTGTTAAACGCTTATCTGTTACTTCTCATCCGTTAATAGTTTTGGTAGAAATTTATTAGTTGGACTGTTTTTTGTCAAGACCCGTAAGGGCACATTTCTTCCTACCATTAGATAATTCTAAGAAGATCGGCGATTGATTTATTCGGTCAGCCCTGAAACTATGCTAAAACGCAGATGCCTACCCCATGCGTTTTCGAACAACGAAGAACATATTGCGGTACCACGAATTAGTCCCACCCGCCTGGCCTCTGACCGGGGGATGGCAGAAGTCACACGCAAGAAATAATCACTTCTTACAAACCATCCACAATACACACATCGCGACCAATCAACATAACATTTTTACTCCCTTTTTTTATCAATATTCCAAGATATACCACTTCATAGTCAGTGAGGATTCTTGTATTTAGATCCACTAATTTAATATCTATTAATTAATAAATAATGTTTTCAGATTGACATTGTTATTAATTGAACAACTAATATCAGTTCGTTTTTGGAGAATTTGAAAACGAACAAAACAGCAAGATTTATAAGAAATTCAAATTTTAAGTGAAATTATAGACTTTATGGGTGCTTTAGTGATCTGCGCTTCCACCCCAACTTCAACGCAAGAACGACTGCGACGGCGCATAAAAGGTTGTCAATTTTTTCTTGAGGAAGATTTCTCCATTCTTCAAGAACTACTGGTATCAATTGTTCAGTATTTCCTAGATTGCGCTGACGAGCCCTAACCTTTCTTTTAATCAAGTTTCGTAAATATTCTACAGGGTTCAGGTCTGGTGAATAAGCAGGCCAAGTTAAAACTCTGATCCCCTCCGCTTCCAAGGTATTTTTCGCGACTCTACTGGTATGCGGTGGGACATTATCGTGCATAAATAAAAAAAATCTCTTCAACAGCACCCCTCCGAGTCGTTATTATTAGTTGGAGCATCAAATCCACGTACCTCGGTCCAGTTAAGGTGGGTCGAACGGGAATTAAGGGAGTTTTTTCTCCTATCGTAATGCCGCCCCGAAGCGTTAGTGTCCCCCTTTACATTTCGGGACAGATCGGGCAGTTTGGATCCTGGCTTGCCTTCCACGGCCTCTTAAAATATGGAATCGCCGATCATCAGACCTAAGACCAATTCTGGTTTCGTCCGAAAACTGGACGATTCGTCCATTGTTCAATTTTGGTGCTGCAAACACCAATTTAATCTATCACGTTTATGTTGTCTCGTCAATTCGGAGACTTTTAGCGGCTTTCGACTAAATAATTCTCTAGCTCGAAGTCGTTTTCTTATTGTTTCCACGGATACGCGCATCTCTGTCGTTTGTGGAAATTGCCTTTGAAGCTCTGGAATTGTTATCGTTGGATTTCTTCTGGCTATTTGCACTAAAAATCGGTCTTGATGTGTAGTGACGTTTTGGCGACTTCTTGGCCTGTTTTGCAACGTTCCTACTTCCAAGTAGCAGTTTTCAGAGCAACCCCTTGCGAAACCCCCACTGTACGGGCAACAGTTCTTTGAGGCATACCCAGCTCCATTAAGGCAATTTTTTCTTCCTCTCTGTACATCAGATAATCCCACAAAAGGCAGTTTAAAGCAAAAATTTCAAATGAGAAATCCTGAGACGTGCCTTCTAAATTAATAAAGTCCTTACTGCCGATGTACCGACACTAATATGTTATTGAATTAAACGTTGTTAATCAACAAATACAACCATTTTTCATTTGAATGCAAAAGCAAATCAGTAAAAATACCTTTCTGTAAAATACTGGGCGATTCCATATAAGTTTGATTGAGTGTACTCAGCAGTGTATTAGCAAAACAATCTTCCACATATTAAACCAGAGATTCCATAATATTGGAAATTATTAGAAGGTTTGATGTATAAAGGTGTCCGTGCGAATTATGACTGCCATAGATCATACAGTACGTGATCGAAAGGTTCGTAAAGGTCATATTGCTGATAAAGGTCTAATATATTGTAGGCCACTTATTTTAGGGATTTTACACCGATCCCACCTGAATATTTTTAAAGGAATAAAATAATGATTAGGTATTTGTGTCATTTGATGGCATGTCGACGTGTCACAACGCAGGCCTCTGGTTCTCAGACAATTTCTTCGTGAATCATAAGCATCGGCCATAGAAAGTGTCTAACCTGTAGATGCCTGAGTGTGCTGGATACAACGTTACAATTGACGTTGCAAATCTACAAAGTGACTTTATTTGGGGACCCAAAAAAAGGGATGGGGGTGTTGTGAATGCAATGGACTGGACGAGTGCGCAGGACCACCCCGAATTCGCAGATTCAGGGACGCTGTTGTTTGGTCAAATCGAATCAACCACCGATTAACAATAACCAGCACAATTTACTGAGCACCAACAATTTGAACGGTTTAACAAAACAAAGACCTTACAAACACTTTGTAACTTTTGTGTGTAAAGGCTAAAATACATACAGAGAACTGAAGAAGCTAAAAGTCCACAAGTGATTCCCCAAAGAACAGAGAGATTGATCATTTTTGAAACCTTATATACCTAGGTTTGTGATACGCCTGCATAGGCGCACCTAAGCTGGACGGTCATTACTGCTACATTTCCTACATCCACCCTCATAGCGTAACTAATATTAACGGTATAATTGGGATTTTATTAGAGGGTGGTAAGCACAGCAATAAGGGTCGCTTTAAGTGCTGGTAGATACAGAAGACGGCGGCAAAGTTTATTACAACGAAACTTCTTAACTTAGGAAAAATGCGCTCCCACATCTGTATTTATGGTAAAGGTAGCGGTAAACTGTCTAAAAAAAGGTGGTACACTTTATGGGGGTGGACCTGGGGTTTCCTACACACTTATCCTAGCTTAAACTCTACTTAGACCGATCACAGGGCTTAACAGAGGGTTATTTTAGAATTTGTTTTTCTTTGGATTTCAAAATATTATGATGCTTCAACTTCGAATATTCTGCATGTGATCTACAAAAGACGGTTTGTTTAAACTGCTCTCTCGGACCAAATGACTCATAAAATTTGTTATAATAATTAATATTTAATAATCCGGTATACTAATATAATACCGGAGCGAAGCTATGTCAAAAACTCATTTTTAGCGATCGAGACCAGAAATTCTCAGAATATTTTACATAGTTTACATACTCATCTTTGATACACCTTAGATTTAGTTTTCATTTTTATAACAATTTTCCCCTCTATTCTGAAGACTGAAAGCAGATTTGTCACCGAAACGTTGATAAGGTTCTTCGTCTGAGACCTTAGCAAGGAAGGAATTTTATTCCCCGTTAGTTTTAACTGAGAATAGAATGAATTTCTTCTGCTACAACAACCTCCACTCGTGCGTTGAGTTCTCTAACAAAATAAAGGAAAAGTGAGCAATGCAGATCAATCGTACACGAGAATTTTGACGAGTGTAAATGGTGATAATCCATGAATTCATAGTCTGCGATCGTAGTCTATGATCATATCCTACGATCATATCCTACGATTATGAGCGTAGACGTGCTGCAGCAATGCCAAGCGCCATCGTTCGACAAGTTTTGAATGCATTAAAGAGAAATGATTTTTCAATTTCTGTCATCATTTATTGAGTTTCGTCGTTTATCGTTGTTTTTATCGCGGTTTTTAACATGGTAAAAACTCAGATCAATTATTCCCCGTGCTACACATGGTTTCGATTTCCACACGCTAAAGACATATACGTGTGTAATTATCGAGTTTATTCAATATTAAACATGGCAGAATATGCTAGAATTTTTTTCAGATGATGATTTTCGTCTCAAAGCGAAATTATTCCCACTGCACGAACATAAGTGGATGATAAAAAAGGATACCGGGCCTTCGTTTCTTTTAGCTAAATCGCCGAAAGCTAAAACATCAAAGCAAAAAAAATGCGATTAAAGAGGAAAAAAGGAACTTGATTAAAAACATGCACAGCTCAATACCCGGCAAGTCAGCAACTATGTTAATACAAGTAGTACAAAAGTTGATGAGGTATTAGAATTTTAACGTGCGAAATGCCTTATTGTAAAAATTATATTGTAACGTATCCGTCAGGCCATCATTAGGGATATTTTCCATGATGATATATAGAGTGTTTTGTTTACTTTTAATAGCAAAAATAGAAAGGGCAAAACTAACGAATTCGTTACCACACGAGCGCCTCTCGTCCCTTCCAAATCTCATCTGCCTGTCCCTTTTCGGTCTCGACTTTTTCCAGATCTCGCGAGTCCTTCAAATCCGAGGGACAAGGTACCTGCTAGTCCCCCCGTTTCCCAAGAAAGCTCGCACACATGACCTCTCGATTGAGCCCTTGGCGGTAGCGACCTCGCTCGACAGTGCTTTGTCTTAAGATGGCCCTGTCGGCCTGCCCTTCGTCTTATTGTCAGCTCTTAATGTTACACTTTATAACTTAAGGACTAATAAATTTCCGACATATATATTATTGACAGTACAATGCAAGATGTCAGTTTGTACCTAATTTCAAATTGAAACTGCAAAATCACGAATGAAAGTATGTTTCTTATAGCGGACCTAATTTGTGTTGAGTGAAAATTCTATGCAAAAATGGCCTTATCTCTACAACCTTAGTATCGGGGAATAGCGTCATTTTGCGGTTTTTTATTGTAATGTTTGTTTCCTGTTCAATGTGGTTTGCTACGGTATAGCGAACACTAGTAGCCACCTATTATTATACCCAATGTTGGTACCCGCATCGCTGGTGAGATGAAAAACACTTCATTTCGATATGGCGTTAATCTATACAAGCAAAAAATATATAATTTTATCTAAAATAGAAGTTCGTCGGAATTTTTCAGAGACAGTTTATCTCTTATAAACACAGGATATTTACCAGGAATTCCATCAGTGCATATCGCAAATATTGCCACTATTCAAGCAGGATGTATATTATAAACAATATTTACATACCGAGTAAAAAATATTGCTCTAAAATAGAGGTAAATTTAAATAATATCGCTTTTATACTCTAAATATTCTATCAGGATTCGTATGGAGGCCTCGGTTCGGACACAACTTTCGCTTTTTTTTGTTTGTAACTTGATTCCTACACTAAAAAAGAATTTCAAGAATTTGAACAATTTTTGAACGTAGCCATCGTCGGAAGATCACCACCAGGGGAATTCAAAAGAGAAATGTGTCCTGGGAGCTCGCAATTGTCCAAACCGGACCGAACTTCTCAGTATGGTTTCCTTTCATCTAAGTTTAAAAAAGGGCCGGGTTGGCCCCAACTACCCCAACACCGACCTCGGAGTCAAACAGACCAGCATTGGACCGGCCGATAACATCGAAAACTATTATTTTCGACACAAAAACTACAGCAACAACAAAGCTACATCATCCAACACTTTTACAAATAATCACCGTCTTAACAAACATCACGATCTCTAGAGTGGAACTCGCAGTGAGGTGGGAAGAACTCGACTCAAACCGCCATCATCAACCAAGACAAGAACTTTTTTTTCAAAGCAAACGACGAGATCGAAGCTATTGAAACCCTTCAACTACTGATCAATCAAAAAGCGGCGACAACTTTCACACGGTTCCGTAATACTAACCTAAAACTAGTCTCAACTAACCGGAACTAACCAGGACATCAAACAAAGCATGTTTCCAGATAGCGCAATCGTACTCACAGAAACGGGCCTGGAAAGAGCAGATGACATATTTGTCAAAAATTTTGAAAAGCAGACCTTTAGGATCAGAATCTGCAAAAGAATCATCTCTTGGTAAGGAAATACACTGACTCTTATGATAAGAATTATAACGGGAAACCTTCCAAAATATTAGAAGTTAATGAACGAGACGACGGTTCACTTCTAGGGATGCTACCAGCCACCCTCACATTGATATCTCAAATGGTACCCCCCATCGAACGTCACATTATTGCAAAAGGAATTCAATTTCCCACGTAACTGTATCCAGAAAACTGAAATCAGTTAATGGAGTCGGGAGCTAGAAAGGAAATTGTTTACTATTGTAAATAGCTTATTGAAATTAAATAAATTCATTTTATTAAGTGCTCCAAATGTGAACTGTGATTAGCGAGACAATAATAAAATCTGCTTCGCGATAATAATAATAATAAATGGATAAATAAATGGCTCAATGAACGATATTCGAAAAAATGGATTGGCGGAAAAGGTACAGTAGAATGGCCAGCACGATCTCCAGATTTCAGTCCACTAGACTTTCTCCTGTGGGGTTATTTGAAACGTAAAGTATTTAGAACTCCTCTCAAAGTATTCAAAAATTCATAGATCGAATTTTCCTGCAACTTAACAATATTACTCTGCAAACTTTGGCCAATATTCGTGAAGAATTTGAAAAAGGACTTTATTATTGCCTCGCTAATAATGGCTCACATTCTGGAAACTTAATAATAATATGAATTATTTGATCTCAACAAGCTATTTCCACTAGTACACATTCTTCCTTCCAACTTTCGACTCCATTAACTGATCTCAGTTTTTGTGTGAGTTACATAGCAAATTGAATTCCGCATGTTGTGATGTGCCACTTTGATGGAGGGCACCATATGGAATATCAATGTGAGAATAGCTGGGGGTAAGAGGGTGACTAATGTAATTCTCTCAGATGTCAAATTAAACTTCCTCCATATATCTACAATAAATAGATGTACTTTTTATTATTTTAAATTTTCCTTCTAGTCAGGAGATATTTTGGGTGGTTCGCTTTCAAATAAACCCCTATATGGTATATATTCTATCATATATTATCAGTTGTGATTTTCGTATAGTGACAGGTATTCTCGTAGAAGTTCGACGTATGTCTGAAAGTTTTCGCAATAACTCGTAGAAAATGAATTGTTTCTTCCAATGCTACAGAGAGGAAAATTGTAAAGCGCCAGATCTTGGTAGTGTTTGGGTCAGTAGGCGCTTCATCGCGCTTTTCTCATCTAACTAAGAAAAAATACCTCAAAATAGAAATGAAAACGGTATTTACCTCTTGTAATAGATAATCAATAGAGTTTTTACGTGCTCAATGTTCGATAAGGAAAGTCTTAGACTGCAATCATGATCATTCAAAATCATCAGTTCCCTCGATACTTGTTTTCCATGTCCTCCATGTTTCTTTAATTGAAACCGCAAAAAAATCTGACAACGTCAGGTACCCTAAAACTGCAGTTAATATCGCGAAGCACTTCGATGTACAGGATGTCCCAGATCAAAGTGCAAATATTTTAACCGCGGTTTCTACTAATGAGATTAACAAACACGTATTTTTTCTCTTTATTCAAGGGTCTGTCGTTTAAGTTCTAGGGCTCTTTGAATCTGGGGCCCCATTTGGACGAAATAATTTATGTCGGAAGAGCCCTTCAACGGATTGTTATGAAATTTGGTGTACAAACATTTTTCGATCGTGGCTTTTCATAAATGAAACCATGCCAATGCCAACCAATGCCATAACATAGATTTAAGGGCCGGACTATGAGTATAGGGGCCCGTATTTATTTAACCGTTAAATATTTCGATCACGTGATTACATTACTTGATTGCACCTTTCATTTAGAAACTATTTTGTCTCTTGGAGATTTTCTGCAGAATGCGTCGTTTGACAGACTTTTGGACAAAAAAAAAATACGTGTTTGTTAATTTCATTAGTAGAAACCTTGGTTAAAATATTTGCACTTCGATTTGGGACACCCTGTATTCGATGCTGAAGTCTTCGCTCCTCCGTCCTTCATGTTGAAACTTTTATTATTGTTTATTTATATTTACGCAGTATATCGACAACAATTTATTATTTAGGATATTCCATGATGAATCTTAATATGGGTGAAGTCACGCTTGTTTCAGTCAAACCGAAGGGCTTAACCAACGCCTGGAAGAACTCCTGAGATATGTTTTCTTCTACAACAAAGACTCTACAGTGATGTCTCCTTCACACAAACCCGCCGGATACTTCAGGAGTTTTGACAAATGTTAATTTTAACATTTTAAATTTGTGTCAGTTTCAGTGATATCCCGACAGTCAGTTTTATTTTTCCAAGCCGAGTTCTGTGATTGCAGGCTGAACGCTCCGACTATCAATCGATCTCTTTCCAACTTGTTAAGAATGATAGCGAAAAGTGAATTAAAAGTTTTCTAGAGCTTTTCCGAGCTACACTGCTTGCGCCTCCATTTCCTCGTCGAAATTCTAAAATCAAATTTTTAGCCAATATTTTAGCGACAACGAGGAACCGCTTCCTGCAAGAGGTAAGTTCAAGTTGTTGGAATAAATCCCCCATTCTTCGCTTTATACATTAACATATTGCTTGAGCTTGGAAAAACCAAATAAGGGTAGCTACTTATGGAAAGAGTTACGTTGGAATTCGAAGGAAAATCCTTAATAATAATTCTTTTAAACACCGCGCATGGCTTTGTTCCAAGTGAGAAATAGCCACAGTTCGTTTTGCATGTGGTGCTGAAGCTCAGTCAGCTCTATTCCGCCTTCAGGCCTGAATTCATAGTTAGTTGTTCATAAAGTAACTAGTAATGAAGGTACCTCGAAGTCAATGCGGATGTTTCCTAAACGATCTTCTTTCTTTGTTGAATCATCTGCTGTGCCAAACCGGAATGAAATGAATATTGTAACGCAGGTTGTACTACTTTTGGAGTTATCGTTTAGTCGTTATTGGGTTATTCATAAGCTCTGCTCATTTCAGCGATGACGCATTGTGCCCGGCAAGTAAATTTCCAATGATAAAATTAGTAGAACCGTTCATATACAGGGTCTTTGGTAGTTCGATGGATTGCTTTGGGGACCTGACAGGGTATGAAGTAAGAAACAAATTCGACTCTTACATGCACGTTCCAAAACTCAATAGTTTTTGAATTATTTTGATTTTGATTTTTTTTATATTCGCTCTTAATGACTTCGGAGTGATTTTTCAAAAAAATCTTTTTTGGATTTTTTGCTCTCGTTACTCGATTGGTTGCCCAATACTATAATCTTTCGAGTGGAATAAAAGATGTCCAGAATCGTTTGGATTATAGTATATAGAGATTTTAAATAAATACTTTTATAAAATAATTTTTGAAGATCAGCTACTCAGCTTTTTTTAAGTTTTTTTCCAAAAATTTTCAAGGTAACATGCGGGCGAATTATTTTGAAAACTTCCTCATTTCAAGAGTTTGTCAATAAGGTACTACGTGTTGAGGAAATCAACGCTGGCTCCAAAAAAAATCAGAAATCATCAAAATGTCGAAAAAAACAGTTACAAAACCTGCTACACAAGTAACAATGATATTTATTTAAATTTGTTTTGCAATTAAAATTTATTCTTATTGTGTAAGATATTGTTCAAAATGATGCCCTTTTGTTTTAATACACGCACATGCACGTTTTCTGAATTTTATTCGGATCACCTTGGTCGAAAAATTTCACTTAAGCACACCGCAGCTTCTGGACTACACTCTGTCATTTCTTATTTTCGTTGCATTTCTCCAGCATAAACTAGCCCCTTCGTCCTGTCTCATACGTGAAAGTCCAACGGGGTTAAATCTGGACTCCTTGCAGGCCACTGTATGAAACTTCCTCTTCCGAGTCATCGATTCGAAAAACTTGGTTTAAGGAACTCCCTTACAATTCGACAATAATGTGCAGGACACCCGTCATGCTTAAATATAAAATTGTCACGAATAGTGAGTGTTACACGTCCAGAAGCGGTGGGAGTTCGTTCATAAGGAACGCTTCGTATCTTTCCCCATTTAAAATATCCGGCAGATAATGAGGTCCTATTAGGAGATTGTTTAGTGCGCCAAGCCACACATTAACACTGAACTTTCTGTATGGTAGTTAGGCGTTTTAGTTAAACGTGGATTCTCTTCACTCCAGTAATGAGCTTTATGGTAGTTGGTTATTCGTTCTTGATCGACTTTGGATTCGCCGGTCCATAAAATTCTTCTGAGAAAAGTTGTAAAAATTGCAAATTCATCTTATGTGCTGATGTGGAAGACGAAACTTCCCTCAGAAGAAATTTGTGCACCGCGGAAACCACTTTTGATACAAAAGGAATAACCAACGATTGTAAACCAGTACGTGTATTAGTAGAGGGTATCATTTTCCACAATACCTTAAGTAATAAGGATAAATTTTGATTTTTTTGTAAAACAAATCTAAATAAATATAATTTTTGTTGTCATTTTTGTAGCATGTGTTGTTACTGTTTTCGCGACACTTTGATAATTTGTACTTCTTTTTAGAACCACCTTTGATTTCTTGACCATGAAATAGTCCATTGAACAGCCATTGAGATGAGGAAGTTTTTAAAGTAATTTGCATGCATGTCACCTTTAACATTCTTGGAAGAAAAACTTGGAAGCAGTCGAGTAGCTGATTTTCAAAAATTACTTTATAAAAGTGTTTACTCAAAGTCTTCACATAATTCAAATGTTCCACGACATTTTTCATTCCACATGGAAAATTATTATATTGTTGGACAAGTAGTCGGGTGGTAAGAGTAAAAATCATAAAAAGGTTTTTTGAAAAATCACTTCGAAACCATTAAGAGCCAATATAAAAAAAAAATTAATCAAAATAAGTCAAAAACTATTGAGTTATGGAGCCTGCATGTAAGAATCAAATTTGTTGATTACCTCATGCCCCGACACCCTCCTAAAGGGATGCATCGAATGACCAAACACCCTGTATAGCGAATATAACTTCACTTTGCCGATGCATTTCGAAATTGCGTGCCACCACCCAAATATAATTTTATGTAGGTCGGTTTATATAATTCTGTTAAGGTACATGAGGCTGTATTTCGTAAAGACCTCGGTTATGCCTCCTAGAAACTCGAGATAAATAAATTCCATGAACATGCCATATATCATACATTTTCCAGGAAAATTACAAGATTGCTTCGATTTAACTTGTATGGCACGGGATATTTTCCAATTCGCATCTGCTCCTAATATTCGAAAAACCACTTAGATTTATTTTGAGGCGTTTTGAATGATTTATTTGGCCGCAAACTTTTGAGATTTTTATGAAAAGATTTTCCAGCAAACGCAACTGAAATTACGTATAAGCAAGTAATTTGAAATTGCGTTCGTGTTTCAATGCGTATGTAGATATATATAAAAAATTTCGTGAACAAGTTTTTTCCATTCAAAGTTACTGTTTTTGTGCAATTCGGATATTAAATGTTTTCGATTTTTTTTTAAATTCGTTTCAGGAACTGCACGAGCAGACAAAATTGCCACAGTATTGTCACCTCCAATACCTCATCTTCTAGTCTTAATCGTGTGAAAATATATTTCAAAACGTGCTTTGCATCTTGGAGACAAGAATAAGAGACTAAAGAACCCTAAAATTTTTTGAGCAACAAGAACACGTACGTAAAATATATTTACTAATACGAAGAAGTGGGTGCACAATGTAATTTCTTCCTCGTTTTCGTGCCGCTTCACAATCTAGCGATTTCATGAAATCGATCTTAGGAACCTTTAATAAGGCTGTTAAAAGAATCTCTGGGAGCATTTGAAATCTAATGTTCAGGCAAAAAGAGCATAGAAACTACTTCACAAATACTTGTAAAGGTTTCAGTTCGATGATACGTAGATAGCAAAGTTTAAAATTTTTTATAATTTGTTTTTTTTTTAATTTGCTAAAAACAAATAATTTTAACCAAAACTTAGTGTTTGGAAGCTTTCCAAAATGAGAAATTCCATTCTTGAAACCTTTAATACAATTTGAAGGGATTTTGTAGTCAATGCCTTGCATACATTTAAGAAATTACCAATTTTTATGACATGTGTGTTTAGGTTTTTCATGCTACTAGTATTTTTTTTAGATATTGGTAGGTACAAAAATATGTCTTAAAAAAGTTAACCAGAGTATAGCGGGCGGATCGCAGAAGTTAAGGGATAACTTATAAATCCAATAATTAAGTGAAACTGTTCTATAATTGGTATTTTAGAAAAGAAAATAAAAGAACAGCCTTCCTGCTGTCACTTATAGTGTAGTTTCGGCTAATAAAAAGCCGTCCCTTGATGTGGTCCATCCCTTATTGCGGCCGAAAGGGTCAAACCCGAAACAAAAGCCCTTCCATCTGACATGCCGTATTATTATATAAATTATAATTCAGCTCATTTTCCTGGAGCTCATCACTGATAATTTCAAAAACTTTATTCAAAACGTCGTAAGCCTTTTTTTAATACTAAAAAAAATAATTAATTTCAACAATTTATATATATATAAAAAAAAAGATTTCGCAGACATATTTATGAGAACTTGTTTTCTTGCTTTGACTCAGGGAATATCTTAAATGTGCACCATGTTTAGGAACATCCTGTATAATAAATTTCTACTATAGTTACCTGATTCTTGCGCCCAATCTATCAATGAGGGCACCCTGGAGGAGAAACTCGAAAAGCAGTTTTCGAATCTGCCTCTTGCGTCCAGGCCCACTGTTTCGAAGTTCGTTTTGACCCCGCACATTAAGGCAGTGGCGCACGCGGAGGATTCGCCTACTTGGGCATCCATGTTGTATGTCTAAAATTACAAGAAAAAATTACGTGGACACAAATGAGTTGAATAGATGAATGTTCATGATATTGTTACAGTCCTACATACTTTTATTTACTATAAAATCAGGCATATGATACGCGATTAAAATATGAGAACATTTATCGTGAAACTGGATTTATTTGTGAATTATTATCTGATTTCGTTTTAGTCCAATTACCAATTTTCTTTTGAAGAATAAAATTTTTCTTTAGATAATTATGGAGCGGTTGAATTCTTATTGGAGACACTCTCTATTGTTTTATTTATGAACTCGCTACGAATTTTTTTAAAAATTTCTTACAATACTGATTCTAAATTCCAATTTTTGACTGTTTTGAAAGCTCGTGTGTTTCAATTGGGCAAACATAGTGCGAAGGGTGCTAAATACTCCGTTTGAATCTTTAAAAGCCGAAAATTGGGAACGACTTAAGGCAGTCTCATGTATCGGTTTCAACTGCCCCTCGTATCTACTTAATAAATAGATCCGCATGCGATTTTTACACTAAGATGAACAACTGAAGAAGTTATAATCGATTATTATTTTAAATACGTTTTACATTCATCAACTATGAATTATGTACATTCACAGAAAATAAACAACGTTTAGCTGTTGGGTCTTTTCTGGATCATAGAGAAGAGGGAAAAATTAGATCAACAAACGGAGACGGTCTTGAGCAAGAGAAATATTTAAAAATGGGAAATAACAGCCGCGTTATGACAACTTGCTCCACGAAATCCTGCCAATCCTGCAATAATGCAGACTCTATCGGTATTTTTTCACTTTCTTCCTAGTGGTTACTTCAGAATATTTTGTACAAGGTGTCTCAAAACAACCGGGCGAAGCTATAAATCAGTTATTTGTGAAGGAATTTTGCTAAACCAAAAGCCAAATAAAACTGTATTTTTCAGACTGTTAAGTAACATCAAACTTGTAATGTTTTATTTAACTCAACTTCTCCAATTTCAGGTGTCAACTTCGGAATTTAAAATAGAGCTCTGTATTTTGTTAATATTTTTTGATATGCAAAATCTTTCTGAATACAATGATGTATCACAAATTAATGTTAACACAATTTTTAACGGAAAAAAATTGAACGATATGAGTTATATCGCCATCTCTATCCTAAATTTAAACATCGTGAGTTATGTAGCCATCTTCATCTTCGTGGGGCCATCTACGTTATCGTGCGGTCATCGACGTTTCCTTCCATCTCATCCTATTGAATTTTCCCGCGCAAAGACGTCTGGTTCCAAGGGCAAATACCGCCCATGTGGTACCCAACGAGAACGGACACGATAAAAACGCCCATAAGCATGGAAACCACATCACTTTTTCTCAGAACTTTCCACGAGCAGTTATGCTGCAAGCGTGATCATTGTAAATTAGTTCTTCAGTGCAATAAGAATTAGTGGTGTTATTGGCGACAATTGTCAAGTGTCAATATCAGTTTAAATGATTTAAAAATGAACAGTGTATTTACCGATATGCTTGAACCATATTTTCAAAGCAATAAGAAGGTAAAGTAGCACGTCTTTACTTTAATCGTTTTCCTAATAAAGAACTGCCTAGTTGCAATAAACTTAATGGGTCAGAAGACAACTGACGATCCTATGGATCTCTTAAAAAGTGAGTGAAAATGATTGCACAAGTTCGGTGAAAATGCAGAACTCAACGCATTGTTCGGTGTTGAAGAGAATCCAAAAACATCAGCAAGAGAAATTGTCAAGGTACTGAAGCACTTTTCTCTTATTCCTTCTGGCTGAGCGTCACATGGGCGCCACTGGTCCATGGCGCCAGGCACCTTTGCACAAAATAATATCCAGTGACGTACATACGTAGACGGCCCCACGACGATACAGATGGTTATCTGTATAACTCATAAAGTCCACATTTAGGACACAGATGGCTCATGTTGTTCAAAATTTTCCATTTGGTTCAGTTAAAAATTGTTTCAACATTGATCCGTCATTCATCATCGAATTCAGAAAAGAAATTTCTAACAAAAAATGTTTGAACAAATGTAGAATTGACACGTGAAGCAAAAGAATTCGAGTTCCAAAAATCGACATTGCCGCCTGAAAAATATAATTTTTATTGATTTTTAATTGATCAAAGTTCGCTCCTCAATAACCGGATTGCGGCTTCGCCCGCGCTTTTGAAACGCCCTGTATATCGAACGGGTCCCGCACGCATATCAATGTAGTGAGGACATACATGAGCGCAACACTCGGAACGAGTGCAAGCTGGTGCCGGTTTATTTTAGGCCGTTGAGGTGTGAGGATGGCCCTGGATAATAGACACTTCCTCAACATGCTTTTCCCATTGATTGAAGATTATTTAGCCTCCTATATTACATGGTATATTGAGCCTCCTATTGGCCAAATAGACGTTACAAGAACTACAACAGCTTCAAAAATTCTGGATGTGACAGTTTCAGGTGCCAAATAACAATAATGCCTCTCTGTATTAAAAATCCCTTCAGTCGATGCTTTTAGCATTCAGTGTCAAATTCAATTTCTCGCCTCTTTTATCATTTCCAAGGCTGGAAAATATTTGTCCGTATATCAGACGGTAAATGTAGCTGACTGCAGTGACAAATTTATTTTACTCTACTCCATACGAGGATGAAATATGGAAAATATAATTCTTTGCTACACTCATGCTGTCTACTTTTAAATGAGGTCCATCGAGATTTTAAAATTAGGTTTATGCACGTATATCTTGCGGTTGATTGAGAGACATATTGTATGAACCGCGTATATCTCATGTTTGGTTCGCAAATAGTAAATCACTGTTGAATAACGTCACTATTTCATTAACAGGGAATAGCGAAAATTAATTATTTTGCGAAGAGTTCTGTTGCAATTCCATTATCGGATGGTAATCTGGTTGCCGCGAGCTGCAGCGAACTTTCGTGAAACTTCGATTGACCTTAGTTAATTTTCCACTGGCCTAAAGAGTATTTGTTAATATTTCCTCGGATGCATGTGACAATTCCTATTTAGAAAAAGATAATTGAGAAGTTCTAGGGACAAATGAAGAAATTAACGAATAAAGAGAGAGGACAGAACTCAAAAACGATATAAAGAGAGAGAGAGAGAGAGAGAGAGAGAGAGAGAGAGAGAGATTTTCAGTTTTTGTACGTTTTTGTTTCCCACCGGTTACTTATGCAACGATGAGGAAATAACTTTATTTCCCATGCCTTCGTACTGTTATCAGGCAACGAAGCAAAACAAACGACCATGAACAGCTGGGCCGACATATAAGTGGCAGGTTTAGGGTATTTTGAAGAGTATTTCATTTTTCACAAATTGTTCTAGTCGCAGAATATTCATCAAATACAACTTGCACAAAAGACTATTTAATACTCATAGGACGTACCTCCCTAGCCCGCGGCTTGCGCGCAAATGTGTTACCCGTAGAATGCGTAACACGCTCATTGTATAATACTCTATTTTGAAACTCGTGTGAAAAATTATTTTTCTAGATGGTTCACGTCTCAAAACGATCAGTGTAATAAGTTGTAGTTGTGCCTTTTATCCCATTCGTGATCATCACCTAAAATATTTGCTGGCCACGCGTGAACCCAACGGGCTGCATGTTAACTGAAAGAAGTGTGTGTCATACTGTCATTAATTGTGATATACAGGTTGTAACTTAAGCGATGTCATTAATTTTACGGGGTCATTCCTGGTCATATTTTATGAAAAAACGTTCTTATAAACATGTGTCCCAACTTGCGTCACTTTCGAGATACTGGGTGTGAAAGTTTTATTAGGAAATCGAGTTTTTATTAATTATTCAAAAAGCTTTGCGCCAGTTTTAATGAAACTTTGCATGTTTGTTAGCATTAATAAGGGTCTACTTTTGGTGTTATTACATTTTAAATAATAACTCCAGTGGCGTCGCAGTTAGTTACTTGATTGATATTTATAGTGGGATTATTGTACGCCACTGTTTTTTCTGAAACTGATATTCGTATCAGACTAAACAATAAAAAATACAAATTGCTTGTCCTTTGACTTTTTTTTGTATCTGGCTTAATATTTGGTATTTTTAAGATTTAAGATGAAAACAAGTTTGAATAATTAATAAAAGCTCGATTTTTTAATAAAACTTTGACACTCTGTATCTCGAAAATGATGCAAGTTGGGACACATGTTTATGTGAACGTTTTTTCCTAAAAATGACAAGGAATCACTCCTTAACATTAATGACATCACTTAAGTTACACCCTGTATATCACAATTGGTGATAGTGTGACACACTTCTTTCACTTAACATGCAGTCTGTCGGATTCACACGAGGCCAACAATTTAATTAATGGCATCGCTTAAGTTACGCCCTGTATAATACACGATACATAATACGACAAAACGAGAAAGTAATTAGCATCTGTCCTTACTAGATTAATTTCTCGTTTTGGCAAGTGGCATAGAATTGTCCTGTTCTTGTTCCATATCAAAATTTCAAAAAATTCCCCATGCAATGTTGCATATTTGTTATTTTTCTATTATATTCAAATTGCCCAAAACTGTTATAAATACGAACGTCCTTAAGCCCACCTGAACGATCGTTACGATTTACTCCTTTGGTATTAATTTGAAGAATTTGATATTGTACGAAGACAAAAGTTTTATTTAATATTGTCGAATTTGCCTCAGTACAGTGAATTACTTACCCTAATTTGGTTGTGGAGCTTCCTGTCAAATTCAATTACAAAAATACATCCACGTAAATCGAACGGCACCAAATTTTCATTAAGTAATGCCAAACTCTGCAAACCAAATTTGGAAAATAAATTTGGTGTTAGATATTTTTAATAAAAGAACTAGATACCGCAATAGAAGATGCAATAAAAGACCAATTTCATGTTAAATCAATAAGTCCGTAAAATTCACTCCTTGACGATAAACGCCCACCAGTGCACGTAGACGACAGTGGTTACCTTACAAGGGGATAGTGTAAGTTAAGATATAAAATTGTTATGTGGAAAACAATATCAATTCAATCAAGTGTGGTGTACACAGGGAGGAAATTTCGATGTTTAAATAAATCTCGGTAACTATAGTAGATAGAGGAAAGCGAGTAGGAAGCCCTCGATGCGTTTTTGCAGTATTCATGGGAAGTTCGATTTTGACTGGTTTGTATGTAATTTTGGTAAAATGCTATGATCAGTTATTTACGAAACACAAGTTGCATCATTTCCCAGCACTTGGACGTCGATTAAACGTATGAATATTGAAAATCGAATTTACGCCCTAAAGAGATTTTTTTCGAAGTTGCTGAGGATCACTGCTAATTTTCTTCTACAGTTAGTCGTTTATGTATGCGCAAAACAATTTTCTCTTAATCTAAAAAAAAAAAATGATTTATGAGACGTTTTCTTTCGAGATATAAATTGAAATATGCAATTTTGCATTGTCGAGTTACTTTTATTTTTTATCAAGCATTCTAACACATCATATTTTTCACCCCGAACATTTCACCTATTCACGACTGGTAACTAATATTTGAGAAATATGCGTCTTTTGCCCGGTGGAATTTTGGAATTTTGAATACGCGTAGGAAATTTAATCCTGTAAAATCGAAATAGTTCTGTGAGCACGAATTAAGAATTTAACATTTCTAAGAGTGAATAAGCAGCGAATTACGTTGCTTCGCAAAATCCCAACTTTCCTCTATTTGATTTTATTCCCCGTTTCCGCTACTGATTTCAAAGATAATATATTTTCCAAACTGAGATCGTTGCAAAAACCAGCCATTGGTCGTCCAATAGTTCCGCAAATGTTCAATTTTTTTTTAAAGCTGATATGTACTAATCAAGGTGATGACCCAACAACTCGGACTAAGGAGAATTTATTGACTGACCGACATTGAGCACCGTGAATGGAACTGTGTTGCAGGAGATATATCGGGGATTGTGTAGTGAACGGCTGGGTGGCGCAGGGGGAACGCGGGCTTACTCGCACCAATTTAAGTGCGAGTTCCAGGTCCTTTTCAAAAATACAGACACAACATTTAGAGTTTTACTGGAACGGGTCGACTTTTTGAGTGCTAAAATTTAAACATCTGGGTGTCAACAGGATGTCCCGTTACTAACTCCCTCCGTAACATTTATATTTTTGATTTTAGAGAAAAGTGGTTTATAAAAAAAATTAAGGTTTTTATCTACACATTTGAACGCATTTTATTTTATATATTCAGCGTGGCTGACTAAACTTGTATTTCATTAAATAGGACATCCTGTATATTAAAAAAAAATTTATACTACGTCAAGACAATTTCAAAGATATTTAATAGATTAAATATAAAAAAAATAGAAGTGGAATGCAGCAACATGCCATTCCGCCGTTCAACGTCGAAACATCTAAATATGTATATTTAAAAGGCTTTCGGGAATTTCGTTTCTCATTCCATGAAGGACCACAACGCAAAAACCAATTCCTATAATATCATAAAACTCCAAGAATACCGCAACATTTTAACGTAGCAAGTATGTTTATTTTATTATTTCCTTTAGCCCGACTTTAGCTCCCTTGGCACATATTTACGTTTAACTTCAAATTTTTTTTTGCACATTCTAAATTTTTGAATAGCGACGTGGCTGAAGCTGGTGTAAATCCCCACTCGCTAAACATGAATAGTCAAAATCTGCTTAATACTTATTGGGTTTTTTCAAAACCTGCTAGAGGTAAACTGTTTTCTGTAGAAACTGCATCCTGAATGGGAATTCACCCACTTACCTAATAAGTAACCAAACAGATTTTTTTTTCTTTGAACGGGACGTATAGCATTGTTAAGCTTAAACAGTTTTGCCGTAGTTTTAAACGATCAAAAAGCCATACCGAAGCGACGTAAATAATTTGATATTAGAAATTACGTTGGGACGTGTCAAAATTGAAATAAAAAAGATATTTTGAGACGAATTCGGCTTGCAAGTAGTACCCTATTGGTACGTCGAGTTGGTGTTTTTTCCTTATATATATTTTCATAAATAAAACGAGGAAATAACAGTCCAATGTGAGGTACCACGCGTCTACCAATCGCCAGGCCGAAATCGCCTTTAGCGGCACGTTTAGCGCGCCAACGCACATGGACGGTGTCCTGTCCGATGCCTTTTCACTCGCATTCGACTGTGTCAGCTCTAACTTCTAACTAATAAACTAAATGGTTAAAGTCAAGGGATTTAGTTCATGTCAAATTACATTACGATACTGATAAAATAGGGTTATTTCTATTTACCTTTGCTAAAGCTACTGCTGGGAAAGTATCCCACGCGAGCTCATGATCTTCCCCACTATTCCCCATTCGTTGCCCTCTGAGAATTCTTGAAGCTGTCGTCGTTGCCACCCCCATTCCATCGCCGACAAATAGAATAACATTTTTTGCGAATGATCGATGGTCTTCGGAATATTGCAGTCTTCTTCTTAGAGCTATTCTGGCTTGTTCGTACCAATATTCTCGATCTGGAAAAAACAAAATTCTCAGCTGGAAACGCAATAATCGGAACGAAGTTTTAAGCAGGTACATTAACGTTCGTTATCCAGGACTGCTGGTAATTTCGGTTTTTTTCACTTAATTGTAATCGATGCAATGAAGATGTGTTGTCAATTGCGCAGTTTACTGCCAGATATCAGAACTTCCTCATTACCAATGAGATTCCCGAAATATTCTTGTTTTTCGAACTCGGTAGGCGATTCTGAGTATATTCTATGGAGATCATCTAGTAAACATCATCAAGCAGTACCCGTAAATTTTAGATTTATATGCGTTCATGCAATGGAATCAGAAACACTTGAACACTAAGTGTACTCGTGCCTTTTTATTATAAATTGCTTTCAAATATATTATAAAATGTATCGATAATTTTCAAAGTACTTGTTATATAATATATGATTTGTTTGATTAATAATAATAATAATAATAATATTATTAATAATAATAATAATAATAATAATAATAATATTAATAATAATAATAATAATAATATTAATAATAATAATAATAATAATAGATCTTTATTTCATAAGAAATTACTATCGGCCAGTTGGTCTTTCTGCGCATGTTACAATTCATTGTGTAAAAAAACAAAATAAAAGGAGATGACACTGTATTTTCAATCCGGATAATGCCCCAACAGGGTCTTGGGAGGGGAGATGCATCGGGCTTGTCTTGTCTGTCTTCCTGTGCAAAAGGGATTGAGGTATGTCCCAGTTGTGAGTGTTCTTTTTCCATTTCGTTTGTAGTTGTAATAGTCTTTAGGTTATTTTAGTCATTTCTGTCCGTTCGTATAAGAACTCATCAAATTCGCCAACATCTACATGGAAATATGGTCTTTAATGACATAACAGCCATTGTAAGGTCACGAGCACGAATGGATGATGAAGAACCAGTCCTTTTTCATATTGGAAATAATACAAACGTGGATATCCGTTAAACTCCAAGAAATGCGGCAAGGAAATGTGGAGTTGGCCGCATTTTGAAGGTACACGAACTTCATCCTCTTCATTATCGATAAGCTAAGACTTTACAAGAACGAGATTTTGCCACTCGTGTTGCATGCTGTAATTGGATAATAGACAATCAGTGCAAATTGAATAATCAATCATAAACAAAGACAGAACAAAACAAAAGAGAAGATAAAAGTCAATTCACAAATAATGGAATTTTCAATTTTCATATCTTGCATTATTGGAGCGACGAAAATCCTCATGTAATAAGAGGGCACAATTTTTAACACAGGTTTTCCATAAATTTATGTGCCGGTATTGTCAACAACAAGTTAATTGGGCCTTTTGTTCTGCCCAAACGTCTAAATGCCAACATCTATTTGTTATTTTTACAAAACGTTTTTTTATGTTTACTTTGTGATGATGTTCCACCAAACGTGAGGCAAAATATGATTTTCCACATGGAGGGAGCTCCCGCACACTACGGAATAAATGTACGTGATTGGCTTGATGGTAATTATCCAGGAACGTAGATTGGACGAGGCCGACCTATTGTGCGGCCACCTCATTCACCAGATCTCTCGTATATGAATTTTCATCTATGAGACTACATGAAACAGATGGTGTATCGCTATGAAGTAAACAGGAAGGGAAATTTGATGGAGACAATTCATACGGCAACGCTTGCCATGAGGAAACGCTTACAACAATTTACCGTGGTTGACTCGATAATTAGATGTTCAGAAGCCTGATATGGACGAAATGGAAACCATTTTGAGTGATTTTTGTTGACATGTTAGTTTTATTACTTATTTAAAAATACACGTTAAGTTCAAAATTAATTTTAAGTGGTTTGGCCCGTAAAATAGATCATTATGAAAATAGTTTCTTGGCAGTGTAATACGGTGCATAAAAGTTGCATTTGTTTTTCTTTCAAAAACAGTATTTGGATGAAAAAATGTCAAGGGAGCTATTTCCTTCAGAATGGAACAGAGAATTAAACGAAATAATTCACTAATGAAAAAATCAGTAGCGTATTTTCTTCAAAAATGCTCGATGGCATCACGCTAGGCGCGCCACTGGTAGTACTAAAAATTCATTTTGCATCTCAAAATATTTGGCTTACGTTGCCATTGACACTATCCAAATTTGATAAAAATATCGAAAACGGTTTTGAAAAAAATTTTTTGGTTCTTCATATTTCATTTTAAAACCCTGTAATTCCGCAACGAAACATCTTGTCTTAGTCTCTATTGCTAACTCGGTACTTTTCGACGTAGAATTTATGATTAACGTATGGAGGTTCACTTTTGGGACATCCTGTATATGTCATTTATATTCAACCTTCGGGCAGCCACTCTCAAGAATAATAATGAACCTAGAAATCACATCGCACAATAATTATTATTTACTTTCTCAAAAATAGGCAGCCTGAAACCTTAATGCAGCACGTGCATTCCTTTGGTTTGTACGAGGGAAAATGGGAAATGCCTGATAAATTTACTTAAATTGCCAAATTACGACGATAAGTACCCAATTGTCCAACCCAATGAGTCGGTTTTTCTTGAGTGGAAATACAATTCGCTTATAGGGCACATCGAAGCCTAATTAGATTATACAATATAGGAATATTAAAAATGATAATTGTCCTAAAATAGAATCATGCTGCAGTTAACTGAAACCTAAAGATCTATCTGAATTTCTGTCGAGATTTCTGATAAAATTGCAAGTAAACTTCCTCTCACTAATATTTATTTTGAAACGTTCTTAGACCCTGAGACCCTTTCAAATCCTAAAAAATTCAGTTTTAAAGTGGGATATACAGGATGTTATGGAAATAACTTTCGTAAATTCAAGCAATGATTAAAAACATCGTTTTGAAAAAAAAAATACGACAGAACTCCTAAACAGAACCATTTTCCCGAAAAGTAAAAAAAAATGGTTTCGGAATAATCAATGTCGTGTCCTGTCTATTTAATTTCGAAATCTCCCTAATTAGCTGAAAACACTAGGTATAAATTTTTACAAGGGTCCGATGCCTGCTACCTCCCCTTCCAATGCTATATCACTTCACCCGCAAAGTTAAGTTGGGCGACCCTTTGAAGGGTCAGGTTGTCAGGGTTCAGTGCGGCGTTGCTGTTTAAGTTTACTTCTACTGGTTAACTTGCGTTATAACTTATTATTTATACTTTAAATTGCTTTTAGCCACATTACTGTAGAATAATTCTAACTTTTTTTGTTACTCGATAAGCAATCAACATCTGTCAAATACGTTTTTCAACACTTTAGTAAAATTTGCGATTGCCAACTTGAACACTTTTTTTAACTATTAGGCTTTCGGCCCCTGTTGCAAAGACTCTCTTCCTTCAAAATCATGTTTTTAATCATTAGTTAAATTTACAAATGTTATATCCTTAAGACCGCGTATCTAGGAATTAATCATTAATATCTTGGAAAATAAATCCTCCTTTAATCGTTATGACATGCGAGATGATCTAAATAAATGTGGAACGGTGCATACATCCATAAGTATGAATTGTAGTGAAGACAGCATGTTTCCAGACTCTAATAGTAGCAGGGGTAGTTCTAATTCGTAAGGGCAATGATGGGAATGATAGAAAAAATTATAGATCTATATTTATTTTACCTATTTTCTCAAAGCTCTGCACAATCAAATTTTCGAAGCGACTGCCGAACTTTGGAAAACTTTACGGTTATTTCTTAACTTAACTGCATGTTGTAAAATGTAATGGTTCCCGACGTATGTTTACAGGAAGTTTTCCATTTATTTTGGCCCAAGCAATACCTCTTTACATTTATAACGCATGTTTAGGAAACGTACTGTATAATAAATAACAAGAGGGCCATAGCGAATCTATTTTTTCTTCATTCGTTTCGCAGGATGTTTGCAATATTTGTTGAGCACCAGATCCATCTCTAATATGTAGGGTATTTAATGAACACACCAGCAAACTCTCAGGGGATGTGGAGCTTTTAAGTTAGACCCGAAATCGCTTTGTTTCCAGAGTGCTTAATTGCGTTTAATTTCTTGTTTTTAAAACATTTTTTAAATATTTCAAAAACGGTTTGGAATGAGGACATGAAATCAGGAATTCGCTATGGTGAGATAAATGTGCACGTTGTGGCGTAGGCACAATGTCTCCACATACACCAGTAGCCTCTGAGCGGCCATTCAATGGGCTCTTTTAAATTTAAAAAAATCGTACGTCACTGCCTTCCGTCAATTTTTATTAAAAAAGGTCTCCTAGTGTCGTGTTCCTCAAGTGGTTCTTTTCAAGATAGAAAATGATTTCTCATTCCGGTGCCTACTAAAAAACTGGCATAGGTTTCCAAGTGCGATATTCTTAAACATTCCTTAGGAGAAATTTATTTCATTTTCTTTCGGGAGAGGCAGAGAACGTGGAAACAAACAGAACATGCAAAGAAATGAATATAAAATAGGTGGAAACAAATGAAAAATATTTTGAGACAAATTTTCAAAATTTCGACCATTCTCCTCCATATATACTTATCCTACTTTGTTTTGAAATGTTCAAAAAATATTAAAAAAAAGAAACTGAACACTCCGTATTTTAAAAATGAAGCGATTTTGGTCTTAACTTTATTCTGTCCAGATATTTGTTTCTTTGAGCTCTATATTTCCTGAAAGCTTGTCGGTACCTTTGTGAAACACCTTCTATACAAAGTAATTTGCTAGAAGTAAGTCACCCGCTGAAAATGTCGAAATTTGAACACCCTGTACAGGGTAATACACATTCTATCAAGGAAATATTTTTCGTCCAATTTTTTTACGAAACAAGAGACATTGTGGTTGGAAACTTTATCTCAATAAAAGGAAACGCGATTTCCGAAAGAATATACGAATTCGTAGCATTCATTACACACGATGAAGGTGTTTATCTTTACCAGGAAGTTTTGGAAGAGATATAGTTTAGGAATTAAGAATTAACCGTAACCATGTCCATTTAGTGGAATGGGTTAAGAGACATGAAATCCTGACTGTCGGGAAAAAACCCAACATAAATCAGAGGCATTGCTGGGTTGCAATTAGACCATAAAGACGTTGGAACAATTCCAATATACATCTGCTGCATCGCACCCCGCGATGCAGCATTTACCCCTAGATGCCTAAGCCCGACCACGTCGATGGCACTGGTTCCTTGATTTATCGCTCTTCTGGTTCATGGAGGGCACCAATAAAAATACCAAAGGAACCAGCGAGCCACATCTGGGCTTTTACCGTGGAGATCTTTGAAAAAAGACAGTAACAACCCTCTGGCTCTCAGCTTGAACTTTTTAGTACCCGAGGTATTCACGGTCAGTCACTCAACGATCTCTCTTCCGTTTTCTCGGACACTTCCCGGTCCGTAAATGCAAAACTCTCTGTCTCAAACCTCCATCTCGTAACTTATATGTAAACCTCCTTTCTAACCGTACATGTAAACCTTCTCAGACCTCGGGCAACCCGGTACCGCAACTGTAAATTTGTAGTGTGTGTAAAGTTGTAAGACGGTAGTGTATAAAATAGTGTGATATCAATAGTGTGAAGTAAATTCATTAGTTCGTGCTACGGAGTTTGTTTTCCCCGAACCCTTGGACCCCATATATCTCAATTGACGCATCAGCGTCTGGTCCTTCGACTCGTAATAACTCTCAACAGCGAAAGGGAGATACCTCCGCGGGTGTCTTCTGAGGCAGTCGATTCTGTTAGGCAGAGACTGAAGGCCCCTGGCCTAAACTCTGACATCTTGGTCGTAGCTTTTATTCTATATTTTACTAAGGTTTCTCGATTTCTAGAGACCACCAGCTCGTCTTGCAAAAGACTACTTTCGTCGCTTGTGAACTAATACAGTCTTTTTCGAGGTATCATTGAGTTATTTATAGTTCAAAAGTCAGTTACAAAGAAAAAGAATGTTCATTGGGATACCTAAATTGGACGAAACCTTATATTTTGTTATAAATGGTATTGGGCCCCATGTTCCAGAATAAAATAATCGCTGTGAGCTCCAAAAAAGGGAGATTGAACGAATGGAACTCCCCCATTTGAATTTCCAGGATAGTCTTACTTTCGCTAGCGAATTAAAGCTATAGGGATAAAAACAGCAGAAAAGTAGAAGTTCCCCCTTGAAGCAAAAAATCCACGGCCCTAGCTTTTTTCCCGCTTTCTGATTCAAAGGCAAATCTTCCATACCTCGCTTACAGAAATTCGTAAAAAGCACGGTCCTTTGCGCCTTTTTGGCACGACGAAACCATACCACATAAATTCGTTGTGCACACGCCAATACGAGAAAGCCAGGTCGTTTTGTTTCAAAATTACTTATGTTAATTCAGGTAAGTAACCAGTAACGCAGTTCAGGTTATTACTTACGATTTATGTTAAACAGTCGTTCGTTGAAATTGCTGAAATTCGACAGTGAATGATACACTAATTACAACACTAGGAAAAAGGTAATTGTCTCTTATATCGAAATGCAAATTTCAGCTAATGCCTATCGCGTTTTTTTGTGTGTCTGGAAAAGGCCTCTTTATACGTCTGGGTATTTACGTTTGAATAACACAATTACTCTCCATATTATATTATAGACCTTTCTCATATATCATTAATCTAAACAAAAATTTTCATGTATTCACACTGGTTTTCAATTTATATTTGAGCAAATTTTCCATTATTCCAATATAAATTATTGATAAATTCCCTGAATAACATAATTAGTCTGCAAATGGACCATTTCAGTTTTTACTGGATTATATTTTCTAAAATATCAAAGTGTAAATATCCTGAACATGGTGTGTGAGGGACAGGCGAAGACAAGTTATGCCGAAAATAGTGTCCAAGGCGGATATTTATTTATTTAGGTATAATGACAATTATTGTGGCGAATAAATGGGATGAGGAACCTCATTAGTAATCAAAAATTCCACAAAGCAATTATTCTCAGCAAGGGTTTGCTGATTACGAACTCTTGCTGTGAATAATCACATATTTCGCATTTAATTACGAACAAACAAGAGCAGCTGACCAAATCAAATAATTTCTAAATAAATTGAATGTTATGGCGAATTTTAGGCTAGAAATACTAATATGGTGGAAATTTCAAATTAAATGTGAAACCCTGTAACGAAAATGAACATAAATTATTTTCCGATCTTAAAGCATTTTATAATCGCGAAAGCTCTAGTCAGTTTCTTGGTTGGTTTTAACTGAGGATAGAGTGCATAACTACCGCTCAAATAACACCTTCGTGTGTGTGTGTGAGGTAAAATTTAGAAAAATATAAAAGAAATAATACACAGTTCACAAAGCTTTAAGAAAATGAAATCATCTTTATATCAGACTGGAAAATAGTTAAACTGTTAAAATTCATATTGACAATGGGGAATATGGATTAAGATAAAATAATCGATCTTTAATCCGAGTAATAGGAATTTATGGATACTTCACTTGACCTTCGGCCAATGGAAATCTTCAGTTCCAGAGGTTGGCGGCACCAACTAAATAGATTTCCTGGGGAAAATAACTTTTTCCTCCAAAATCGCACGTTTCGTTTTGTTTTCTCCATCTCGACAATCCGAGATCAAAGGCCCTCAATATTTAAACTCGATTGCGGTTCCAAAAATGTCGCAAACAAAAATGGCCAAATAGACTATTTATGAACTGCACTTTATAATTCATTCTGATAACTAGTTTTCAGATTCTTCGTGTCATTATGCAAAATTTCAGAAGTGCACGTGCAACTTGCAAATAGAGCAAAATCGAATTCCAGTATATTTCTTACAGTCTTTCTCTATAAGCCGTCGAAACAGTAATTGTGAAGTCGATTGTACATATCTTGGCATGTATAAGTAAGTCATAACTGTATTAAAAGATTTTATAGGAATGATTTTTTCAGCGGGGCATGTAGTGTATGGAGCGAATAAAGTAGATATTTTTATATCAGAATCAGCTCAACGAGCTTTTTGAGATGCCTCATAAGGCTTGACTGTATCTCGTAAAAATTTCCAGATATTAAACCATTTATGTTCTCAAATACCCATTTTGTGCGATATTTCAAATTTTGAATCGTGTTAACTTCAACAAATGAGGTCCGAATGCTTTCAGAAATAACTCATATGATTCAGCTCAATGAGCTCTTCGAGATGCCTCATAATGCTTGATCGTATCTTGTACAGACTTCCAGATATTGAACCATTTATGTCCTCGAATACCCATTTTGTGCGATACTTTGAATACAAATCATCAAGTTATGATGTGCTCATTCCACAGTAAGGGTCCTCGCACACGTACGATTTTTTACTTGAAGCAATTGGAAGATTGAAAGACATTTCATTTCGTCAGTGAGTAAACAGTTTCTAACAGTTGCTGAGAAACCTACAGCTTGTTCAAACCTGTCGGTGCACGTGGACAATTTTCTCTGGGTGCATTGTATGTACTCTTAGTACGATATTCAGATTTCATTCTTGGATTGCATCGGGTCGGATCAGAACATTGGAACATTAGAAGTTGTGCAATGCACGCCTATGGACCTTACCACTTTTTAAACGTTGTACCCAGCATGACCAGATTGCAGTAACAATGATCTTCAAATAACAATAAAAAAGGGTCACCATGTGCGGTTGAGCTTTCTTCCCTTTCCTTTGTTAACCTGGAAGTTAAGACCATCCAGCAGTCCGTATATCAATAAACTGCGAAATCCCAATGTTATGTTGTTAATACAAAAGTCGCACTTCAAGAACATTCCTAGAAAATAGGGCGATAATTGCCTACTAGCTGCAGTCAAAACTCCCGATGCTCATTCAGAACTAATTGAAGAATTTTATCGGATTATCTCTCAATTCCTCAAATAACTCATGAAATTTCCCCTGAAAAAGTCTTTGGTTTAAAATCGGATGAATCCGAAATCATCTTCGTTTTAATACCTTTTTTCGTGCAATAAGGGCACAAACACCTGCTATCTCAACAAAATTCATGGCGAACTTACTGGTATAACCAACTACTGAGATATCCGTATGCCGACGCGAAACGTTACCGGAAACTTTATGATTGCCTCAAAATTTAATCACCAGTAACTCAAGTTGCTCGTGTGTGGTCGGCCTAATAAGTCAATACATGTATGCATTACGGTACTTCACTTGCTTTAAGGGGGTAGTTTAGTGTAACGAGTTAAAAAAACGTGATTTTTTTGTGTTTTTCAATAGTTCATGGTCATAGAATTAATATTCCATAGTCGGTTCAGGCGACTCCTTCCTTTTTGGCTCATAATACTGCTCCAAAGCAGGAGAGCACTAAGAGCGCGCGCTAGCGGTTCGGAGTACACATTGAGGTTTTTCCTGCCCATGTCTATTTGAATATTCTTCTAGGATATGAACGTTATATTTTTCAATTATTTGTAGAAATGTAGCTACAGACGAATGTCGGTCGAATTTCAAACAAATCGTGTCGTATAATCAAAACATCAACCGAAAACTGCGACTTTAACCAACAAGGAAACGAAAAATTTGTTGTTACATTACGGATTAGCGATTGAATGACATTGTGATTTAGTGGAGGCCATGCACAGAGCAATATGAAATACTTATCATCATGAAATTTCTACGGATGAAGAGCCTCAACGTCAGATTTGTCCTGAAGGTGACGATTTTGGTGTAAATGACCACAGTTAAAACTCAACAAGTTTTAGCACCGATATAGGAAGATTTGAGCCAACAGAATATTCTCGAGAAATGTTCAAGTTCCAACACGTAAAACAATAATGGGAATTTCAACTTTTTCGTTTGGCGTTTGGCAAGTAAACACGTATTTTGCGGCAAGAAAATCTTGGAAATTGCCACTTGTACTGTTGCATGTAGAGTTAACGAAGGCCACGGACTCGTTTTTAAGATTTTCGGGACAAAGGGACGCGTATTTGGTCCGTAAAGCTTACGTTTCGTCCACGGGTACGAGGGACGAGAACCTTCACCAAGCAGACCACGCAGTTCTTACGTTTCGAAGGAAGCTCGCATCGTCAGAAAACACACCAGAGCAGCTGAAGATCACTTTCATGACACAGAGGAAGGACTGGATGTATGGTCCTCATATTGCTGATTAGTCGTAAAAGTAAGTTTTCTTATGAGTTTTTTATTTGACATTTTACACCTGACGCAGGTGATTACTCGAAAACGGCTGAACATGTCGACTTCAAAATTTAACCCAATTTTCAAAATATTTGTGGTTGTCGTCCCTACCCCAATGCTGTTAAAATTTTGATCCTGACGAATAATTTTACCTCACATGCAAGAAAACGTTTTTTTTTTTACTTTTGCAAAAAACGCCGCCATTTTGTTAATTTGCAGGGACATTTAAAAAAATTGGTACGGACGATGGCGACGGTAATAGAGATCAGAAATATTTTTCGATTTGCTGCTTCAGATATATAGGAGGATCGGAATTACCTGTACCAGGAGAATTGATATTTTTTTATCGATGCGAAAGCAGCTTTATAAATAAATAAATACATATTTTTAAATTGCAAAAAAAATTCTGTTGTACTAAATCGTACTTTTCCAGGAAAAAAGCTCTCCCAGTTATATACAATACTCTTTGAAAAAAACGTTGAAACCAGATTTATTTTTAGACGTTCACACTAGAATATCCCCTTAACTACATAATGAATTTTTCTTGATATATACATATACATATATAGTATATCCAAAACATCCATTTTGTGGCGCATTAACACTAGAAAAACCTTACAATTTTCACAGTTATTTATTATATTCCCCCCATAATCACCCCATAAATATCCATATCCGTCGTATCCCGGGTGTGCGAAATCTCACATAACAAGTCTATGGATTATTTAGGAACGGTGAACTACAATTAAACCTTGGCAGAGATTGTACACCGAATCAAGCAGTATACCCCGTTGCTCGGCTATGGAGATCTTGATAACGATAAAAGATATGAGGTAGATTAAACCAGAAAAAAAGTTCATTCAAAAATGTTAAAGTTCAAGATGGCGACCCTAAGAAAAAGCAAATTTCATTATGGTCGGCCGTAAGTGAATCGCCGGATTTCAAGTACGATATCGCTTCATTAGAGAAAAGGAAAAATTGCATTGATGAAATATCAATCATTTCGAAATACCTCGTCAATTAACCTGAGAAAAATGTAAATCCAAAATTTCAGTTTTTTTCAATCTCTCTTTAAATAGAACTTCACTGACCTCGTATCTGTTATGGTTGCCGAGATCTTCTGGTCTGAAGCATCTCGCCTGAGGTACCCTTGCCATCAAATAAATGCATTTTCATTTAATAAGGGCATTGATTCATTAACCGATAAGTGGAAAAAATGCTCCTATTTCGAAATTATTAGTCCCAGTAATGCATTCGAGACCCCTGAGCCACTTGAAATAGAGCTAGATATAGCAGAATGAATATATGTATATTAAATCCCGGCATAATTTATATCGCAATAAAGCTATGAGCGTGATAAGTCCTCTCTTAGAGTGTCCAGTTTGTATGAGCAACAGGATTATAATTTGCAGGTAAGGCCATTCTATTTGCGAACCATGTGAAACTAGGATAAATTTACGTCCTGTTTGCTCTGTCGGTTTCACATGTGAACGAAATTGAGAGATTTGGTAATTTTAAGTGCATTATCATCATGTCCACAAACATCATCGTGAGCATTTAAGCCTCAGTGTACTAAGAACATTACCGTTAGCACAATGCCATACAGAACGTTTTCCCTGGTTTTGAATTTGATGATGCTCACTAACTACTTCACTAATTCTAAATTTACTTCCACTATTTATCTTTATTGTATTATAAATATTGTATTATCATATGGTGTAATTTGTTAATTTAATTAAACCCGTTTTAAACTTTCTTTTCCTTTTTGATCCCGTTATGCAAAGGGAATAAAATTCTTATATTATAAAGAAGTAAAGAGCATAAACTTCAGCTCATTAGGTATTTAATTAACATTCACCATGAGAATCGTTAATGAGTGCTTATCCCGCTGCAATGCAAAGTATCTCAGAGGAAACGGTTCTCGAAATTTTTTTTGTTTGTTGGCAAAGGCGAACGTTTAGTGATCAGTTTTAAAACTCCGAGGTAAGACATGTTAATTTTCTTTCCAAATGTTAAGGAATTTTTGTCCTTTTACACATGAAAAACTTAAAAACGCGTTAATTGACCTCGCAAAAATTCAATTCATCGAGCTGCGAAGAAGTGAAACGAGCGAATCAAAGCAAGAACGAAGTAAAACTTCTTAGTCGCGGTTGTATAGTTTAGATATGTGTGTGATAGACATTTTTTTAGACGACAAGAAGTTGCTTCAAGCACGTAATGAAAACGGAGGAAAAAGAAGAATCTTCCAACGAATTTTAACCTTATATGTTCAAGATTTTTTTTGCGAGGAAGTGGGAATCTTCTTAAGACACTTGACTTCGATGTGCAGCCAGGCAGTGTGACCATTATGTCGCCCGCCTACCCACTAAAACCACCTCCCTCTTCGTCCCCGGTATCGCCTTTCGGCATTCCTTCAGGGCACCTTCTCTCCCTCCTCACGGACTAAGCACCGCCGAGGTTGCTCGCTACTCCCGCTCTCTTCTCGTTTTTCGTCCTTTCTCTTTCACTCTTATCCCACATTGTCCTTTTTACCATTCTTTCAAACGCCATCCACTTCTCCTGTGTCTCCACCAATTCACCCCCGATCATGCTTCGGTCCAGGTGGAGACCCCCCCCCCCCCCTCCAACAACACACGATATCCCTCCAACTGCGAGATATATGCCATTTTCACCGATTTACAGCCGCAACTGCACTTTCGGCCAAAAATTTTATTCCCCTACCATCTTAACAATGCTTCATATTTTGAGAGACAGAGCTACGGCCCGACCATCTAATAAATTGGGATCTGACCTCACTCCGCATCTTATTTGGCAATTTCATTACTTACATTTGTTATTTCCAAAAGGTACAATACTTAAGCGACCGTAATAATGAAGTCCAATTTGTTTCATGTTTTTGGCAGCCCGTCTAAATGAATATGCAGATTTTCGAAATAAAACTTTATGGACCGACGAATCCTATTTTAGCACAACGGGTGTGTTTTAACGGAAGAAATTTGCACCAGTCGTGTTTTACTAATCCTCCTGTAATTCGAGCAATTAAATTTTCTGGTCGAGGAACAGGTAATGTTGAGAATGGAACCTTGGAAGGCAACCTAACGGTCCCGGTTGTTGCGACAAGAGTTTTAGGTATAGAAATATTATTGAAAATATTCAATTTGTTTCAGGGACATTTTTCTTTTTCAGATCCGGAAATACCAATCGATCGCTTGCTAAAGTATAATCCGGACATAACACCGATCGACAAATTTCTATGGGGATATTGACTCCCCTTTTATAATATCGCCCATTAAAATGCCACATAGAATTCTGCTTTTGAAAATGGAAAATACTAAAAAAAGATTAGATGTACAGAATTGATGAACATTTAGCTGTGGTTTGATCAATATTTTGCACGTACAGAATCGCATTATTCCATTCAACTATCTACTGGAAATGATCCGTGGTCCGACCAGAGGAGATAATCACGAGGGGCAAAAACAGACAAAGGAGAAAATTCATCAATCGCCTCAAGTCATCAAATATTCTCGAAGGCGAGGCGTTTGTCGAGTTTTTTTTTTATCAAACACCAGGAAAATGTAATGGAAGAAGCAAATTAATTAACCTGGACGAGGCGAAAAAAGGACACACAAAAGAGGAAAATCAAGCAGTATCTTGTTAGTGAAGACTGCAGAAATCCTAGCGGGACGAAGCCAAGACATAGATCGCCTAAAAAACTGCATAAAAAAAAGAAAAAAATATTCGAAAAAGTATTAACAATACATTGCGTCATATTTATATGCAGTTTAAATTGCACTTTTAAATATCGAAATATTTATATAAAATTATTTTTGAGGATAATTGAAAGAACTTCTGTCGTTCCTTACAAAACGGTGCTTGAAACATAGAAGCTCGTTGATTTTATGCTCGGCCACTGCAATGCCGGTTTTAATCGGTTTTATCGAGTATAAACCGCAGAAGCAAACGAGTTGCGACCGGCCCGTAAAGCTGGCCGAGTTTTTGTTATTTTGCATTCGCCTTTGCTTTCATTTTAATGCGTCATTACTAACGACCATTTAGATAGTATACGTCTATCTACCACCGGCTCTTTTCATCAGTTAACTTTGGCTCTGCCAGTTAAGGCCAGATTTGGCTGCGTAGCTTAGTAACAGCAGTCATAATCGCATTTAAACGACTGCCTCTGCGTTATTACGGTCATAATTACATGCAGTATGTAACAGTTCTGTTCATACACATGTACTTTTTGAATAAAACGCTCGATTTGTGCTTTCAAATGCAACGTTGTTTACATTTATTTTATTTTTTTGAACAATTACTGTGCTATGAACATTTATATAATTTAAACAAATTTTATTGTTCATATTTAATATCATATATGTCGGCGCCTTAACGTGTTCATAATAAATAGTTAATATAAAGTTGATTTGTTAAGGGTCGGTGATGAGTTATCGGGAACCAGCTGGATATGAGTTATGGGCGGTTGGCTGATTTGAGATCTTGTTTAGGTTTGGATAAAGAACAGACCCAGCGTGTGAAACACGACTGGGTCGGGTGGAACGGGGCCAGGGGGAGAGATTAGGAAAGATAGCGTGGAAAAGGCTGATGAGTGAGCTGGTCCCGGATCACCAGTTCTTTGCGATTGTTCTAGGAACTTAGATTAGTGACTTTGTACCAACTAGCGTATAAAACGTCGTTGTTGCCCTTTTAATATAATCAACAGCATTAATCGAGTGTTTTTGAATTCCCAAATATGGCTTACAAAGGGAATTACCCTTCTATTCCGAAATAAATAATTAATTTAAGGAAAATAACAAAATTTTCATGCAACAATTCTGTTCATACACTTCAACTTAAATATAAAAATAAACAAAGATTTTTCTTATTCACATTATTAATTAATATTTTCTTGAAAGCCTTTTGCTTCGACTACCGCTTTACGTCTTTTTTCCATGGAATAAACTAAGTTCTTGTATATGTCAGAACTAATTCTTTCCCACTCTCGAATTATACTACTTCTTAAGTCAGATTTTGATGAAATTCGATGCTTTCTAAAGTTTTTTTTCAAAATGGCCCCCAAGTGTTCAATGAGATTTAAGTCTGCGGATTGTGGTGGTGTCTTAAGCAATTTTGGAACGTTCC
This sequence comes from Euwallacea fornicatus, assembly GCF_040115645.1. Lineage (NCBI taxonomy): Eukaryota > Metazoa > Arthropoda > Insecta > Coleoptera > Curculionidae > Euwallacea > Euwallacea fornicatus. The sequence goes on along the minus strand of NC_089565.1, from coordinate 1,597,495 downwards.
AAATTAGCCATTCTTCGTTGAGCAGAGCCGTATGTTTGGGGTCGTCGTCTTGTTAGAATCAATATCTTGTTAGAATCCATAAACCCTGGACATACCTAATATTTGTGCATTTTGCTTCACGTTTTTTTTTTCAAAATTTCGTTGTAGCCATGTTTATCCATAATATGTTCTGTAAAATCAATAGGTGGAACTCCTCTTGATGACACGCAACCCCAAATCATTAGAGATCCATCTCCATGTTTTACACTTGGAACTGTAAGGCACTGATTATTGTCCTCATTGGCCCTTCTGCACGCTCTATGGATTCCGTCGGACCCAAAGATATTGATTTTTGTTGTTCAAATTTCAGTATTCCAAAACTCTTCATCTTTGTCTATGTGATCTCGAGCAAATAGAAGTCGTTTGCGGCAGGTTCATCTTATCAATGTGGGGTTTCTTTCTTGGAATTCCACCATGATATCCGTTCTTCCATAACATACGCCGAAGTGTTTAACTGGATTGGACAACCTTTCCTGCCGCACTTTCGATGATTGGACGAATTCGCGGTGCGCTTATCCTCGGGTTCTTCTTAATTTCTTTAAGAATTAGACGTTCTTCTCTTTCACTTAATCTTTAAAATTTAAACACTCTGTATCTCTTCAACGGAGCCGTTGCGACCATATGTTGATAGAAACTTTTCGTATTGAAATCGGTCAGAGATTCACTCCCTGAAATATCTGCACGCGCTTAATTAACACCCTGTATAAACAACTTTGCATTTGCGCACACGAATCGAGTGTTTTATTCAAAAAGTGCATCTGTACGCACCGAATTGCTGCACACTGTATAATCCTCTATATTGAAATTTAATTTCCATCAATTACAAGCACGTCCAAAAGTGCAGTTATACGTCTACAGGGAGTAATCGATATCTAGGTACTAAATACCAGTATTTTCCCCTTTCTTAAGTCTTCTTAATAAATCTTGATCGGATAGAGTGCGCTTTAAATTTAAAAAGAGAGTGCAACAAATTGCACAACTGCGAGTCCCACGGAAGAGAATAATGGAACGATGGAGAACGAGCTGAGAAAAAGAAAACCGCAATCTACCCGAAAGACAATTTTAGGATGAATGGAAAGGGTAGCAATTATTTAAGCCTCACGAAGCATGTCTGACTAGATTTTATTTCTGCATGGGTTCGGCTTGTTTATTGGGCCCCAGCAATTTTATTTATTTTGTTTCCATGTTTTAGGGTCAAATTATAATTATCAACGAAACGAAGGCTCATTTGCAAGCCAATCAGGGATTGAAGTTTGGCCACGGATATAATGTATTTTGACTGAATCTGGTCGCAATCAACAAGAGAGGCTCACTCTAATAAATATTGTTTAAGTTCTGTATACATTTAGGTATTGTTTGTGCGGATTTATGGTTGTCATTTAAAGCAGAGTTACTACTGGAGTTTAATAGAATTGTCAAAATTTATGCTGGGACCCCTGAAACCCCGAAAACGCAACAATAATATCTGCGGCTGCCAAGTCCGGTCGGTCCAGAATTTTACTCTCTCTATTTAACTAGCCGATGAACTCCGGGATAAGATTTTAAACTCCAGGATTCAAAGTTGAATAGCAATGAATAATCACTTAAAGCTTTTAAAGGATTAACTAATCAATATTGCTATTTCACACCCAGGGCATTAGCGTGTTTCTGATAATACGTTCACCATTACCTCGGCTGTCAATTTCAGTAAAATAATAATTATATCAGACGATAGACGTATTTCAGGACTCGTGCGACGTGTGTGTTGCCGAAGTACGGAATGCGGCAGTTAACACAATTAGCGATTTCGGATTGTGTTAAAAGCCAAGAGAAAGTTTTGTCTTAATTCGGAATATAGAAACTCGACATTTAAAATCAACTAATGCCGTTAATTAAAACTTCCCTTAAACCGCAAAGGCAAATGGGAAATATCCGCCTAAATCCTCAGTAAAGCTCCGACTATATTTTTAAATGATTAAAATGGTTGCTTCAAATGGTTTACCGGCTTTCACGTAATCCAACTAAGTTGTTTTTATGCCGAATATAAAAAAATCTTTTAAAGATTATATTTTAACTACGATGCCGACGGTTTTAGGTAGATTTAATATACAAAGCCGAGGAGGGTTTTGCGCTGAGAAAGAATTAAAATGGTAACGTGAGACCATTTGCCGACGCCTCGCGTCCCGCTTAATTCCTAAATAATTTCATCCTTCGATAAATGTTTATGAATTTCCAGTAATTGGCGAATGTCCATTTGTCGGTGTTGAAGATGGTGATTCTTTGAAAATTGACAATCAAGACAACGATTCGCCATTGCTGCGGCCACTTTCCAGTCATGCGGAGCTTTGTCGGACGGGGAGGGGGGAGGGGAGAGGGGAGAGTGGTGAGGGGGGAGGGGGGGTGAAGAAACTCTCAACGAAACCACAAATAAAAGAATTATACTTCCACAAGTCGTTTCTCGTACTTACGTTGCTCTCCACATTTGGGGTAATTTCACGAACAATAGCAATGGAGAATCGGCTGAGTCACCCGAACACGCAACAAAAACTGAAACTGTTATGTTGCATACACTTCACACATGAATAATGAGGCGCCCCGCGGTTGTTCCTTCAAATTAAACGACCCATAAATCGTTTTTGCATTACTTATACAGTCGCTCACAAAACTGAGCGCACGTATGGCAAAATGCATATGGCAAAATGCTTCAATTCTTTAAGTAGCCATCTGAGATCGACAAATTTAGGCGTTTTCATTGTCGACATTGACTTATATACTATTTCAGATCATAAAAGGTAACAAAACACCTCAATATTTTTCAAAATAAAGAATTAATACCCCAAATTGTAATTGCAAATTCCTAAATTGTGACACAAAATTAAGCATGCAACACATTACTAAACACAATTTGGTTGAAAATAAACATAAAGTTCAACTTTGATATATTTCGCGGAGTTTCCCTGGGAGTCGATACTGACCTGAAGTCGTCTTGGCATTGATTGGATTCATTTGATTGTATAATTAGGTGCCATTTTCACCCGTGCAGCAAGAATGATCTTTTTAAATTCTTCTTCTTTTTTTTTCGATAGGGTTTATGTCAGGACTCTGTGGGGGAGCTTTCAGCAATTTCGGCACATTACATTAGAGCCTTTGGCGAACTATTAACGCCGTATGTTTCGGGTCATTATCTTGTTGAAAATAATAATCCCTCGGCACGTTCATTTTTTCAGCTGAGGCTCTCAAATTTTCCCTCGACATATTTATATAAACACGTCTATCCATTATTCCGTCCATGAAGTGCAATTTTCCGGTACCGCTGGCCGACATACACCCCCACAACATCACAAATTGTCCACCGTGCTTAACGGTCACAACTGTGTTTTTCATTTTCAGTTCTGTATTCGATTTTCTCCACACAATTTGTGTTCCATCCAATCCAAAAAGGTTTATTTTGGTTTCGTCATAGAAAGTAACTCGTTTCCAAAAATCCAGTGGGTTAATAATGTGTTCCCGGTCAAAATTTAGTCGTTTAATTCTATTCACTTTAGGTATGTATGGATGTATGGTTTCTTCAGAGCTACTCGTCCATTATAATTATTTTTTCTAAGTACCCCGCGAACTGTTTCTGTGGACACTGATTTCCAATCCTTGAGCTCAGCTCTGCAGTCAATTTAGGAACGCTCTGTTTGGGATCCTCCTTAATTTGATGGACAATAAAACGTTCATCCTCAGCACTAAGAATTCTCGTTCTCTCTCTCCCAGTATTATTTTTAAGTGTTTCTTCATATCGAAATTTATTTACAATTATCTGAATTGTGGAATGCGTTCTGCCTACAACTGTACAGATTTCTCGCACACTCTTTCCTTGTGAAACAAGTTTCACAATTATTTTCCTTCCGGTTGCACCAGTTTCACGTCGCTGAGTTTTCATCTTGAAAATTCTTTTTAGGCTTTTAACAAGTGTGCCGAAACTGAATCGCCTATGGGGCACTGATAAATCCAAGTCGTTTATCACCAACATTTCCATCAATTTTTTCGTCATTCTCAAATTTGTTGTTGTTGTCGTTTGGTTGTGTGCGCTCAATTTTGTGTGAGAATATTCAAGCGTGTTTGAATTATCTTGCCCTATTGACTCCAATATATTATTTTTATTTTTTTATTTATTTAAAAAATTGTTGTCTTGAACGAAATAACAGTGGCCTGAAATTATTTGGCGAAAATATTTATTATGAGCATGAGAATAAGAAAAAATTTCTAGCGAATGATCATGTACGCTCAACTCTGCGTGACATCATAATCGACGTTTTCCGGACGCTACTCTATTCTGAAGAATACCAATTTGGTAAACGGCATTATAGGAATTACAATTCGAGCATGTCTCAACACTTGAACAAGTTTATCACGTTCTTCGATGCATAAAGGCGTTAATTAGTTGCAATATTGGTGCTTAAAAAATGTTTCATAGTATTCGTGTGTAAGATAAGCCTTTGAAGCCTTCGCACTTTACAAGAGACTCCGCTGGACCTCGTATTTTGCAATATGTCGCTCGTGATTTAAAAGCTTTCCTATACGCTACCATCTTTCATTAGGTTCAAAAACTCAAAGAACTTTTTGCACTTCTGAAAGAAAAATCTATACGAGCATGGATGGAACATTTAAAAAAAGTCAAGACTGAATTAATCGCAAAAAAATGAGTTTATCAGATTGTCTTCTTTCAGGATATTGGCCAAAATTTGTTTCAGAGATAAAATCTGATTTATGATTATGTCGAATGAAACTTCTCAAAGCAAAATATTTTTCTTGGGTTTCCTAAGCCGTTTTGAGGGTAAACGAAACTGACTAATCAGCAGCGTTTTTTTTAAAATAATTTGTTAATTAAATCAACGACTACTAAGGAGCATTATGGGTAGGCAAACCCGTATATCTGCAAGACCCAAACGTTGGTATGTACTACTGTAGATGACATATCGATTGCAGCCATACAAAATTGCATTATTTAGCTAATCGGAGAAGAGACTTTTTATACCATTTCTGATGGTTATACCATTAAGATATATTCATTTAAACGCATATGGTATCGATAATTTTCGGATCGAAAACAGTTTCTACATTGGAAGTTCAACATGTCTTGTAAATGGAGCTGGTACCAAATTAGCTTCTATTTCCTTCATTGTCATTCACGCGTAAATTGTTCATTGTAGAAGAATCATCCATATCATTGCGGCCGTCTACAATAAGTACTGCTAAAAGAAGAAACACATCCATCCCTATGAAGTTTAAATATTGTCCATTGTTTTCGATTTAGTTTCAACAAGGTTGAGTTCCCTACATAATGCTGACGGTGATGGACGTGGCCTTAGCGTAAGATGCAGGAATTTCGTCACACATTATAAGGTTAATAATGACCTTAAAAAGCTCCTATCCAAAGTTTGAGCATACTACCTTGATTCGTGTTTGTTTCAGAGCAGTTTTCAGGGAGCGCTTTTAGAGATTTTGTGAACATGGAGAAAACTGGTCATCGATACGTGATTCAATGCTTAGTCCATCCAACATCAAAATTGAACTAGATCGTACTTTGGGGGAATCCGGTCCTTCGTTAACAACTGTAAAATTTTGGGTGGCAGAGCTAAAACCCGGTGGCACGAGCTGCCAAGACGAATTCGGCAATGGTTGGCCTATCGACACTCCAGATCTGACCACTCCGGATATTGTGGTGATAATCCACGAAACTATACTGGAAGATAGACACTTTAAATAGTACTGTGCATCGTATTTTGACAGAACAAGTGGAGCTGTGCGCAAGATGGGTGCCGCAATCATTCATAATTGAACAAAAACAACGCCGTGAAGATGTTTCAAGGGAGTGCTTGGCAAAGTTTCCCAGCAATAAAGCCGAGTTTTTGCGTCGATTTATAATCATGGATGAAACATGGGTCCATCATTTCACACCTGAGACGAAAGAACAGTCAAAACAATGGACTCAAAAGGGGAAAATCGACTTCTCAGCAGGCGAAAATCGTTCCATCTGCAGGAAAGGTGTTGTCGTCAGTTTTTTGGGGTGCACGTGGGACAATTTTTATCGACTATCTCCTTAAAGGGAAAACAATGAACGGAGAGTGTTATACAAATTGGTTGCCGCGTTTGAACAGAGAAATTAGGAAAAATGACCGCATTTGGCGGAAAATGAAAAGCTGTTTCATTAAGACGATGCACTAGTCCGCACTTCCATCGTCGTGATGGCCAAAATCAATCAACCTGGTTTCGACGTTCTTCCTCGCCCACCCTATTTGTCATATTCGGCCCCCTCAGACTATTCTCTATGTCCAAACTTGAAAAAACCGCTCGGCGGAAAGGATCAATAATGAAAAGGTGAAGCTCGAGTTTGACGCCCGTTTTGGAACATTCGTACAACAAACAGGGTATGGAAGCTATAGGACATTGCTGGGAAAAGGGTCCCAATCTCAAAGAAAACCATGTGGATAAATAATATAGTATTTTCCAAATTTTTTTTTTTTTTAAGTGTCAGGGTACTTTTGGAATTAACTGTATACGTGTGGACGCAGGACGAGGCGATGTGTCTTCTCTTTCTAGCCTGCACCGTCCGTTTTGGGCAAATACGAAAACGTTCACAGCTGGGCTTTGAGTTTCACACTCGACAACACCCATGACGATAACACTTTTAATAACACCTATGACAAAGCAGTCAAGTGCGATCTAGACCTCACTCCAATAATATACCGCTTACTATAACCAAGCAATCAATATAAGTGTTTCAGACAATTACATAACATTACGGAAATGTGTAGCCACCAAATAGTTTCGCTATTATGCAAATAGCACACAAATTGGAATTACTGCAGTGATTAGAATCAAGTCCGGTGTAATGATTAAACAATGGTACCTTATGGAAATAAAAGTTTCCGTCCATCCTAACTAGTTGCTGCACAAGCGCAGCGCGACATTAGTTCAGGATTTGGAGCTTTCTCCTAAGTCCTTAGCTAGTGAAATTTGCATTTAAACGCGTTCTTTTGTCTATACCGTGCTAAATACCCTCCAAATTTCAAATATAACGAGTCCCAGTTATTTCCTGCAATTTACATCTTGTGTCTAAATGATCAACAAATATTGTTCAAAGCAACATTCTCTTTGAAATCGTTCAATACCGGTATGAAAGGGATCGTGACCTCTGTCTTCTAGAAAGACAAATAAACATCTCAAACAAAATAGAATTGCAACAGCAACATGCGAATGGCAAGGAAAATACGACAGTAAAGCAATAATAAATTTTATAATGAATTGTAATTTGCTTCTGTTTACCAATTTAAATGGCAATTCTAGTGCAGAGAAACATTGTTCCAGATTTTCCTGAGATTCGAGTAAATGCAGCCTGTGCTTGAATCAGTTTGAATATTTGAAGGACTTTGAGGAAAAACGGAAACCCGTCAAACAATGCTTTCGAAACAAGGGCAAACCTTGAAAGAGCCGACTTTAAGGCAAGTTGTGTCAACTGGAAAGTTCACTTTTAGTTAAGAATAAATTTTATTCGAAAGTTCTTCGGAAAATAATTTACATTTTAAATCGCAAGGCTCATCAGTTGCAAAGGGACATAAAAATCGATCATCGAAACATTTTAATTCAGCTTAAAATTGATGAGCCATCCTAATACTGGAGGGTTAAAAGAATGGATTATTCCAGAAATGGCCTTCCGATTTGCTCATTATATTCGGGGGCACGAAAAGGCAGCCGACAATGAAGCACTGCTGAATTGCGTTTTGATGATTTCAAACATTCGAATGGATAATTGATTACTGGAATATTTGGCAAAACCCGGGATTATGGAATTCTTTTGATAGGTAATCTGGTTTTAAATTACAAGTAATGTTTTTCGTTTCCATGAAAACGTCTCTGGACTGACTTGACATTCTTAACGATAGGTAATTTCGGGGTATTTTAGTTTATAATGGGGGGTCCATGACTAAGGACTGGGCACCCACAAACAAAATTATACAGAGTATTCCCTAAACATACCCGGCACACTTTCAGGGGATGTAGAGCTCATAAAAACAAGTAGATCGGATGAAGTTAGGTTCGAAATCGCTTCGCTTTTCAGGTACAAACTGTTTAATTTCCTACTTTTTTAGCATTTTTTAAAGATTAATTTATTATTTATTACGAAAACGCTACGGCGAGATAAATGGGTATGTTCAGGGGTGGGCAGAATACTCCCAGCGGCGTCCGTGCGAGCATTCAAAATTTTTACATGTGCAAATGGCTCAAAATGTAACGGAACCGTTCTCCGAAAGAACTATCATTTTGCGATGAGGCATGTTTCGCACGTGTTTGCCTTCATGTCCTCTATCTCTACTGAAGGAAATCAAATTCATTTGTGGTAAAGATCTTTTTAAAATCGCAGTAAGGAACCTATATCGGTAGGCACAGGAACGAGAAATGATTTTTTTTTATCTTAAAAACGGCCCCTTGAGCGCCAAAACACTTAGAGGCCTTTCTTATTAAGAATTTATGGATTGCTGCAAATACATGTTCACATTTAAAAAAGTTACTGCCCCACAATTTTTTTAACTAAAAATCCCCCATTTAATGGCCGTACGGACGCCACTGGTGCAGGTGGAAATATTGTGCCTACTTCAAAACATGCACATTTACACCGTCATGACGTGCTCTATTCCACGTCCTTACCTTAAACCGTTTTCGAAATATTTAAGAAATACAAAAAAAAATTAATACTGTATGTTTGAAACGAAGCGATTTCCGACCTGATTTTACGTAATCTAAACGTTTGTTTTTGTGAGCTCTGTATCCCTCGAAAGTTGGTCGGTATGTTTATGAAACACTCTGTATATTTACACACCCGCAAACGGGGCACCTATGCAGGGTGTTTCCAAATCAGTGTCAAATGATTTAACACACTATGCGTGGTCTAGGAACGCGACAAAAAAATACATGAACATAAGTCTGTATTTTCGTTAATAAGAGACAGAATGGTGACGTTTATGATTTTACTTTATTGTTTAATCAGATTCCTAAAATAATAGTTTAAATATGCCCTGCAGATACAGATTTGTCAAGTAATTGTGCAAGTCTGTAGAATTGTATTTTTCTTCAGACAAGCTTAGTTTTATCGCTCCAAACATTTCTGTGGCATTCAATTGACGATTCACTTTTGAAATTTGCATTGTATTATCTACAATAAAAATAAATTAATTTAATTATACTCGAATGTTGTAAAAAGTACTGATGGGCTGTCCAATAAAATGGAAGCTGACACGCTAGTATTTTTTAATAAAAAAATAAAATAAAGTAAAGTAAGAAAAAGAAGTCAAGTACAAATAAAAAATAACACCAACGTCCAAGCATAACAAAATACAGAGATAGTTTGTCACACAATGGTCAATCTACCACACTCGCTTTGGTCGTTTGTTTCGACTCATCAATACCGGATATCAGGACACCAACATTACCAGCGCACAGGAACATCTTATCCTGTGAAATGCATCAAGGCCACAGGAATTACAATCAGGTCTATCGACAACAGCCACAAATTTACATTGTAAATAATGAAGTTACACGACAAAAAATCCACGTCAATGGTCTTGATCGAGAGGAAGACAGGGTAGCTAAGTCACCATGTAAATTCTCTAGAATATGCTGCACGAACTCTGCTTATCCGTTTTCACTGGAAAAGTCATGTTGGCTACAAGACATCAAATCATATGTTAAAGAAAAATTGAGATTCTGTCAAAAATGAGCTTCTCAAATATAATAGAAAAATCGTCTAAGAGCGCTTTTGGTCTGTAGTATTTAATCTCTTCTAAATAATCTCTTTTATAAACGGGGACAACAACCGAGACCTTCAGGGAAAGACGCATACCTCGTATTTTATTTAAAAAACCCACATTGTTATATACATAGATTATTTATTTGTTCGTAGATCCAAGGTAAATACCGCACGATATGCGATTATATGAGTAAATATATAATTCGCTGTGATCAAAATCCTTTTAATATGATACGCTTAATGCAAGATTCATCGTCGATGCTGATGATGCAGCATTCAAGGGTTAGTTCGACAAGCAAATTAGCAATTTTCGTTATTTCAAAGCTGTAGGAAAAGAAAGGCTTGGTTAACAAGTATAGCTAACAAGAGAGTCTGATCCTTTTGTAAAAATCTCTTCAAAGAATATAATCATTGAAAAAGTTCGCAACAGACTTTCGTAGCTAAATCGACGGTTACCCAGGCACAATAGGTGTGAATAGAATACCACGTGGTCCAGTGAACTGTTAAATGGTGGGCCGTCCGGTTTTCGTAATCCAGTTCCAAATTGTGCATTGACTTTCACGCGTGTATTGTTATTAATTTGTTTATTAATGTGTGTGTTTCTCATTGACGGACCTTTCGATTATTCATGACTATTCAGCTTTGATTCGTATGATCAGTGAAAATTTCACCGGCAAATTGCGCTTAAATGTAATTACAGTTCGATTAGGTTGACCTCCTATTTCAAACATATCGAATATCTCCAAATAACATAATAATTGTCGCCGTTCAGGTTGTGCCAGTAGAGGAAAAAGGACGTGGGACCCCACTACATATTTCCTTTAGTCGCTTTCCCGGAACCCACGCCACTGGCAAGACTTTGATACCACAGTAATGACGAAGGATGCCTTCCAGGATCCTGATGTCTCATCCTCCTTCAGAAGCTTTCGGAACTGATATTCGGTGTTCGAGAAAGCAGTAAGCATCTCCGTACTGGTGTCCCGACACAAACGGAATACGTACAGGTAACTCCATTTGGGATAGCTCTGACAGCGGGTCCTTTAATATGACCACATACCATCATGTTCTGCTTCTTATGAAGTGCATCTTGATCCTTAGGGAGTTCATCAGGTTAACATTCCGTTCCACTAAAGTAATCTTGGTTTGTGTTAGCCAGCAGATTTTTTCCGTTGTTAGCGTTGTGGCCTCACCTAGCGCACTTAAGGCCGTGTTCATATGGAGCGGATTATTCTCAATTAAATACCTCCTGAGTGAAAAGGTGCAAAGCCCTGGGAAATGTTGTCGAGAATGCTGAGAGGAAGGTACGAAACCTTTAAGAAATTAAAACATTTCGCAATTAAAGATTGAGGAACAACGATGCAGTCACACGACGAGATTGAAATTGTAAAATACGGAAGAGTCGCCCTCACGCAAAAACATAAACGCATGGTTGCCATCATCAATAAATTAAGCGCTCTGGTGTCAATTTGGGTTAGATTGTCTCTAACAAATTGCACTTAACCACACGACGCCAACGTGAAATTGAGTTCGATCAACAATAGAGTGCGGTAAAGGCACTTTCGCACGTGTTAAGTGCACTATTTTTCCTATCAGGGCATGTGTGTTAACATATTGTCTTCTGTTAGTTCAACTAAATATTAGCGTGGGGTAAAAGCTTTTACCGCACGCATGTCATCAGCCATGATTTGCCGTTTCCAACAGAGATTTGTGACACTGATACATGCTAATTTGTTTTCCAAGTGGTACGAGTTTGGGTTGGACCAAGGTCGTGATGCACGTCACTGGACCCGGAACGACAAATTTAAGCCCTGCGGTGCTTAGAGTTTTTGGTGACTTTCCCAACGCAATTTTTTAGTCGTTCCACACTAATTTTGGAATGGTCCATACAGGACAGAGTACAACGCCCAATCAAGCTGTCAAGGATATGGAATGTTTTCCATTCAAAAAGAGTAAGATTTTTACGAAAAAGCTTACGTTGAGCCGTATACACTTATTCAATTGTTTATCCTGAATGCTACGCGAAAGCCCAACTTTGTTTCGAGAAAGAGCACTTTTATTTTACTTTTAGTTCTCCATTTACGGCTCCATTACTGCTTTATCCGCCGCTTTCTACCCTTCTACCATTAAGACACTTTTTGCTACATTTATACGTCAATCCAAATAGATGCAGTTTATGCTGCACGTGACATGAAAACTAAATTTAGTTTTTATTTTACAGTAAAAAACGCATCCGAAGCAAGAGCCAAGTCTCGGCGGTCTACAGGAGGGGTTAATAAATTGTCACTGTCATGCAAAATGATCAATCTCAATCTTTCACCATTATTCCTTCACAAAGTATGACTGAAAATTTTTGCATTTTGAGGTCATCATATGCATACTGGGGCAGTCCGGAGCCTTTTTTGTCCAGCTTTCGCTTTAATTGCCTCCGAATTTAGCGTCGGTGCACGGGGGCGAACGGTCAATTGCGACGGCCATCAGGACGGTCGAGTAAAATATTTCGGAAGATGTCAAAACAGTTTGAGGAAGAATGAAATGACCAATGACTGATTTCCTGTGTCGGCCTTGGCAAATTGGGAAAAAAAGAAAAAAGAATGACCTAATTTCCTTTTTGCTTAGTTCTCGAATGTGAGGGCGAAAACGAAGGGTGTTGAAGAAGCGACGTAAAATAGGGGTCGATGTCAGTCGAGTTCTCCCCAGAACTAAAAGGCACTAAATTCCCCTGAAACCCCGTTTGCCTTACCACTCATACATACTGTAAACTTTGCCGGAAAAGCGTAAATAAGCCTTGGAAAGTTTGCCCACGTTCATGGTTTATATGAAAAAGCCGATGTAGCTTACCTGGAACGTTCTAAACGATGCCTACCTAGCGTATTGTGTAAATTTATTGTTTTACTAGAAGAGATATAGTGCTGACTCTAAGTTATAATATATGACCCTGTTAAGTGCGATGTGCTAAATAGCGGTGGCATTAAGGTAATTTATTTCTGGAAAGTTTTCCAAATAGCTCATTTCAGGAACTCCGCTGTGTGGAGATTTGATAGCGTTTTGTAAGGAACGCTGCAGAGAATTGTTATTGAAATTGGCAGTATAATTTATACATATAGCGGAATTTGTTTGCCCTCACCCCGAGTGCGCTGCAGCACTCGGCCCGTTGATCGTCATTTAAATCCCATCTCAATTTCTCCTCGGCAAGTTCCTGTTCGTTCGAAGAAAACAAAAACTAGTTTAATATTGTTTATGCTACGGAAGATAAAATACAAAAAAAAAAGAACGATAATTCATTACGGTGATTAGTTTACCTGGGAAACGTTCAATGAAGCCACCGTTCGCCCTTAAAAATTGCTAATGTTTACCTTCCAAGTTATTTACTACCACCAGGTTTATTACACAAACACAAAAAACTCATTTACTGTAGAGTCATTGATCCTCAACCTCAACTGCTGAAAAATAGCCGGCGGAACGAGTGCGCTCAGCAATAAATTCTTAGGTCTTTAGGAAAATTATTCCTCAGTATTACAATTTGTTAGCCACTCAAATGATAGAACTTTAATAACAGACAGGAGTAAATAAAATTGACTTTAAAAAAGATCTTCCGACTTATTTGAACATTAATCCTAGTTTCAAACTGATATTAAATTCTAATGCAATTACTTCCAGATCAAAGTGGCTCTAGAGGAATTATTATTTAAATTTAACTCCTGGAAACCAATTTTAAACTGACTGAAATCGAGAAGTCGAGGCTGTAAGATAATGAAACAAGAAATCGGATATTTACGCGAATACTAATTGAAAATTCAATGTTTCATACGGCTGTAGAACTTGACGTTGCTTCGGGTAAAAATGACAAACATGAGAATCGGTTTGAGGGTTCCTGTGGGTGGACAAGCGTCGACACAGCACATCAACATTAAACAACAATTAAAGTTAATTTGAGGCGAATATTCAGCAATAATCATAAACAATTATGGTAGGTGGTGCAGGGTGAGAAAAATAGCATTCGGGAAGTTGGCAATAGTTCCTACCGAAGCCAGGTGTCTTAAGAAGATCCCCACCTCCTCGAAAAAAAAAAAAAAAAAATAGTTCCTACCGGGTCAGGACACAAAATCCGGTAAAATTGCGCTAACTTTACGGACACGTCCAAAAGACACAGTTTTAGGTGAGTTACATTAGGTAAATCCCGTACTGCATCAATTTAATTTATACAGTGTGCGACAATTAAGGGGAACAATTAATAATCAGGGGCTTGTTTTTTGGAAAAACGCTCGGACCCGTCGATTTTCATTTTTCTTGCGGCTTTTTTAATGGTAAATTTATGTGTACAGGGCGACTCAAAAAGAAGCTACGGCCACCAACTTCATTTTTTTAAGTGGAAACGCCTATTTTTTATTTAATTTTTGAATTTTCCTTCAAGCTTTATGCATGTTCCGTTTTAAAACGTATTTATACAGGGTAACTCGAAAAATGCTACGACAACAAACTTCATTCCCGCAAATGGAACTACGAACTTTTTATTTCATTTATGGATTCTGCTTAGAACTCCAACATTCCATTTTAAAGCTAAAGAACACATATTGTCATGGAAGCCCAACTATTACATACGTCAATTTGGAGAATATTCTGCTTGCATTAGTACTACATAACTTAAATATTTAAGTTAAGTTGTCTATTCATTAGTGAATCGACATGGCATATTTAAGTGAAACTGAAAAAATAGAATTTTAATTTTAGGTGGTCACGGCGACAAGGCGAGAACGCAACAAGAAGTTTGTAGGTTGTTCAAAAACAAAAGTGTACAGATCGGCCAATCACTAGATCCCCCGTTAGCAAAATTGGAAAAATATTCAGGGAAATGGGCAGAATAGACCATCAAGAATTCATAAATGAAATAAAAAGTTCGTAATTCCATTCAAAGAAATGAAGTTTATTATCGCAGCATTTTTCGAGTCACCCTGTATAAATACATTTTAAAACGGAACAAACGTAAAATTTGAAGGGGAATTAAAAAAATAATAAAAAATAGGCGTTTCCATTTAAAAAAAAATGAAGTTGGTGGTAGTACCTTTGGGTCACCCTGCATACATAAATTTACCATCAAAAAAATCGCGAGAAAAAATAAAAATCGACGGGTCCGAGCGTTTTTCCAAAAAACAAACCCCTGATTTTTAATTGAATTGGGTCCATTTAATTGCCACTCACTGTATACATCAGTCGCTAAAGGAATTTTCTAACAGAGATATGTTGATAGTTCAATTTCACAAAAATGAGCAAAATGGCACATTTATTCAGTAATTTTTAGAGGAAGCTCCTTGATAGATCTTCATGAGCATCACTTATTCTGAAAGTCCGTTTCTTCCAGAACAATTTATGGACTTGAAAAAAACCGTCAATGCCATAGGGCGTAACGCAAAATTGGTCATTTTCAATCCGCTGTTGGGAGGCGCTATTGAAGGTTTAGAACTGTTTTGTAATGCCCTTTAGTGGCTTTCGTCGATATTTTGGAACACGTTTAACGGATTTTCGTATTCGTGATGATTAAGGAAAGGACAGGGTAAACTGATCCCTAGATGTAGGATGATTAAATAAAATTTAAAAAAGAAAACTTTTACAAAATATCCTGTAAAATTGTTTAATTATCTAAAAAACGAAAATCTGCCAAGCACGTTCCCAAATATCGCTTAAAGCTATTACATGTCACTACAATAATACTTCTGAAATAACCGTAGCTACTAAATGCAGTGGGTGTTGTAAATGTGCAATTTTACACTTCGTAAAACTTGAATAAAATAATTTGTGGGGGTACCCCCAATAAAACAAGTTATTCCTATGGACATTCAACGTACATACATATATAAACTGTTAAGCATCCGCATATTCAATAGTTAAGCCATTTTAATCCAGCATTCATCTAAATGATATCCAATGGATTATATAAATGGCATAAATTGCTATATTTACTGGATAGTCCATGTGATGTCCAGCGCATACCCTAAAGTACATTTGGAGACACTTGATATATTTAACTTTATTTCTGAGGTGTCCAACTGAGGCCTGACGTTTTTAGGAATAAGTGAGTGAGAATAAAACATTTGTTCGATGAAATTCACCATTGCACTTGTCGACTAGTGAACGTCGCCAAAAATTTCGTTCACACTCTCATACGTGTATGTGGGTGAAATCTCGTGTCCATGGACCCAGACGGTCTATATGGTACATTTTGAAGGTATGCGATAATTGTTCTCCAATGGAATATTTCCGGAAAATATCCAAATAATTTTGCCTTTTTACCAAATATGGGTAAGCAAAGAGTTTCAGGAAGGAAATTGGTTAGTTCAGGTTGGTGTCATCAGTATGAGCGATGCCAATAATCGCATAATTTTCATCACGAGTGAGGATGTTAAAGAAGTGTATACGTCAAGGAAAATTGTGAATGAAAATGATGGCTTTCCTTTTGCATATTTAGTTTGTGATCAGAACGTATAGGACTATTCTCTTAACGCCCGTATGTGTGGCCATACATGTGCATGATATTGAGCCGACGAACCACAAGGTGTTTTAGCCTCCTCTATAATCTAATTCGATTGTTTACAGACAGGAAGTAAGAAAACAGGTTGGGGAGACGTTGCCTTGGAGGTCATAAAGCACAAAAAAAGCTGAATTTCGTTCTCCTCTTGTGTACATGGGAAAAAACGATGAGTTTATACCTGTGTGTTTAGTGCTTAGAACGTCGAATAAACATTTGGAAAACAAATTTATTGCACAATTAAATTCTATTGGAATTTCCAAAATTTCGAGGAGGGTCATAGAGTATGGATGAAAACGCATAATCAGTAATGGACTGGGCATCAAAACACTAAGAAGTTTGTCCTTTTCAGTCAGGACTCCTCAGTGTTTATCCGGAAAGTAAGGGTTCTCAAGGGACGAAGCACATATCGAACTTTGGTTTTTAAGAATGTTTTTCTCAGAAATTACTGGGCCATCTGATTTGCCGTTATGTAAATTATAATTATTGTTAACTGCAATAACCATAAAGTACTTTTTTTCAATGCTTATTAATCGTGAAACGATGGTGGCTTAAAACATACATATCAAAAGTCTGCTGTGGAACTCGGTAGAATCATGCGCAACGGAAGTACCAACAAAATTTCATTGAAAGGCTCTTTGTACGAACTTGAAAAATTCTGAAAATTTTGAAAATTCCAAAAAGGGCAACATTAAAAAAAAGACTTATTTTCCTTAGAAGGTATTGTTGATCATTTTTTTATAGCGTTAAATACGAAATATCTGAGAGGTTCGTGCGAACGCCAATGAGTTAAGGGACATTTTTTCAAGATTTGAGCGAAATCTACCACGTGCGAAATTTCGAATTTGGAGAAAAATGCGTTTAAAGTTTTAAAGAGATAAATGCAAAAGAAAGTGTTGAAACCATCATTGCCGTTCTGCGAATGGCCTCTTAAACACCTTTTAAGCCAATCTTCCCTTGACGAGTCCTCGTGTATCGGTAAAATGTCACTTTGCGCATTTTGGTGAAAAGCACGCGGGCGGTTGCATTCTTATGGTCCGAGCGTCTCCACTACTTGCAAGCTCCGGCTGACCTCATATAGAGCTTTTAGCGAAGAAATTACCAAAATCAGTTTCATAGTTTTCCTAGAATATTGTAAAGATATTTTCAAATCATTTTAAGGGAAAAAAATCAGACTTTTTTTTTCTAGATGAATTTCTCCCCTTAACTTTAAGAAGTATTCTTCAGTGCTTGTAACTGAAGTAAACACAAGTATGATTCAAGTTAAGGGAGAATAATGTAGTAGTTGCCAGAGTTAAAATAGAGGTGCAGCTTTACTGCTTCCACGCTGGGGCGTAACTTGCGGTGGGAGAAACGATCACACTGGCGGAGAAAGAATGGAGAAGATGAAGACATGGCGCAAAGCGTATTTCCGCAACATGGCGCAAGAATTATTCGCGAATGATGATGGCTGGAAGTTGTCATTGCCATTGATCATTTCCCTGGTGCGTCACGTGTAGAATTGCACCGGGCTGTTATTTGAGATTTATTTTAAGTGCATATTGTGATAAAAAAATAAAATGATTCTCATCATTTGGAACAGGTAATATGATTCACAGTATATTGAATAGGTTACATTACTAAAAAGGTATTTGAGAATAAACTTGTTTTTAGCAAAAGTTGATAATTTCCCGCAGAATTGCGAACGTGATATATCATCAATAATAGATTAATAGTAGATTAAGTAGTATCGGTAAAAAATAAGTCTCTTGTTAGTTTTCGTTCATTTCGTCTTGATGAACGAACTACAGGATGGCATATTTCGTTGGCCTTATAAATACTTTATCATTTTTAGAAAAGGTGCTTTTGAGATACCTAATGCAATCGGTGGATGATACTCCGGGTGGTCCTATTTTCAAGATTTACCATTGATATCTCATAAATTGTCAGAGGTAGAAGTTGGGTGAAATAAGGTATAGGTTTATTGAAGGTAATATGTCTCATCGTGAAGTGGGATGATATGGTGGGAAGCCGGGATATGTGAGCTTTCTCGGTTCGGGCCATCAAGTGGCACGTTATTGCAACCAAAAAATAGTTGTTAACAACTCAGACGAACAACGTCCCCAGAAATAGGCGCCATACCTCAGGTGGGATTCAACCAGTGGAAAATATACCTGGCAACCCACCCACCAAAATAAAATCTCAGTGTCAACTGGTAATTTGGAAACTGTACTTAAGTCCATCATCACCACCACCAGCCTCAGCTAGTAAATCGACCTCGCATTCCTTATTACATCATTTCTAATGGTTATGGCTAAATTGAATAAAAATTTTTTAATGCTAGTTGTGGGTAATATATTGCAAATTGGGTGAGCTACTATAAGTTCACTCGAGGAAAGTCTCTGTTCACCATCGCTTTTAATGTTGCTAAGCTCTTTTTAGTTCATGCGATTGCTTGTCAAACCACCCAAGTGCAACAATTATGTCGGGAATTAAAGTTTATAAATGTCAATTTTGTGGAAAATGAATTTTACTTTTCCAGGTGGGCTAAGGACACCCTTTATATAATAGGATTCTTGCTAGAATAATGTAAAAATAACTTTAACACATTGTGTTAGTCTCATTTGACAGATATAGATGTAAGTAAGTTTGGGAAAATCTTTCAACTTTTACAGTTAAAAAAAACATGGTTTAGTTCTATATCATAGTTGTGCATACGTGAACTTGTATAATGAACCCCTTCGTCTGGCCTCTACACCGCACCATTAACGAATGGGGGCATTGCACATCACAAATACATTTTATATTATGGTGTTTTCAAGCAATTTTAATTAAAGGGGCCTAATACGTTGGTAAAAATTTTGACGTGAAGAATTATTTTTATTTTTATGTTTTTTAAATAGTTTTTTCAAGAGAGAATTCATACGCTGTCCGAGAGGCGGGAGGAACGAATGGCCAACGATGGACAATACTTTGAGTCATAAACGTATAACCCATTTTTTACCGTAAAGCCTTGAAGTTCGGAAAAAAAATGGCGGAAGCAAAGTTGCACACCTAAAGTAGTGGTAAAAGTGTTCTTCCTGGCAACCTTGATGATTATTTTGTTCCACTCTCTTAGGGGTGATAAATTTTCTAATAACTACCCCGTAAAATATTTACGTATTATGGTGCGAGATCACGATGGGGCAACAAACCCCGATGGAAAATTTAGTCTTACTGACATTTTTAGATCTAACTGCTGATACTATATTGTCTTCAATACTGATAATAGATTATCAATTCAGATAAATTGATAGACAATTTAAATAATTAAATATCTAATCAGGGACGAAGTACCGCAGATTATTATACAGAGTTTAAACAAATAGTAACTTT
The DNA here is from genome assembly GCF_040115645.1 of Euwallacea fornicatus. Taxonomy (NCBI): domain Eukaryota; kingdom Metazoa; phylum Arthropoda; class Insecta; order Coleoptera; family Curculionidae; genus Euwallacea; species Euwallacea fornicatus. The sequence goes on along the minus strand of NC_089565.1, from coordinate 1,577,810 downwards.
ACTAGATTAAATAGTAATTTATGTTATGTCCGCCTTGATATCCGAAAGAGGCCAGAAGGAAGACGATTAACGAATGTACTATAAATACTGCCTTGAACAAATTTAAGTTTTTAAATTGTTGAGTGATCCACGAAGAGTGTTAAAAATGTATTCGCCTATAAAATGTAACAGAAATAGGCATTCGTTCACCACATAACGTAAATTCCATGGAAATCCTGGATCTGGGGAGGTATTTTGAATCCTTTATATTTGAGCAGTGATTTTGCGGCATATAAAAGTTTTACGGAACTGATATAAAAAAATGTTCCTTTCATCCTTTTCCATAAAATACTCATTCTATGTTTTATGGTTGTTTTACTACAAATATGCAGGGCATAAACAAAAGGAAATTTGCGATGACCCACGCGCATGGAATCGGTATAAGGTGGATAACAATTATTATAGCCGGCTTTGCAAAATAAAGTTCCGATATTAAAACTTAATAATTACTCAATTTTCCTTACTTCCCAGCTGAAAATTTAAATGGAAACCTCTTCGTTTGCTTGAAATAATTGAAAACATCTCTTTGTATTCCAGAGTGAAAAAAGCAATCTTCTCTGCAAAGGAGATTTCCTCCTTTTAAAAATTGCTAGACTGAGTTTAACTTTTGCTGATTATTTTTACGATTGGAATCCAATAAGACACAAAGAGGCCATTTTCATTATAAAAGGTCTTACTTCAACCCATCTGCGCAATGTTTATTTTGTTCACCATTTTAAGAACTGCACTTATTTCAAACTGATTTCCAACCATATACGTCTAAAATTTTTACACTCTATACAGTAAAAGCAAACATTTCAGCTTTGTTGCCGTATTCAACAAAAGAACTAAGCCATAACGCTCTTAAAAGTTTCTGCGTATAGAAGTTTGTTTGAAAGGGAAAAATTGCACCGAACGTTCAGTTTTTAGTTTCATTGCAAGTTGTCTTATGTGGATTGAACAATTTAAATATTTTCACAGACTGAATCGGAGCATGGAAAATTCTAAGTTACATTAATTGTGTAAACTGCGCCGATAAAACAAATTCGAGTTAATGCCTAAATGAAATTCAAATCTTCAATGGCGAAACTGCCCTCTGCAAACGTTTATTTCAATTTACGACATTGTTTTGTCAATAATCCGGAAAAAAAACGTGTGTCCAACATTAGTTTCAAATCTGAAACGATTTACTGGAGAGGCGGAAAAGGAAGCCTCGTGTCCTGGACAACCATGAAAATGTAATGTACCCTTAGGCTACGCCTATGGATTTCCACTGCCTTCGTGGTATGTCCAGGATGGCCATATGTCGGGAACCCATTATCTTCCAATAAGGGTTACCCTTCATAAAAACTTTCACTCCTCTTCCTCGTCAAGACAAAGGACTAAAGTATCCTCATTTTTGCCAAAATCAGACTACAGCTGCAACACCCTTGTAAATTATCCTTTCTTACCATTGTCTTAACTTTACGGGTTAAGAATTTGGAAAGTTAACATCTGTGGGTTACGTTGCCTATTGCCTAAAACCGGAGCACGCCTATGGGTACTGACCCCCATTTTTAGTACTTAAGATACCCCGAACGTTGTATTACTCTCTATTCTACTCTATTCAATACTATTCTATTTTCCTAATAATAACGATACGACTGATATAGCTCGACGCTCCCGAAATCTTGAAAATCCTGCATCCTTAACTCTTGACTCTCTCCATTTTAAATGCCAATTAAAGCCTAAGATCTTTAGTTTTGTAACGATTCAGTGTTGTGTGTGTCATAACGAGTGGAATAAAATCTACTGAAGTGTTCCCGAGTTTTGTTTCGCGAGTTCCATTACAAAAAACAGAAAGCAATTCTCCATCTACCGTCAAATCGGTCCCACACTTGGGGTTCTCTTGACACACCGCCCTATCGGCAGTTCGGACTCACCAAGACGATCTAACACCACCACGGGACAGACCCATTTTTCAGTCACATGCAGGAAGCGCCTGCTGTCCACGAGGCCGAGTGTTCTCACCTCTGCTGCTAATGGACGTTAGGTGAGATGCGACGTCCCTCTATGATCGACCTTTGCGTCCTAAACTATACGAAGACGATCCTATTGCAACTAATTGCGTTATGGCGGATATCTTACACAAACATAACTCAAGGTAGCGGAGATAAACTGGACCACCCTCCTATCTATGTATTTATGATCGACTGAGCACCCCGAACACCGATTCGAGTCGTTTAATAGGGCCATTGAATACACTTAGACCACATTTGTATTAAACGAACAGGGAACCTCAAGTAATCAACCTTCCGTCCATATCTCACTGAATTAACCCGCGGAACGGCTAACGCGTGCCTGCTTAAACCTGCGAGGTTTCAAAAAGAGATCAATGACAAAATGGAGGGATTTCCTCAGCGATTAGGGCACAAAAATGTCTGGTTCTCTTAAGCTTCAGGTCTAAACGTAATTTTGAAAAAAAAAGGTTCAAATCCGGACTCTCTGATGGTCCTCTTTGGGGGCAGTGCGCGAAAGAGGGAAATCGTGATATTCCAGCGTCTGTTCGTAATAAACACTTTACACACGATCTTTGCCGCAAGCCGGGGTGAGTCCAATTACTTCTTTAATTGGTTCTAATGGTGGAAAAAAAGAATTTTAAAGCAACGCAAGCGTCCATCGTGAATATTCCCACATGATATTTGTATGTGAGATACGTATTTTATCATTTGAAACAGGTGGAATGGCAGATGTAAAAAATGACGCGCCGTTCCAGGAGTTAAGCAAATATTTACAAACTTTCTCGATACATTTAAATTTTGGAAACTTTCCTGCATGGAAACTTTCCGGCTCTCAATCTTGTACCTGATCCTCTCGTGACTGCTGTTGTCAACAATAACTTATGCATGCAGATGTAGTAGTAGACTGGAGTGCAAGTACATTGCCTAGCAATCACTCTCTTTTTATGAGAACATCATCCGTGGCCTCAATGGCTTTCGGGTCTCATTGCTTACCCGCTTTCTTTAACCATGCAAAGAGAGAGGAGATTGAAGCTCTTTGAGGTGTGGAATTATTCCACCCTCCTCCTCTCCCCCCTCCTCTCCCCCCCCCCCTCCCCCTCCCCCTCCCCCTCCCCCTCCTTACCGGAGCTTGCAGTTTCGTACAAATCGGTGGCGCAATATTTTTCGATCGATATGTTTGTATATTTACTTGCAATTTAAACGCCCTGCCTCTGTAATTTGCTTGCCTGTCAGCGAAATATCAATATGAGTGAAACACGGACAAGAAAATAATAAATTTCTCCATATTGCAAGCTACGGAAAGACCCGTTTTCGATACCCAGTGCAGGTCAATGGTTTCTGGGTTTTGCTGTGGAGCGTATCATAAAGCATTTTATTAGCGTGTCACGAAAAACGCTGACAGCATGCGGTTCGTTTGTTTGCCATCGAAATTACAAACGGAATGAGATCTAGGAAAGCTGTTACATGCGAAGAACGAAAAAGGAGAAATCTTTGAAATGAAATGGAGTTGAATTATAATAAGTGGTAAAATGGAAACACGGAATATTTGCTCACGTCGCTTTGTAGAGCTATAGGTGAGTCACCAGGAACTGTACAGGGTGTCCCATTGTTCGTGGGATTATCGAGAACTCTCGCTTGGAGTGTGCGGGCGCTACCGAGAATATTGGAATGGGGGATAAACGTTTACAAAGTCGGACATTCTCCGTTAAAAAGTGACAAATAAACAGAGATTTTTTAAAATAATATTACATTAAATCGCTAGCGATAAAGAGTTACAGAAGGAGCTCCCTAATGTTAAACAACAAAAATATACAATTAACACATATTCAAAACGGTAACAACTCAATGGTCCAAAAGTATTGGGGCGATTCAGTTCTCACAAGCTCAGTGACGTTATAAGTGTTCCACCCAGGTGGAATGATTTTTTGGAAGTGGGGTAGTCCCACATCCAGAACGAAACGATAAACTTTACAATATAACACGAAAAAAAATTAATAATGTGTTGAGCGACCTCGTAGACGAGTGCACTCCCGTACACGTCTGGACATCGGCAAAATTAGATGATCGATGTCTGCTTGCTGCACCTCGTTCCAGGCAACTAGAACTTCGTGAATCAACTGTGCCTGAATCTGTGGAGGATGGGGCAAAGCGGATAGTCTTCCCTCTATCATATCTCGCACATGTTCGATGGGATTTAAATCCGGCGAACGGGATGGCCACGGCAAAACATTAACGCCAGCTTCTTGGAGAAAGTCCATAGTTCGACGGGCAATATGGGGACGTGCGTTGTCCTGATGAATGAATGAATCAGATTGTTGATATCAAGAGCATTATGGGTCATTCTAAAGGTATATAGCGGAATCTTCCCAATATTTTTGGATCAGTGAAAGGTCACTATTTTGATTATTTGTTTATTGCTAATTTTTGTTGTTAAATATTTAAAAACCCAACATGGGCAGAAAGGCCACGTAGGCCGATAGCCTCTTCTTATTTAAGAAGGAATTATATTGTTTATTTATTTATTTATATTTAAAAACTTTAACTATAGGTATTTATTGTTGGTGATTAAAGGCATTATTATAAAGAAAACTGTGTTTGTTTAACAACTTTCAATCGAGAAATACCTTATTTTATATGTAAGTGTTTATCGTCGGTCCCAACATTTTTGGCACTGACTGTATAATAAAGAAAAAAGTAGAAATAATAGTAAAAGTAGAACTCGGCTGTAAAGAACGCGTGCTGTAAGAAACACTCGGTTTTAACGAACGAACAGCAAAGTTCCGTCCAAGTTCCTATAACGATAATGTATTTTTATTCGGTTTTAACAAACTCGGATATAATGAACACTCGGTTATAGCATGCCGTATTTATTATTTTCTGAAACTTTAAGCTCGGTTATAACGTAGGGAGATGCTGCTGTGAGTAAGTTGTTGAAAATTTAAGCAAATGAACCAAAAAACCAACACATCTCTGATTTTGAGCAAATTATCTTAAATGAATATGACATGATTGATGAACATATGGAAGTTGCTGAATTTCTTAATGATAATGAGATTGTTCGAATAACTGCCAAAGATCAATATGAAAACGGTTCGAGTGATGAGTAGGAAGTTGACAGGAATGGCGAAGTTTTAATACCCACAGCTCAAGAGGTGCTTTATGCTTTGAAATTTGTAGCATATTATGTACGGAAACTCATCCAGAAAATTAAAACTTTTTAAACGCGACAGATCTTCTGCAAAATAAAGTAACTGAGGAGATATTGAAAAACCATAAGGTGCAGAGTCAAATTAGAGCCTTCTGATTTATCTAAACTTCGATTTTATTTAAGGTTTTTGTTGGAATTTTTGTTTTTTTTTCTAATTTAATATACCGGGTGATTCAAGAAGGTAGCACGACGTATTTTTAGACTAAAAATGGCCTTTAGATTCCAAAAAATTAAAAACTTAAGGGACATTATATTTAAAAATCGAAAATTGAGGTTATTTCCGGTTAGACCGGAAGTAATAGATGAATATCATTAAGGTCACTCAATTGCTTCTATTCTTATAGAGCTTCCTTCCAAATTCCAACTTTCTAAGTTAAAAAAAAAAGTTAAAAGAGCGACGCAGCTTCTTGAATCACCCAGTATATACTTATTTACTACAGCAAAAATTGTGCAATTTGGCATTTGATTAAAACAGCAATTTTGATTCAACAAGCTTTTTTTCGATCACCTATAACGAACCTCCGCATATAACGAACGACAGGCAAAGTACCTTGAAGGTTCGTTATTGCCTAGTTTTACTGCACTTAAAAATGGTTTACGCAATATTTGTGCTACTTTTTCGAAAAATAAATCATGACGTAAACAATTTTTTCATGGGTCCCTTTCTTTCTGTAATGTACAGTGAAATTGAAATTGTTGCATTTCGGGATCCCTTTTATAACTTTTTCATTTGAAAGTTTGTAGTTTTGAAAACAGATTCCCATATATTTTTTACATAGAGTTTAGTGGTAATATGAGAGTTTTTATTCATTTAACCATTTTTGAGAAATAAACCAAATTTATCTTTTTTTTTTAATGGAACACTGTAGTGTATTTGTTTAGTCTGGCGTGTCCCTCTTTTGAAGCGCTTGTCAGCAATATATGACACTATTAGGGAGCATTCATGTATAAAAGCAAAATTATAAATTTAGTATTGAAACAGACGTAATTTTTTAGGGTGCCTTGACAAAATATGCCTTAGTCATCTGCAGTCAAAAGCTGTTTTGATAGCAAATGCTTTGAGAAGAAAAGAAAAGAGCTGTAGACTATATTTAGAAGCAAATCGTACAGTTTTTGAACAAACTGCGACAAAATAGAACTTTTAATTATAATTTCTGTCTGTATTAAATAATTTTAATCTATTTAGTTAGGTGCATTATTAGTAACTTTTTTTCTGTATTTTACTTGTATTTCTGAATGCTTCCCAATAATGTCATATGTTACTGAAAACTGCTTCAGAAGGTAAACACGACAGATTAAACGAATGCAGGGAGTTCCATTAAAAAAAAAAAAAAGATAAGTTTGGTCTATATCTCAAAAATGGTTAGATGAATAAGAACTCTTATATTACCACTATATTTTGCGTAAAAAAAATACATTGGGAATCTGTTTTCAAAAGTACAAACTTCTTTCAAATAAGAAAGTTACAGAAGGGATCCCGAAAAGCAACGGTTTTAATTTCACTCTGTATCTGAGAAACCACAACACGCATGACAAAATTATTTACACCATGATTTATTTCTGGAAAAAGTGGCAGAATATTACATAAACCATTTTTAAATATGTTTACTTCTAACCGAGATTTCTTAATAATCCCATCAAAAATGGGACATCCTGTACATATTTCTACCTTGACACAAGAATACTAAAAGGAATATCGAATGAGCATTAAAAAATTGCTGACATGTTTTGTTATTGTTATACGGAGAATTTTAGACCTTTTTTTAAAAAATGATTTTCCTACAACTTCGTAACGTCAATTTGCTATTTTTCGTTTTGGTGGCACAGTACACTGTGATGTACGAGCAAGATCATGTGTTTAGAATTAAAAAAATCCAGGACAGTTTTCGAAAAATTTAGGACGGTTTTTCCAAAACACAAAAGTCATCCTGCACGCGAATTTTCGAAAAACCGTTATGCACACTTACTAAAAGTAAGATGAACTGATAATTATACCCGATCAACAAATTTGTCGTACTCTTCACTCTTTTGTAAAAAACTGAAGTTGCGAAAACGCTATGGTTTTGGATATTTGGACATACCTAGCATCCTCATCTTGAATGCACAGAATTTGAAAGTTAAATATTAAAATTAATAAGTCTACACAAGACTATATTTAATGTGGAAAATGGAATAATGGAAAAAATTATTTGAGACACACATAATATTTTAAAAAAGAAAAGAAAAATAATACAATTTTTTTTATTATTGGAAAATGACTAAAAAGCTTTCATATAAAACGGTAAATTCGTTATGACCTATTATCAACTATGAACTAAAAATATTTTCAACATGGAGACATCTAGATTCTATAGTAGGTATATCCAAAATGGTAGCACTTTCGTAAAATTCGTCTTTTTACAAAGCAGTTAAGTGTGATAAATTTATTGACTGGGTGTAACTATTAGTTCATCTACCCTTTAGCAGCTGTAAATAGCGCTTTTTCGAGAATTCGTATACAAGGTGGTTGTTTGGTGTGAAAAAAACCTACAAAATTTTTTGAAGACGGTCCTGAATTTTTTTAACTGTGAACTCATAGTCCGACTCATACTTAACCGTGTACTCTTTCACCGGAAAATAAAAAAAAATGCAATCTGGCAACGTAAAGTTAAAGGCAAAACCATTTTTCTATAAAATGTGCAAAACTTCCTGCATAATAACAATAAAAAACGCAAGTTACTTTTTAACGCTTTTGAAATATCTCTGCTACTAATCTCTTTCTTTGCTAGAAGTATGTACGGTTCCCCATGACTCACCTAGATATATTTAGAAGTAATTCTAAATATCTAGCGTGACTGCAGATAATTACTAGAAGGTGACACATTGAAAGCATTGTTTGGGTCCGATTTTTCAAACTGCTGGTAATATGCCAGCAAGACAATTTCCGTAAAAATGGAGAAATGGACCAATGTTTTGCTTTGAGTTTGCTGGAACGTATACACAATATATAAAACTGCTGGGACCGATCAGGCAGTCAGTTACATTGGGAGGTTAAGACGGCATGAACGAAGCTCAGCATAAAAACAGTAAACCTTATTTACTTGTCATTTACCTGCCAGCGTCCGTTGGATAACCAAAAACGTCCCATTTCAATTTCCATAAGGTGGACGATTGGTCCTATGAAAAATTATTTCCAAAACGGCCGCTCACTCATGTGCAGATAAATGGACAATGAGAATGTTCCACTCATTTATGGAACTTACATGGGTCGTGACAGGTCATAAAACAAGAAGGTCTAGTGCGTTATCTCTTTTATTTACAACAATTTCTAGATATAATTTAAGATCGCCATTTTCGATATTTCCATCCCAGCAAATATTTTAACTGGACTATAGGGTCAAATCCCTAGTTCAGCCGAAATTAGATATAATTTTGGATCTAAGAAACTATTGCCTAAACTTCTTAGGCCCATAAGAAAAGTTTGTACAAATTGCAACGGAAACTATCTTGAACTTGTTTTAAAGTCGGAGACTTGCTGCTTGCAACTGGTCCGTGGGAAGTTGACGTTCAAGCATACGTGGACGATCTTATCATGTCAATAAGAACTAACCACGGACAGGGGTTTCTAGTTGTTCAGGAAATACTCAATGTCAGTCGTGAATAGTACCTAAAGAAGCTAGTGCCGCTAAACACATGTAAGATTACAATTCTCACATTTACTAGGATACATCTTCCATGGAAGAACGTTCCATCTGCGTTTGGGATCAAAGAACCAAAGAAAGTGACGAACAGGGAAACGTAAATCGTTATGAATATACTACTTCCTCAAATAAATCGAATTGAGTGAGAGGACCTAAAAGTGGATCGAAGACATGGGATTCAGATAGAAGACTTTGTTAATAACACTTCAAAGAGAGAAAGGCACCAAGGCGAGATGGAATTGTGGCCGAAAGCTTTTAAAAGCTTGCAAAACGATTAAAGTTTGTCAGAGAAAATATGAATTAAGAGATAACTTTCCTTTAGAGAAGATTCCATTATTGGTGTATTGAATTTTGTGGACAACTGCACAGAATTTATCCTTCTTGTGTTGCCACAGGAATTGGTCTATGCTACTTCTACAAAGTGGACGCCACTTAATCTGCCCCCATCACTACACTCTTCGTTTCACTAAGCATATTTCATAAATTTGACGTAACAAAAAACAATTAGGAAGTCTTTTAGTTACTAATATTAGCTTGAAATGAATATCAAATTAGCTTGCAGTAAACTGACATTCCGCAAAAGTTTTCCTCATAATCTGAGTGGTATTATTCAAATTTATGCTGAATAAAATACCTGGAGACAGCCTTAATGCGATATTCCTTCGATATTCAGAACTCTATTAAGACTCTAAAGCTGAACGGAATGCTCCTTTGCCAATTTAATAAATACGGAACCAGCAACTTTCTGACTTAATATTCCACAACAACTTTGTTAGAAGTTCCGAATAAGGTACACAACGTTTCAATGTACTTCGATTTGTCCATTTCACCTCTGCGAAGTTCGAATCGTAAGTAAACCAAAAGTAAGCAAAAACTGGAATTTATCCAAGATGCGCTATAAAGTGGGAATGGGGAACAGTTTTGTGCTGGAACAGTTCTGACTATGACATATCGTTTCACTTGGGTGTGTCGGTTAGCGCAGATAGAGCCAGTTATTCATGCATCAGTGCTCTTCACGCGATATCCTATATAGGTTAAAAGACACCTAAAAATACTATATTGCAGTTGAGAGAGTTGCATCATAAACGGAAGCTTTTAAGCAATGCACGTAAGGAAACTATGGAATCGATAAGTCGTTTTTCCTTCTCTCCTTTGGAGACAAATTGTTAAACTGAGCTTGTTGGCGGCATGGATTTGTTGGCGAATATCAGGTCTACCGGAAAGTTCTGTCCGATAATTTCGTTTCAAGTCTAAACATGTATGCGCATACTCTCCTGAGCCATATCTGACCGAGTTTCTTTACAACTGCGTGTGCATACATGCTTCCTTCGAAATTAACTACTGTAAAGATATCTCACGTCATTACTGAGCTAGGCGAGGTCGTGAAAACGTGGGTACTAATGAAATTCATTTGAGGTCCTGAATGTTGCATGAATTCCAACGGGGTAGAAATGCTACCGAAGCATATCGAAATTGGGGAAGATGCTGTTTCAGGAAAAACGTGTAGGAAATGGTTAGAAGAATTTAAAGCAGACGATTTCGATCTCAGTGACAGGGCACGCTCTGGGCGGCCATCTCTGATTGATGATGATATTGTAAAGACCATGATACGCCAAGATCTAACAACATCGGAGATCGCGGAGAAACTTATCTCATCTCACCAAATCATTTCAGACCACATTCTGGAAACTAGGATTGGTCTATAAATATTCCAGATGGATGCCTCATGACTTAAGTGACAAAAATTTGCATGGCCGCATCGTCATAAGCACATCTCTGCTTGCTCGGAACAAAAGTGAACCTTTCTTAAACCGTATGATTACTGGCGATGAAAAGTGGATTACGTATGGAAACATTGTAAGGAACAAAGCGTACTGTGATTCCGGACATCTTACCCCCTCCGCTCCTAAACCTGGACTGAGCCTTAAAAAGAGAATGCTGTGTGCACGGTGGGACATCCAAGGGCCTATCCAGCACGAGCTTTTGAAACCCGACAAAAAGCTCAATTCGGATAAATACTGTTGGTAAATGGATGAGTTAAAGAAAGCACTCCAAGAAAAGATGGATGATGGAAATGTTCAACAGGAAGTAAATCATACTGCACTACCAGTCAACACGCAGCTTTGGCGACTCGCTAGAAAATCGCAGAGCTAGGCTGGGAAACTCTCGCATCCACCATACTCTCCAGACCTTGCACCCTCTGATTTCCATTTGTTCCTCTCTTTGCAAATTTTTTTGGCAGGAAAAAAGTTCAAAAATGAAGAAGATGTCAAAACAGCACTTCTTGAGTTTGTCGTCTCCGAAGACAAGGCAAGAAGTCATAAACAATAATGGAAATTATGGCGTACAGTAAGTATTGTTAGATGGATCAAAACCTGCATAATTTTCTTCTTCTTCACAAATGGATAAAACTTTCCAGTAGATCTAATAGTTTAATTTTATTATTATTACTCCTAAAAGAACTTATATGCCTCGCTTCCTTCATTAATAAAAAAAAATTGTTAGTTGAATTTTCAAATTGCCTTTGAGTTTACTTTAAAGTACAAAAAATATATTAATTTTTAATACCTGTAACCCGGAAACTCAGGATTTTCCAGCACATTATGTTTATACAGGGTGCGCTTTGAATAGCCCTTGGAACTCTTGTGAGTTTATTTGGGATTTCAGAGAAAATCAAAAATGAATTTTAAAATTAGAGACGACCCTTCAGGGTGCGCCAAAAAAGCAGAAGGTCACGAAGTATCTTTTTGTTAAATGAAACCACCTGCACCTTTTTTTTCGTTACAAAACCTGTTGTTGATCTTATGTTAGTTTCTGGATTTCTTTGTTCCCTCCGATGCAGCGACTCCAAGTTTTAAAAAAAATCAGTCATTTGCTCTGCTTAACATGATGGATTCTCATGTAAAATTACCTTAGAGAGAAAGAATACTCTTTTAGCCAAAAATACGTACAGGGTGTTCACAGTAATAACTTTACTTTTTTTTTTCTAATAGGATCATGTGTTTTTTGTGACGTAAATTTTCTTCGTTACGACATAAAATAATGTCAGATTTATCTTAACTATTAATGAAATTATTAATTATTTCAAGAAAATTTGCATTAATGGCCGTTTGCCTAAATGTTTAGCATGCGTTGCCGTAGCTTCAATGTTGTTTTTCTTTTAATTTTGACAGCTCATTGACGTTTTGACTAATTCTTTTTACATCGAAACCATGGCAACGCATGCTTAACAGTTTAAAGAAATAATTAATAATTCCATTAATATTTACTATGGACATTATTTTATACCACAATGAAGAAAACTGAGTTTTCTTTCACCCCACATCATGAAAAACACACCATCTTATTTGAAAAAAAAAAGAAAATTTAAGTTGCTATTGTGAAGACCCTGTATGTATTTTTGACTGAATGAGCATTCGTGCCCGCTAAGGTGATTTTATGTGAGACTCTGTCCTAAAATTATCAAAATCTGACTTAAGCTAATTGTAGTATTAATTTTTTTATGAAGCACTGCAAACGTCTAAAATTTCCTTTAAAACGTCACAGTTTGAGGTAAATTCATCCCACAGTAAAACAAATCTAGGAATTAATACAAGATAACGAGTAGGTTCTATCACGTGAAAAAATGCAGGGAGTCTCATTTGAAAAAATGACACTTTATGACGACCCATTTCTTTGGGACATCCTGTAGGGTTGTCCCTAGTTTTAAACCCTCATTCGTCTTATACGTACGCGTCCGCATAATTGATTTTCTCCTGAAAACACGAATAAATCCATAAGGGTCCGAGAGGCTGTAAAATGGACACGCTGTATAACATACTTGACTTAAAATGTGTTTCCCCGCCTAATGCGCGAGCTGTGCTAGCACAACTGCCTCATCTGGGACATAGTGCCATTGTCTCAAAAGTAACCTATTCGGCCTTATTCTTATATTACTTACAATATTAAAAAAAAATCTGATACTCATCGTAATGTTTTCAAGGGGGTAATAATGGCGTTAACAAGGATTAAAATTTTCCTTCTTATGCGCATGCCGTATCCATATTTTTAGAATCTGAAAGAATGATCTATCGAATTGTAGAAAAATCAATAGGGTGTTTTAACAGAAATTTCCTAATTTGAATTTTTTCCCTAATTTAGCAATGCTCTTTTAATTCATCCAATACATTTTCCCATAACATCGTTTATTTATTTATTTATTTTTTTATTAAGATTGTAGTGCCTCAACTTCTTGGGTTATTGGCATTCAACATACATTTGACAGTATACAAAACGTTCTGAGTAGAGGTACATATCAAGTAGAAATGAAGATTACGTTTAGACGGAGCTAAAAAGATCGGTTGACTTCAGGAATTCTATGGTTGTCCTCTGATCTACTGTAGAGTGCAAGTTCTTGTGCAGTTCATCTTTAATTTGAAAGGAGATCCTATTGGCACTATACATTGGACACTTTGTGATGATATGGTCGACTGTCGGCAAGACATTGCATCTGTCACATTTTGGGTGAGATGTCCTTTCCATTAGATGACCATGAGTTAGTCTTGTATGTCCTATTCTTAGTCTTCTTATGGCCACAGTGTACTTTCTGTTTAGTTGAAGTTGTTTAAAAGGGAGCAGAGATGGTTCAATCCGGGACAGTTTCGCGTTGGATGGATTCCAGAGGTTTTGCCACTTGCTTTCAATAGTTACTTTAAAATATTTATTTACATCCTTCGGTAGGTAAAAATGTTGCTCTATGACCTGTGAACGGGACGCATTTCTCGCACTCGAGTCCGCAAATTCGTTACCTGCTATTCCGATGTGTGATGGGATCCATACCAAATGGATCTTGGAGTAGTTGGTAGACAAGGTGTGGATGTCATCTTGAATGTTTTGAATTAGAGGATTAGAGCTGTAAGGGTCCTTGATTGCTTGTATTGCACCTAGCGAGTCCGAACAGATAGCAAACGTTTTGTTGTCTCCATTCAACACTTTCACTGCTCTATAGATTTCGAACATTTCACCAGTATAAACGCTGCTCATTTCCGGAAGACTAGAACTTACCACCAGGTCTCGCGCGCTCGTGACTGCCCATCCCACACCCTCCCTAGATTTTGAAGCATCCGTGTAAAGTATACTATTCGGTGCAAATGAATCAATGATTTGTTGGAAAGAACGAGTGAGAAGGATAGCTGATGAGTCTCGTTTGCTGTATTGATGAAGGGATAAGTGAAGGTCCGGAGGTATCCCATTCCATGGAGGTGTGGATGTCATATAGTGATTGAACATCGCTTATTGCAATACCTTTAAATGCAGTTGAGACTTTCCAAATTTTAAACCATTTTTTTACTCTCTAAAATACGATTTTTTTTTCTATTTAATCTACTTTGCATTTAAACCGTTTTCAAAATATTCGTTCATTCCATTGTTATAATATGGGACGCTTATTTCCTGGGGCGGTTGGACGATCTATTACGGAAAAAGGTTCTCGAGGCATGATGAGTAAATTAAGCTGCTCAAAAGATGTTGGCGAGGGCAAAAGTCAATTGAGAGACCAAACTGGAAGAAGGTAATGTTTCCCATTTACATTTCGGGCAATTAGGCAGTTGAAATCACAAAGTGGATTAAAACAGTTTTAATTATATCGTTTCAATTAATTTTATCCCTGCAATCAGCGTTTTCGGCTTTATGTTTGTAATGATATTTAAACATTTATAATATCCTCGATTTCTCTGATGATAGTTGTGTGCCCACAAATCAACTGGATTGATTTTGACTACTGTAAAACTGGAAACTTTGCAAACTGTAAATAACTTTAAAAATAACAATTTAGCAACGTGACGAGAGAGAGAATAAGTTCTATGACGTGTTCATTACTGTGGTGTAACCACTGAAGGTGACGTGAGTGGCGAGCGTCAAGGTGAAGAAGATAATGCGGGATATCGTGGATTTTGCAATACAAAGCCGATTATTGCTATTTCAATTTTAAACGTGCTCTTTGAGTCATTTCTTCAATAAACGTAAATTCAATAACGTTTTTCTGAATTGAAGATATTTTTTTTAATAAGTCGCTCGAAGCGAGCAGACAACGCTGCCAATGGTTCAGGACGCTTTTTGGCCTTGTTGTACGTACAAGGTGTTATTGAAGTACGAGGCCAAACTTCAAGGGGAGATTCTTTGAGTGATCCCACGACAAAAAGTTCATATAAACATACAGTCAGTCAAAATGAAACTCGTGCATCTATATAAATTTTTGCGAAAACTGCAAAACTATGTTCAAAACCGACGATTAAAAAAAAATCGATTGTACTTGATAAACAATCTATAAATAAATACAACAATTCAAGAAATTTTATAAAAAGCAAAATAACATTGCAATTTTTTTTTATTTTATAAATTTTTTGAATTGTTATATTAATTTATAAGTTGTTCATCAAATAAAATCTATTTTTTCATTTGAAACCACCTAATTTGAACATTTTTTTACAGTTTTAATAAAAATTTGTAGGTGTACAAGTTTTACTTTGATTATGATAAAGCTTCGTTCTTAAGATGTACGGTGTCAAAAATTTTTTTAATTAAATACTTGAAAAAATCCAAAATAATTAAAAAGCGCAAATTAGTGTGACATTGAAACTTGGTGACAATTTTCAATTTAGTACATAGAAGTTTTTTAATTAAAAAATATTGGCCTTCTTTTCCTAATGGAATGCACAGCGGTAAGGCCGCAAATTTAAGAAAAATCAAACAAGAAAATCGTTTTGTTAAAACTACATTTAAACAAAGGATAAATAATTTTTTTTTTAGCAGAAAATAATTTAGCTACAATTAACATGAACCTTATGATAGTTGCTGAAAATGTTCTTCTTCAACTTCAATGCCAGCTTTAGCTCGCCTTAACATCGATTACCAAACACGTTGAAATTCTCGGCGTATGTCTTATTTAATTACATAAATCCCGGATCCGTAGGATTAATTGTTCTTCAGTGTTGATTAGAGCTGCATAAACGAAGGACTTTACATGCCTCCGAAGAGAACAATCTAACGGATTTAAATCCGACGACCCGGGAGGCCACGACTGTGCTTAATGCGAAGATTTTTAAAAAGTCAGTGGCGCATAAATGGCAATAATAACTATAAAAACAGTGCTAAATTTGAACAAAATCGGGTAACGATTTATTGAGATTTTTACGAAAAGAACGATTTTTTTTAAGTTTGACACCCTGTATCTTGAAAACACAGCGTGACCGGACCGTTGCTTATATAAATTTTTCGTTTTAAATTTTCTTAAAGAATCACCCCTTGAAGTCTGGCCATGCACTTAAATAAGACCCCCTATAATTTGGTTAAATCATTATTTCACGTAACAAGTCTTACGCTTTCTTGTAGAAAATTTTCCAAATAGTATATACTATTAACAGAAATGATTCAGACGTAATTATTTCCTTTGTGTTATCCTGGAATGGCCGAGAAAGAACTTAGATAATAGACATTACCGGGACTATAGAGCTAAAATTCGTAAGGCTACTTTACTTGCTTGAGACAAGAGGCGCAGCTTTACAGACCCAGAATAACCCAGGATAACTCAAATCCGCAAGAAAAACCATCGCAATAAAAACTATCGCATTAAAGCAAGTTGAGCCATAACTGCATGTACAGATTTCTGACACCATTAACTCAGTGGCAAGAGTAAGTGCGTTAGTTAGGCAGTATTCGGACACCAAAGGAATATATGAAAGTTTCTTCTTCATTGAAAACTTGGCTGGGAAATATGGGTGAAAGGATTTACTAACAGGCACAAATACTTGTCTGCAAAACTTCATTGCGAAAATCTCTCAAAAATACAAAAGAAGAAATGGGGGGACTGTTACCATAAGTTGAGATTGTCAGTGGATGGCGTATCTACTGAGAACATTTTAAACCACATCGGAACCTATCTCACTCATGATCCTGGAATAGTAAAATGTATTTTTCGGCATAAAACCTCCTGAAAGGCATACGAACTCCCACAAAAAGTGTCATATCTCTCACGTTTGCCGTAATGGCATCTGGAGAGTTACTTTCTTTATGTGGTTTTCAAAGTATCACATCAACTGAAGAAAGCGACTACGAGGACCTGGAAAATATATCAGTTACCGAATTCGAGAATATACGACAAGACGCAAATATGGGCAAAATTTGGGAGTTCAACAACTTCGATATTGGATCTTACGTCGTAGCACTAATTTTAATAAAAAAATCATTAAAATGTTTCATTTGAAGGGAGGGGGGGGGGGGTCAGAAAGAGATGGTGACGATGATAATTGCGAGATAACATTTCTGAAGGATATTCTAAAGAAGGAATTTCTATTTCCCTAGAGAGATGACATCTCTAATGTTTCGTTAAGCAAACTTGAAAAACGTTTAGAAGCTGCTGTCAAGAGCAGAAGAAGTTGCTTTTTCTCTAAACAGACTCCGGAATTGCACATTGTAATTTACTTTGTTTCGATCAAATATAATAACATCTAAGACTGTGCACAAGGGCGTTCAGAGAATAAAATTTATATCTTTCTTGCTTGACTTGATATTAGCGTTTTTTAAAACAATACAAATAGAGTCTGATTTAGGTGTACGAACAACCAACAAATCCGCTCTATATGAAAACCCGAAGTGAAAATACGTTATTTCTTCATAAAAGTGTTTGTTAAGCCCCTTTTCACGCAATTTTTACGATAATATTTTTATTGTTTTTTTTTGTAGAATTTAAGTTGAGCTTTCTTGTTAATTGTTTGAAATGCGAGGAGTGGAGATTTATTATTGAAATTAACACCTTATAGGACTGAATCAAACTTAATAAATGATGGAACTAAGGTTGGTTTAATGTGAACTAAGGCTCGTTTTGACTTTTTCCCCCGCCGAATCCACACCATGTTGTAATTTGTTTGCACTTTACTAATGAAATATCAAGAAGTAGTAGGGGGACAGTCGGGAAAGTTTGAAATCATACTCAAGAGGAATATTTCTATGATCTTAGTCTGCGGAGAATAAAACCCACGTTCTTTGTCAATTTGATGTGAATATAGACTTTTTCTGCCTGGGTGAAGTTGAGATGTTGCCATAAAACGTTGCACATCCCTTTCTTGCTTTTTCGGCTATACAGGGCGTTTCAGAACAGTATGTCATAAATTTAACGGGTGATTCTATGAGTGATTTTGAGAAAAAAGTTTTATATGAAAATGGGTCCGTTTTCGCTTTCTGCCTGAAATACGAGGTGCTAAGATTTGCTATAATTTTTTTTCTTAATAAGTCCGGACCTGCATTAGATATTTCCATCAAACTTGGGGGGCGTAATTTAAGTGTAGAAACACATCTTTTAAGAGAAAAACGAATTTTCAAATGCAAGGAGTGGCGTCCCCACGGTTATGTCCCTGATTATTTTTTGTGAAAAGTATGCTACGCCGCTGCTTTACAAAAAAGTAAAAATCGTTTTCCTAACGGAGGACATTTTCAGCAACTTATTTAGTTTTTTTTTGTTTAAATGGTCGTTATAAATTGCTGCAAGTTAAGTATTGTTAGGGGCTAATTTAGTCGTTATTGTAACTCACAATGTTAACTAATTCATTTGTTGTTTGAAAACGTTTGATGTTACGAAAAAAAATTTAAGAGACTATTTCTTTAACAAAAACGAGTAGAACTAAGAAAGCGATTTTAATTTTTCGAAAAAGCAGCGGCGTAGCATATTTTTCACAAAAAATAATCAGGGCTGTGGCCTCGGGGGCGCCACTGTCTGCATTTAAATGCTCGTTTTTCTCTTAAAAGATGTGTTTCTACACTTAAATTACGTTCACCAAGTTTGATAAAAATATTTAATGCAGGTCCGGACTTGGTAAAAAAAAATTATAGCAAATCTTAACACCCCGTATTTCAGACAGAACGCGAAAACGGACCCATGTTCACATAAACTTTTTTTTTCAAAATCGCTCATAGAATCACCCCTTAAATTTGGGACATATTATTCTGAAACATCCTGTATGGTGTGAACTCCGATAAATGAATGGTATTCGTGACCTTCCTGGACATTAATACGCATTTGCATTTTTAGTGGACGAGGTTGTGAAATTTAATGGCAGTTCGATTTTTTCAGTTTCGAAAAAAGGAGGGGGAGCTGCCGATGATTTAATTTTAACTGATTTCGTTAAATTCGTAACCTTTATGACGCAACTTTTGCCACTGATGATAACCGATATAGCGGTCAAACTGATTCAATTTGCTTTTAAAAAATTCCCTGAGCGGATCCCGATTCACTGAGGTATTAGTGCGTTTGCGACTGCAATTATCGTAATTGTTGCAGCATGCGGATGCACCGGTTCGCAGCAACAAAAGACGCCACGCTAATTTTCTCTTATGACCAATTTATGGTAAAAAAAAAAAAATGGCCGTTACAAGTTGGGTAACAACAACGACACTCTTAATTTAAGTTTATCAGCATTAGTCGAGTCCAACCCTCACCTCGTTATGACGTTATTAGTTATGCACAGTACATTAAAACTAGGTCAACGAAGTCCCGGCAACACGGTTCTATGTGAAAAAACCGATGTTAAAATGGTTAGGGTAACCCAGAATAATATTCTCCAAACAAGTTCCAATCCAAACGCCATCCGGTGCAATAAAATCCTTAAATAGTAGTGGCCACAACAATGTTAGGGTCGTTACATTTCCCATGTTCTGCCTTAGCATTAGGAAGGCTACAATAAAATGGACCGATAAAACTAGACTATTGTTGAATATAAAGGCATCGATAATCGAGATTGCATCGTTTCCGCTACAATGTAGCTATTAGCTTTTTGTCAGCTTACCGCGACATAATTCAATCAGATATCGGTTTCCTCTTCGCCATTCTCGGTTTCATTTGATTCTATATCGCTATTCCGGAACAAAAAGGCCGAATTGTTACGTATGGAATTGAAATGTCACGAACCGTTCGAAAATATAATTGATTATTCTACATGCCGGGCGATCAAAAAAGATTAATTATATCACGTGGTCGCACTCACGTACGTGTGTAACAGCGTTATGTAGCAAACATGGCTTTGATATCTCCATATTTTAACGAAGTAAACGGCACAACCGATTTTTTTTTCCAAATTTTCGTGAAACTTGGTCTCCAGCTTAAGAAACAAAAATTACATAAAATCAATGTTAAATGTACACGTGTATATAGGATCCAGTAGTCAAATCAGCCACCCTGTAGAGAATTTTTAATCGTTTTGCATTGTGTATTCCGACCAGATCGAGACTCTATCGGAACGATTGTAGATTGCAAATAGAGTTACGGTTAAGTTATTGTTAAGGTGGTGATGTACCCCTTTGGCACGCCCATGGTGGGCTTTGGTTGGTGCGTGAGAATGCCCACCGAGGTGCTTTGTCGGCGTCAATATTACATATGATAGGCTTTGTCGGCCCTAATATTGCAGAGGCAATTGCCTCCGACGAAGGGCCTCATATTAGCTTCGGCACCATGATCCAATGCGGTGGGTAGTGCACGTGGTGCCGATGGCACCCCCAACCAGGATGCGTCCACGGCGCGCCGCCAGAGGGATTGGAATTTGAGACTTTCTCGAAGACGAGGAATTCCTATTCCAGCTCCGATTCCTATTGATATTCGATTCTCTTCACGGGAGCACCTTCAAGAGTTACATTTGAAAGTGAAGACCAGAGCCGCGTCCACCCTCGCAAACCCATTGTTGATTTATACCCTCGACTAACGAAATAAAAAACCTACATGCATATCGGCCAAATTGATCAAATCAAGGTTTTACTAAATTAAAACAGCGAACAGCTTTTTACTAGTAGATGTTGAAGAGTTGCCATGAATGATAGAGCTGATGGTCATGCGTTAGCTTCCTTTCCCGTTTTTCATTCAACACTCTCAAGAATTTTCTCAGTCCCTCCAGGATCGTCCATATTTCCTTACCTTCCCACACATCTACTTTAGGAAACGATCTCACTTGTAGGTGTTTTAAACTGAGGTTCTGTTGGTAAGACTTGCTTGGAAGGGTTGTTAACAATTGGTTCCGTCTTCATATTGAGCGTTGGTGGAGATGTGTGTGATGAAGGGCTGGATTGTATTGAGATACATCACCTTCTGAAATATCATGGCAAAATTGCATTAGCCGTGGTTTGGCATGGAAGATGAGATGACGGAGTAAATTTCCATTTCATTAATTTCGGATATACTATGTTCTGTTGTCCGTCTCATGTTTGTGTGTCCTTTCTTTATTACATGCCATATCAATTGGAGCAGCCTTTTATGTAAGACGGTTAAGACCCTTTAACATTTGTACGTCACCGATGGAGCAATACGGTGATCAAATTTAAATTGACTGTAGCTGTACAGGGTGTCTCATAACTATAAGATCAAACTTCTAGGGATTGTTCGGCGCAACGATAAAGGACATCTAAGTATGAGAACGACGTGTTTACAAATGTCTCCCTAAAGGGTTACGGTTGTACGACGCTTTAAGAAAATTATGTGCAAAAATGTTTTTATTGAGTTTTAGTACGTTTCATTTTAATTTATTTCTACAAAATAACACCACAGTAATTGTTCAAAATGTCATCCTTGAATTTCATTACACAAACTTAAACGGCGTACATGGTTTCTGTGGATTTGACTAAAAATTCGTTAATCGTTTTGAATGAGTTGAAATTGATGAGCAGTGATTCGTACATTCAAGTTTGGCTTTGTTTTCACTGGCCTTTTACAAACGGACACTTTACATGTACCCACAGAAATATATCTAAAGGTGTTAAATCGGGTGGTCTCGGGTGCTACGGAACTGAACCACCTCTGCCGATCCGATATTGTGTGAACTTTTAAATATTTAACGGGGGCGTTCAACTTCAAAAAGATTTTGAACAATCACTCAAATATCACTTTGTACAAACAAATTGATAAAATTTTTGCCCATAAGTGTCTTAAAACATCATGAGACCGTAGTGCCTTAGGGAATCATTTCCGGACACGCATTCTTATACTCGAATATCTTCTATTGTTGCCCTGGACAATCCCTAGAAGTTTGGTGCTGACACGCCCTGTATAGTGTGTAAGGTGACGATTTATTGTCTAAGGTCTAGGAGTTTCCGCCATTAATGTTGAAAGTTGAATGCCATTTTTCTGTGCTTTTTAAGCTTTAGAGCACTTGTTTAAAAAATTTAAAGTCATTGGCCCACCGGAATGTACTATTTAAAGCTGCCTTGAGATCCACAACATTGAAGTACCTGTTGTCGAATTTTTCCTTTTTTGGAGGAACAAATTCAGTCGGTTCAGTATTCTCTTCCGAATCTATTGTTTCTGCACTCTGAATTACCGAAATGTTAATGTGTATGTTGTTATTAGGAGCATCTACGCATGTCGGCCTCAATGTCAACATCGCGTGTATTGTCGAAGGGAAAAAGTAAAATTCTAGTCACAAAACAGTTTTTAACTTGGCTAACTGGACTTTCATCCCCTCGAAGGAAACGAATCGCTGAGAAGCGCTGACACAAGCGATCGAGTGGCACTGTTCGGCGTTGTGGCGAAATCGTAATCCTCTAAGGGGTTTTGCCGATGGATCAAGAGGATGCATAAAATATTCAACTCAAAAATAATTCATATTTAATAATTTGGAATACTTCACATGGTAACCACATAAAGCAGCTCTTTTAGGTAAATTTATTATGTTAAATTCTAGAGGGAGCATACCAGGTTGAATTCTCCCCTTAGCATAAAATTTGAGACCTCAAGCAACAAAATACTTGTCTAAATTTGAAACGTGCCCCCATAAAAACGCTTTATGTTTCCTGGAACAACATACATAACATGGCCTGTGTCGAGAGATATTTTGAAATAAAAGAGACAAAGCAGAAAAAGTGATGTTGCGAAGCAGCATAAACTTGTGATCTATGGAAATATGAAATATCGTGTCGTATATATTTTGTCACAACAGTTTCGGGTCAAGATTAAGTTAGCGTTATGAATACGAATGCTGTGTAAAACGCCAGGGAGGCCAAAGTAAATAGAATTGAATTTAAAACGTTGTACCTGAGGAATACCGTTCGGCGAAACGTATCTGTTTAGAAGTTTAGTAATTCAACGCGGAATTAAACCTTTAAACAAGAATAATTAAAATTTTTATTAAAAAAATGCAAATCCTTCCAGTTCCTGTCAGAAAGATGGATACCAGCGTCGACAGAGGAAATATTTCAATGGTAAAAAGGAGGATTTATCAATGTCACATTGTTCAAGCTCAACTGGTTTGCGTGGATCTACAAAGTTACCATGATCTGTTAAGGAGGAAAGACGGAGGGAGAAGGGATTTGCCAGGAATATTCACGCCGCCACTTATTCGCATCCGTAATATCTACACTGACTTTCAAAAAAACCGCAACACCAAGAAGAACGCACTGTATGTATTTGAAATTTTGGTATGATTTTAGACTTGTAAAGAGAAAAAAGTGATAAAAATTTCAAGTTCGTATTTTAATGCGATATGAAGTTTTTCTTTACTGTTTTATCTGTGACGATCGTTTTTTTGAAAATTTTTTTACAGGCGGATAGCGATAAAGGTACTATTGTTAGTACCATATTGAATGTGTGGTAGTACAAAATGCCTTGTGTACGCCAAAATGCAGTTTATCGGCAGTTAACCCCCTTGGAAAGGGGAAGAATTGTTGGTATGCATGAGGCAGGTTTACCTTTCCGCGAAATTGCACATAGATGGGATCGAAACGCATCAACAGTGCTAAGAGCTTGGTCTAACGAAGAGTCAGTAAATCGTCATCGTGGTAGTGTCCGTCCAAGAATGACGCGAAGACCGGCGACTTCGTCGTTCAGCGACAGGCGCCCCGTTTGAACCAATTCCGTCTCTTGGTGCTGACTGGGTAGCCACCCTAAATCGAAGGGTCTCCCTTAGTACCATGTATCGCAGAATTCGAAATTTTGGACTAAATTCATATCGTCCTATGCGTCGGCTTCCATTATCACGAAACCACAGGGTGGTCCGACTGGAGTGGTGTCGTCTGAGAGTGCAATGGGTGGATGAGTGGAGAAGAATCGTGTTCGGTGATGAGAGGCGATTTTGTTTATGGCGATCTGATGGACGGTTACGTGTTAGAAGGCGCAGAGGAGAGCGATTAAATTTGGACTTTTTGAAAAGGCGTCATTCTGGTTTAACACCAGGTGTCATGGTTTGGAGTGCCATCCAGTATGGTAGTCGGTCTCCTCTTGTTTTCATTTATGATAGATTAAATGCTCAGAGGTACATTAATAGTGTCTTAGAACCGGTTCTTGTACCATACATGCACGACCATCCTGAAAGCACATTTCAACAGGATAATGCGCGACCACACGTAGCCAACGATACTTTGAGGTATTTGGAAGCTGAAAATTTGGATACTTTGCCTTGGCCAGCTCGGTCTCCAGATTTGTCCCCAATAGAGCATGTATGGGATTTAATGGGTCGGAGACTTCAACGTTTAGCTCGCCCTCCGGAGACCATAGATGAACTCCGCGAGCAGGTGCAGATTGCCCGGGATACAATACCACAGGAAGATATTGACAATTTAATTTTAAGCATGCCACGTCGCTTACAGGAATGTATTAACTTAAGAGAAGATACCACCCATTATTAAATTATTATTAAATTTTTTCACTTATTCACAATAATTTTCTTTTGATATTTTGATCGTTTTTATCTATTACCCAACGGAATGCCAGAATTTCAAACATGTACGATGTGTTCTTCTTGGTGTTGCGGTTTTTTTGAAAGTCAGTGTATAGACTGTTGGACAAAATGAACTCACCACTAAAAATATGCAACAACTTCGAGGCCAAATAAACCCTAATTCTAAATTAGTTTTAAAAAATTATTATTCGATTTTAGTCATTTGAATGGAGCAATTACATCGTGTACTCAAATTGTTGGGAAAACTTCATTATTATTACACATTTGGTGGAAAAGGCCCATAGTGTTCCTTCAGGAATTCTTTAGGTGTCTGCGGATCATTCTAGCGTTTAAGAAACATTAACTTTCTAGCGGCATATTTCCGCATAACTATCAGGTTTTTACCGCTATTCTAATCAGGGAATTATGGAGTACTGGATAAAATTCATGTATTTTTTCTTTGATTATAACATTTTTTAAATTTATTGCGAGTGAGCTGCGAGTCTAATTAACCATCCGTTGTGAATGTTCTCACTTCTCGGATGGATTGTTCAAAAAGACAATTCTTAATTTTCCTGATAACGTTTCCAGCTGAAAGTTGTCTAAACTACGTGCCATGAAGTATCCACTGTCTTCAGTTTCTCTCAAGTTTCAATTCATTTAATTTCTCTTGTTAACTGCAAACAAGCGTATTGAAGCAAAATATAACATAACAATATTTACACTAAATCCGAAGCGAGGACCAAAACCTACTTGTAATGAGAAAGTAAATGAAACAAATTAAAAATAAAATTTAATTTGCAGTTGGAAAAAATTGTAAATTTTTTTAGAGGCCTCAAATTCCTTCGCTTCTAGTGATTTCGAAGTGGTTCAAAAAGCAAAATATTATGGAAAAACGCGAGAGAAACATTTTTTTAGGCGCTGGAATAGTGCACGAGGGGTTCGAAAGTGTACAAAAAAACAGATTTAAGTCAAATTTACGCGGTATGTAATGATCATGGACTTTCGCTTCGAATATAAGGATATGAAGTCCGATTCGGGAGATTTAAAATTTTAATTTTAGGTCCATTCTGCGTGAATCACAAAAGGTTTTGATGTTATATAATATCAATCTTCAGTACAATTTTAGTGGTGCGATAATTGCATACAGTGGTTTATTTAACAGATTCAGAGAAGGACCGACAGGTCCTTAAAATTAATGACCAGACGCACTCATCGTTATACGATAGTTCTTCCTTCGAAAACCTAAATTGGAGCGTCTTCTATGATCTATGCATTGTGTTGATAGCTGATTCAACAAAATACGTTTAATTTATTTCAAAAATGTCACGTGGATTCTCTTTGAGTAAAAGTGACTCATTTTATGCTTCGTGAAATGTTTAAAGTCATATTATAAGGAAAATAGCTGTTGACTGTCCAAATACACAAAGTGTATACAAAAACTATACATATGTTTTGCAGCCTGAAACGACATCAATGAGGAGTCGGCTAATGTTAGTGTTAACTTTATGGTAGACTTAATGGTTAAGCTCACTTTCCTGTGTTATGTTTCATCTACGTTTATCATTAAACGAAAAACACGAATTTCCAGGTCTCTCAGTGATATCACTGTGGTCAAAGGTCGAGTGTGCTGTTGGACATTAAAATGCATGTCTGAATAGTAGATTGTAAAGAAAGTACGTCGAAATACACCAACACACCAAATGAGATATCGAGAGCTACGTATGGAATAATTGTCCACTGCAGCAACATAGTTTTAATTTATTTACAAACTTTATTTTGTATAATATAAACATGGAAGCCAATAAAATAAGTCGTTATTCGGATATCTACCAAATCAAAGTTCTCGCGAACCGCTTTATACAAAGTGATCGTTCAGCTCAGCGACAGAGTGAGCCAGATGCAAGGTGGGGCCATTTAAGAAAAAAACTTCATATAGTCCCATACCTGATTTGAATTATTTAAGGACTTAAAGGACTTCGATGTTTTCTGTGCGTTACCCATTTGTCACTAAAAATTACACAAATGAGACAGTTACAAGTAAAACTATCATAGAAGTTGCTCAAAATGTCTCCCTTCTGCGACAATATATGTTCCACAACGATGAAATCATTAATTTTCCATCCGAATCAACATATTTGGATGATTTCCTATGTCAGCAGCAGCCGTCTATTCTCTAGCTAACTGCTCTTTTGCCTTAATTGTCTCCTGGTACACAATTTGTTTTATAGGATGTCACATATAGAAATCCAAGGGATTTAAGTCGGGAGATTGCGGTGGCCATGCAACCGGGCCGGTATTACATTGTTATAATTTTTATTGATGAATAGATAATATGCAGAAAACTTTAAAGACTTATATCAGACATATACCTATACAGGATGTTTCAGAATAATATGGCATAAATTTAAGGGGTGATTCTATGAGTGATTTTGAGAAAAAATGTTATATGAATCTAGGACCGTTTTCGCTTTCTGTCTGAAATACGAGGTGTTAAGATTTGTTATATTTTTTTAATTAGTCCGGACCTGCATTAAATATATTTGTCAACCTTGATAGGCGTTAGTCGGGTGTAAAAAAACATCTTTTAGGAGAAAAACGAATTTTCAAATGCAAGCAGTGGCGCCCCGAGGTCATGGCCCTGATTAATTTTTGCGAAAAACATGTTACACCGCTGCTTTTTCAAAAAATCTAAATTGTTTTCGTAATTCTAGTTGTTTTTGTTAAAAAAATAGTTTTCTAAATTTTTTTCGTAATGTTATAATAGCGACCATATTACTTATAATAATACTTAACTTGTAGCAATTTATAAAACGACCATTTAGACAAACAAAAATTAAATAAGTTACTGAAAATGTCCTTCGTTAAGGAAACGATTTTTTTTAGCAGCGGCGTAGTATATTTTTCACAAAAAAGAATCAAAATCATGGCCTTGGGGACGCCACTGCTTTCATTTAAAAATTCGTTTTTCTCTTGCAAGATGTGTTTCTACACCTAACTTACGCCCACCAAGTTTAATAAAAATAATTAATACAGGTCCGGACTTAGTAAAAAAAAATATATAGAAAATCTTAACACCCCGTATTTCAGGTAGAAAGCGAAAACGGACCCATGGTCATATAAACTTTTTTTCTCAAAATCATTCATAGAATCACCCGTTAAATTTATGACATACTGTTCTGAAACACCCTGTATAATTTTTTTTTTAATTACTTACCGTTCATCTGCCTCACCTTGTCGGTGAGCTAAAAAATCACCTTGTATATGGCCAAACTGAATTATCTCCTAGCTAAAAGCTTAAACAAATTCCATCTAAAATAACGGTTATTTTCCAAGAAATTTGGCCCGTGTACCGTAAAAAGTTTCGCATAATATTAGAATAGGAAAATATATATAACCATATTTTCCATGCAAATATAAGGTTTCATGAAACTGGAGCATTTGGTTATTTACACAGCCATTTCAAAAAGGAATTTAAATTCTTGTCGCGCAATTCCAATGGCAGGAAGGCAAAATATTCCAAAATTCGTCTTCACATGAATATTTTGCCAAGAATTTTTTTAACTTCAATAAATAGTGATATTAGGTGTTTCATGGAATTTAAATTGAAGTTGTTGAAGTGTGCGAATGAACATTTTATAATTTATTTGTCGTTTCCATGTATCAGAAACTTGTTCCCCATGAATAGCAAATGCCTCCAACTAGAATAACTAATGGGTAGAGATCCGAGCAAAATTTGATTATGTAAAAACGTGTAAGAGGGATAGCGAAATATGTGGAAAACTTTGATTGACAAGAAATGTTCACTGGCCAAAAATTTCATTCAAACATTTTTGTAGAATCAAGGTCCAGAGCAATGTGAAGGACTTCCAAACCTCCTTTTAGGTACCCTTCAGTTAAGACATCACAGTGAAAGTCCGTTAACTCCTAGCGTTACCATAACGTAATAGAACCCCATAAACGCGCATTTTTTAGCATGTTATGCGAATTTTCTCTCCCGAAGAGGTTAATTTGTATCAGAAGCAGTGTATAGCGATTTTATGAACTTAGTTGCACGCCTCTGCTCCAGTATTTGACTAAATGAGCTTCACTTTTTAGAAACACGTATCTAACCAGAATATTGCGTTCACCAAACTAATACAAGCAAGTGATCTCCTTGTATACGCCGGTTTTAACCTGGTTTTACCCGAGTTTCCACATTGCTAATTTAAAAAAACTTCCACTTTAACTCTGGATAAAGTTTTAAATTAATATTCGCAACTGAGCCTTAACGGGAAAAGTCCTCATCAGAGAGGTGGATATTCTCCTAAATATCTAGAATATCATAGATCTCGGGTGGGGTCGGACTCGGACAATTATCATGAGAGTTGAGGTATTACATCTGTCATATGGTTAGAGATGTGACATATGCTCTTGCGTCGAACTTGTAGTGCCAGGGGCTGAAGGACTACGACTATAACGTGCAACACAAGAGGCCTGATATATGCACAGGCTATATTTCTGTACTATACCTACATCTTCGATTCCGACTGTTATATCGTCAGGAAACAGTGGAGGTCCTCGAAGTAGGGCTATGACCATTTACCCTGATTATAACGTCCCTGAGCTTTTGAAAATTCCGTTTTGGACCACATATATAGAGTGTCCACCTTCCATATCTTGTCTGTTGTTAAAAAAAAAACGCTTAAACACGTCAAATTTAATAGGGAGAGAAGCACTATTTGGTGAAAAAGTTGTTTTCGAAATGTCATCCGTTGATCCCTGGAAGTCACCTGTTTGAAATTTTCAAATTCGAAGAGGGGTCGTGTTATACCTCGTTTGAAAAATAATTTTACTCTCGACAGGGTTAAGCTTTTATTTTTTATTTTTCTACGTCGATTTTGTAGAAATTTTACTAAAATCGAATAACTTAATTTTAACCATTTTTATTGGTAGTTTATTTACTTTATCGTAAGAAACGTTAAAAGTGACCTACACTGCCTTCCATGCACATATAGATGCCGTTCCAATTTTCAAATAACATTTCTGGTGTAGTTGGCCTGCTTCCTTCGACGATTCGGACACGTAAATCTTCAAGGGAATCCGATCGTGCGTCATAGATTTCGATCTTCAAATGTCTCCACAAGAAAAAATCCAGAAGACTAAGGTCAGGGGATCGCGCGGGCCACTCCACTGGACTTCTTCTGCCAATACGTCTTTTAGAAATCGTCGGACAGAAGCAGCGCAGTGTACAGGCGTTTCACCCTATTGAAAAAGCAATTGTTTGAGAGATAAGTTGTCCAAGTATTTGAGTTATCCCGGGAAATATGGCGTCTCGTAGAAGTTGTAGATTGTTTTCCTTATTTAAGTTTCCTGGAATGAAAAATGATCTAACAATGTGATCACATAAAACTCTGCCCAAACTTTCAATTTTTGAGGTTGTTGAGTATCGGTCTTTCGGAACAAATGAGGATTGACGCCATTCCAGTAACGACAATTTCGTGTGTTGACTTCGCCAGTTAAATATATCGAACATTTTTCAGAGAATATTTTATTATACAACAAAGGTCTGTTCGAATGTAATATGAAACTACTTAAATGTAAATTTTACCAAAGGATTCGCAGAATTCTAATCGACGGTCGAAATCTTCCTCATTTTATTATCGTACTAGTATTATAATATAAGAATGGAATTTAACTTCCTTTGAAATTCTACGAACAGTACTTTTTGGAACACCGGATTCTTCAGCAACTTTTTGTGCAGACGTACTGGCGTCCATTTGACCGTGTCACAGAACCGCGAATTGGACATTATCGCCTCTCATTGGGTAGTCCACTTCTTGCTTTATATTTAGGACAGAACCAATCTCACTCAATTTCATTAGTAATTTAGATACTTAAAGATGGCATACCATTTCGTCAGAATGGTTTAAATTGAAGACAGGAGTTGCCGCTCTTGCGGAATGATTATCTTTGTAATAGAGGCACACAATCTCGATTCTGTCTTGTAGCATGTAAACCATTTTGATCAAATTAAAAATAGAGCAAACTACAAAATGATCTCTTGTCGTAAAGTGATAAAACCTAGATGTGGAAGAAAATATCAATAAATAGTTTTTTCAAAAAAAATGGGGATTTATCAGTTATAAATGGAATGTTGCAAATGTCATTCTTCTTGATGCATTTGGAGCATCGAGACGTTTTCAGCCTAATTCTACACTTTCAGCATTTATTAGATTAACATTCATTATTAATATCATGATATTTGTGTGTTTTTTTTTAATTTCTGCTATATCAATGTACAAAAAAATATAAGCTTCACCTTCTAGGGCATAAAATTACCTTCCAAACGAGGTGTAACGCATGTTTTTTCGAACTTGAAAATTTCAAAGGGGAGGTCTCCAGATACAGAGTTTTGGCGTATTTTCTTAACAAACAACAGGAGAGACGCTCAAGGTGGAAACTTTTTCCTGGGACACGCAGTATATATGACCGATTTTGTAGACCTTTTACAGCAGAACATCGTAAACTCTCGAATAGACGATTCTCAGAGTGTTCCTTTTAGATTTCCCAATTGTAGAATCTACAAATAAATTGAAAGGATAAAGAAGTACTTACTAGGTGCAAAAAGGAAACACACTCTTGAGCATTAACAGCACAACCGTACGAAAGATGCACCAGAAATGAATGAATATCAGGAATTCCTCACAGCCGATTCTCAATAGACGCAGAGAGTCGAAGAACGAGTGTAATATGGAAAAATGTATATGGATAGTGGATTCAAGTACATCGTCAAAGAATTTTTGCTGTAACCTGTAGCAACAACGGTAGTTTTCCTGCTTGTTTTATCTGTAAATTTCCTGAGTGTGATATACGTAAATTTCTAATTATTACGATAAAAATAACTTTAAAATCAAGCTGGTTTTCTATGGAAATTAAGAAGCTTACCATCCATAGCCAGGCTCTATTGCAGCATTTCCGTGATAGGTAGCTAACAGTTAAAGCACAAATGGAATTTTAAGCCCCGAGAGCAGATTGTGCCCAACATTCACTCCTTTTTTTTTGTATATATTTGAATTTAGATTTCCCTGTACAAAGCTGCAATCTCGTTTATTTAGTTGAGGCGCTATCTCACAGTAATTTAGCCACATTTGACAAACACAACGGAAACCACCTTATTAAGCTCTAAGCGTCTCTGGAATTTCACTAGTATTTAGGGCTATTCAAATATTTGAACAATATTCTTGAACAAGGTCGTGAATTGCCTAATGTGTTCATCTAGAAATCGTTGTGCCTGTAACCTACAAATGCACCTTCAATTTCTTAACAAAACAAGACTTAATCCACATTGAATTTCCTTAAGAAGAAGCGTATTTAGCAATCTATTTAGCAACTTAACTAGAATCTTGTTATCTCAGGTGCTTTGTTCAGGCATCCTTTGACGACATGCCTTATTTCGTCCTTTGTAAATTTAACTCGGTTTGAAAATCCACTTAGCTTCAATGCACATAGGTTTGTGCTTATCTATTGTACGGCATTCAAATCCGAATTGCCTACACAACGAAAACTTGTCTATAGCTAAAGAAATAGAAAATATATGTAACGTAATAGAGAGTAAAATGGTTTAAAGTTATAGAGTAAATCTTCTTCCAAAGTGGCTTTTATTATAAATAATTTTCCGGTAAAATTTACAATGATTGGTGATTTTGCAGGATAATGTTTAGATCTGACCCTCTGCTTTTGCTCATGAGGTACTTGCGTATTCCCAATCAACGCAAGAGGCAGTTCAAAAAATAAGATCAATAACATAAATACCCTGGAATTGTAAATGATGTACGGACACGTACGGGGTGGCATTTCAAAAGCTCCCATTGTCTATATCTCAGAAACGCAAAAGGATTTGAAAAATTCCTCAAAATCGTTTTTACAATAAGTAGGAGCGATCAAAACTATATTTCTGCTAACCTACCCATGTCTACCCTCTAACCTTCAACCACCCCGACTTCGTAATTTTAAGCGGCCAACCCCCTCTTGTAATACCTCATTTAAAAGCTCTTTAAAAATGCTTTAAGATCGTTCACTAGCATCGCATTTATTCGAGCAGTTGTCGAATTATTAAATAAAAAATAAATAGAATATTTGCATTTACCGTTTATTTAATTAAGTGCTCGAATCAGTTCCGTTATTTTCCATACAATAATAGAGCCTGTTTTCGAATTCCTGACGAATGTTAACCAAAATTTCCTTTCAAATATAATCGAGTCAGCCTGAGTTTTAAAAACGGCAGGTTTTAGGTGACCCCATAGAAAAAATCAAATGGCGTTAGGTCTGGCAACCTAGGCGGCCACTTTATGGCGCCTCGCCTACCCATCCATTTATTTACATAATGGTCATCTAACTGGAACTAGTTTGCGAGGAGGTGCACTGTTGTGTTGAAAATGTAACAAATCCTCGTCTAAAGACATATTTCTTTGTGAAGTAGCGTGGTTTTCCAATTTACGAATAATCAAAGGTTCAATGGTATTTTCAATTCTGCGCTCTATTGTGGAAAAAATAAAATGAAATGAACAATTTAACGACACTGACGCTCAAAGTTTTAAAGATTATTAACCAATATTAATCAAAATCTTATTGATTGATCTCAGTATCAAAACGAAGCGAAGAACGTCTAAAAGCAGGATTCCAAATGAAAAAGTTTACCAGTTTTACTCGACATAATGACCATAATATAAAACATGTAAACCGTTCTAAATTCTTCAAATTCTCCCGAATAAACAATAAAAGTATTATTTCAAACATTAAGCCGCGCTTCAATGCGATTCTGAAAATCCGCATTCTATCCCTTTTTTATTTAAATAATTTGATAATTACTTGAACAAATTTGATGTGTATTGATATGATCGTAAAGCATTTTTAAGGAACTTTAAAATGAGGTATTACAACTGGGGTGTTCCTATTTAAAATTACAAAGTTCGGGTGGCTGGAAGTTAGAGCGTACACGTGGGGAGGTTAGTAGAGCATGGTGAGGTTCCCCCTACTGATTAAAAAAACGGTTTCGAGAAATTTTTTAAATATTTTTCCATTCCTGAGATCTAGCCATTGCTAGTTCCTAAAATGTAGCCTGTATAGGGTGTTTTCAGTGTATTCTTTATTGTTATCTCCAGTGAGCTGAA